>NC_134311.1:13652057-13970593 GCF_949628215.1 Phalacrocorax aristotelis | reverse complement strand
TGGATCAATCCTATGACATCCTGACTGTATCTGTTTTGAACAGGGGTGGACGAAAACCATTGGGATTTTTATCTTTAATTTGCAAAAAAAGTAGTTCTGAATCTGCAGAAGATACCAAAAAGAATAGAGGGAAGATCCAAAAACCTCGGATTGTGACTCCAATGCGAAGTCTAAAAAACCCCACTCCATCCACTAAGGATGATAGGGAATCGTGTTCTCTTCCCTCTACAAGCATGTCATCAGCTGTGGAGTATGAGAATGTAGCTGCTGATGCAGCAGTGACGGTATGTGTTTACTTTTGAATGGCCTTGCATTTTTGAGATGTGAAGAACAGTGAATTAGTTGTTTGAGGAATGGGTGGGTGGGTACGGAGTGTTCATTTTTTGAGAAAGATAACTGCTCCAGTGAATAAATCCTGACTTGTGCATGTCTAAGAAATGTATAAGGGTACTAAGTTGTTTTTTCCTCTGCACATATATCTAGTTTCCCATTTTCAGTAGGGAAAAAAATATTTCCATTTCAGTTTTTTCAGTTCATCTTTTCATTAATTTTTTCAGTTTTTCTACAGAAAATGTAATTTTCAGTAGAAAAAAATTTCAAGACTTCTTATCTAAATGGGAGGCTCAGGTGCACATATTTATACACACACATATATATACATATACAGCCACACTGGCACATACAAACAGATTAAGGCTGTTAAGAGTGCCTTTTTCTTTTTCTATTAGGTTCCAAGTAATGAGCCATCTGAGAAGGCACCCCTTTGTGCTAAAGATGAAGAGAAGGAAGAAGAGCCAACCAGAATCTCTGAGTATTTTTTCAGTGACATCTTTATGGAAGTGGATGATTCAGAATAGCAAATTTGCTTTATAAAAACCTGGGATCTGAGAGTATAATGCAACAAGAGCAGAGCCTTTTTAAAAAGTTCTGATCTGTTGTGATGTTCATTATACCACACTCTTACTGTCAGTCAAGATGTTGTTGTTAAATTCCATAAAGATGAAACTAATTCCTTCTGAAGCAACCTGGATACTCTTAAAATTTGACATCTAAACCACTACATTGATGTCATTGGACCAGACCAGTGGCTGCTGGCTTCTAGTTTCACTTATTTAGGTGCTGTTAATGGGTGCCTGACTATCTTCCAGAAAAGTGCAATGAAAAAAATGCTTAATCTTGTGACAAGCATCCCTTTAAATTTTAATGCTAAAGCTTGAGGTTCTGGTTATACAAGTTCTTTACTACTTTTTGTGAAGTACGTTATGTTAGTGTGTTAGAAGGAGGAATTAACCTTTCATGTGTAGTGTCATCTCTGAAGATCAGGATGCAAATACTGGAAGTAGTATAGTAAATACATGGGTATGTTCAGCACTGCAGATATTTTTATTAGCATCTCCAAATGATGTATTTTTGTAAGAGCTTTTAATTACATAAAAGGTCCTAACCTGAAAAGCTAAATGGGTTTAGTTCCTCCAAAATGTATTGAGAACAAATGGAAAAACATAATTTACTAAAAGATGCTACACAATGTTAATCTTTGCAACTGTCCTATTGGAGTGGGAGGAAGAGGTTACTGTTTACTAGTATAAATGCTAATTTCCTTCTAAATTTGAAAACAAGGGGATACATACTGTTTCTTTTCTGTGCTTTATATGTAGGTATTTGTGTATCTGCTGACTTCTTTGGTTTCCCTAGTGCAAAGTTGCACAGAGATTGAATTTCAACTATGACTGTAAAATGTGGTTGTTCTGAGGATTCGCTACTTTGAAGCAGTTGAATTTGAATGGTTTTCCTTATGTTGCATGTCTACTTATACCGTAGCTCGCTATAAAATGCTGGTGTAGCTTTAGATTTTTAGTTTAATTTTTCACTTACCTCGTCAAGAAGATTGTCGTGATGAGGCAAAAAAGTTCATGCAGTCTTAAAGTCAGGTGGTCACTGAAAGATTCAGTATTTATTTTGAAACTCCTTATTTTACAGAAGTGAGTGTGTAGACTTAAGTAGCCTAAATTTTTCTCCTGTTACTTAATGCAAATTGCTACATTACCAGGCCTCTGACAATCAAATGTCACTAGCAGCGGTATCTTCTTGAGGTGTTGGAAAAGGGACTAACAGTCCCAGTGTAAAGTAACTTACTTGAAAGTGTACTGTCACCGCCTGCCCGGAAACATACCACAAAAAGAACACAAAACAAAACACAAAAAAACACACATACAAAAAACACATACCACCACCACTTTCTTTTCAGACAGTATCTTGTACTCTGCCTAATCCATTTAACTTGAAATGTTTATCTAAATATTGTCTTACTGTAAACATTATGAAATAGATTAATCTATACATAAAGCTCCATCTATTGTATATCCTGTAGATATTATTTTATGTATACAAGTGTTTAGTTCCTGATACATGAGGCATGTTTAAATCACTTGCACTGATAGAGCCTAAAAATAGATTTGTGGGGAGTGGCTATAAAATAATTGCCCTAAGTACTTTCCTGAGGTTATAACCATTCTACATTTAGTTGTGTATGTTTTAGTTTGCATTCATAAGACAAGAAAAAAACTCCACAATTCTTTCATTATTAAGATTTAAGGTGCCTTATCTACCTTGTTAATTGGGGCTACGCATTTTCTTTTCCCTTGCAGTAAATCATATGCACTTTGCTAGAGGATTATTTTTTTTAATAAATTCAATTTGAATAGAGATAAGACAGCTTTGTGTTCTGTTTGTGTATGAAAGTTTTATAATGGTGAAGGAAGTAAGAAAAGATCAGTGAAATCTCAGTGCCTATTAGTTTAGCATTTTTACACAGATGTGGCATAACACTGCTTTGCTTTGAGTTGTGTGGCACCCTGCATCTTTGCATGTAAGTTTTCTATTTCAGAGAAAGTAGTAGTCATTCTGTATGTAAATTGTGTGAATAAATTATTTTATATTACGTGTGTTTCCATTTCTTAGAATATCAGTTGCAGTTTTTAAATGCTCATCGGTATAGTAAGTGAAGTGTGGCCTAAATGAATGGCTGAAATTCTGGCTGTAACACTGGGATGTGCGCAGGCCCGCTTGTCTGGTGCTAACAGCACGAGCAAAGATGTTAGGATTTTTTAAAAAATCTGCCACTGTTACTGTAGCGTCTCAGCAGTTCTGCAGTTAACGACACAAGCCCCGCATTTCTAGGAAGGGCAAGACCGTTTCTGGGTCGCACAGGAATGTCCCTGTCTCAAACGTGAGGTGCACAATTCTCTCACCATTACCGTGCGCCTCGGCCCAGGGCGGCGGAAGGGCGCGCGCCGACCCCGGCCCGTAAAGAGGAAGGCTTTCTACCTTTTATCGAGTGTAATTGTCCAAGTAACAGCCACCGCGCGGGCGGGGTCCAGGGCCCGGCCGGTCACGGGCGAGGACACAGCGGCCCTGCTCCGCCGCTCGCTGCCGCCTCAGGGCCCCGCTCTGCCCATTGGCTGCGGCGGGGGGAGTGGCGGCGGCGGGCCGGGGACGGCCGCCTGGGCTCGGCGCGGCTAGGCTCGGCTCAGCTGGGCTTGGCTCGGCCGCCATGCTGTTGGGCCTGCTGCGGCTGCTGAGCCCTTGGCGGCTGCTGCGCCGCGCCGCCGCCGCCCCGCCCGTCCGCGCCTACCGCGGCGAGGCGGTGGCGGCGGTGGGTTCGCCCCCCGACGCGGGCTCCGCGCTCTACCAGGTACGGCCGGCCCGGGCGGGCCTGGCTCCCTCCACCCCGAGGGGCCGCGGAGGGGAGGCTCCGGCGGGGCCGCCTCCCCCTGCGGCGGGGTCTAGGGGCGGGCAGCGGTGCTGAGTCCCGGGGAGCGGCGGGAGCACAGGTCTCGCCCACCACTGCCCGCCCGTGGCGGGCCCGGGCGCGGCATGGTGCCGGCCCTCCCGGCCCGCGGCTCGGCCGCACACCGCTGCCGCGCCTTAGTCGTGACTCGTTTGGCGGTTCGCTGAGGGAAGCTCCCACCCGCGAAGCGCGGCCTGCGAGCGGCGCCCCGAGGCTGCGGCAGCTCGCGCTGTGTGTGCGGCGTGGGCCGGGCGGCCTCTGCCCGGGAGCCCCCGCGGCGGAGCAGAAACGCCGGGTACGTGGGCTCCGAGTGACACAAGCAGCGGCCGCTGAGCGTACTGCAGCGGCGCCGAATGCACCAGCAGGTGCTAAACCTGGAGTTCGGCGGCCTGCCCCGAGGTCGCCCTGCAGGCAGGGAGAGTTTGGTGGTGCTGCTCCCCCTTCCCTGACCCCTCAGTGCCAAGTTCTGTGTGTTCCGTTCAAGCTGTGCGTAAAGGTACTGTCACCGAAATCGGGAATAAACCTCGTAACACCAATGTACTGTTAGAAGGCAGGCATTCTTTATGCACTTTATCACTCCTCCTAACGTGCATACCGTCAGAGCTAATTGGGCCGGTTAAGTACGCGCGCTACATACATATTCATTAGTTTTCCTGATAAAAGATATACATATTCATCATACGCAAATGTCATTTGCGCATGCCTGTTGGGTGTCTCCAGGTGGTCGTCAGGGGTCTCTGGATGAAGGATATACTCCTCCTCACTGTGTCCACTAGTTAACCCTTGCTTTCCCGCAGACTCAGTTCTGAGATTACGTAGGTACTGTCCTTGAGGGATGGTCTGTTCTGGTTTAGTGTTTGCTCTGCAGTTCCTTATCGTTATGGTTCTGTACGTCTGCTTTTCTTAAGGCCAAATGTCATTGTGACTTTGTTCAGGCACTTCTAATCTCGAAGCCTTTCTGACTCCCCTAAAGCAACACGGTTTAGTCATCGTGCAGGCTGTCCCTGTTTCGGCTACCTCATTATCTTGCTAAGTTTTGGCTCCGGGTCCCAGCATTTGTTGAGCTACACTAGGTTGCATTAGTGACACCCAACCACTAGTTCCCTGAATCATTGCTACCTAAAAGTGAGGCTTTAATCCTTAAAGCAGAGGTTTGGACCCGAAGCACTAAGAGTGAGGGTTTGGGACCTAAAAATTAGGCTTTGAACCTTAAAAAAGGGGTTCTGACCGAAACACATTGTCTATTGTTTCATTCACATTAATGAGTAACTAATGACTAAAATACAGATCAAAGAATCCATTGATTGTCCCCAGACTTATTGCTCAGTTGGATGGTATAGCGGCGTCCATGGTTGGTTAACTTCATCACCCCGGTTACAGTACCGCCTAAAAGTAACGTGGGTTTGTACCTCATTGTGGATTTTTTCACACCTTTTTTTTAATCAGAATGCCAGCTCTTGCTGCATTTTCGGTGTTGAAGGGCGGGACGATGCCAAACTGATGAGGTCGAGACGGGGAGTTTGTGGGTCATTGAAGGTGGTGTCTGATTATTTCAAAGTTGGGAATTTTCTTGTGTTTGCCAATTGATTCCTGAGTTGAAGGCAGGTGGAATGCTTTTACAAAGTCATGGGCATGCCTCCAGAAACACGATACCAGCAGAAACAATCGTTGTTACGGTTCGGCTGGGAAAAACGTGGTTTTGGCTGTGGATCAAAACTAGTAGGAGGGCATGCATTTGTTTTCTAATTTGTTCCGAGTAAAATATCAAACAGCAAGTGAAGCAACAACATGTATTCTTATTGAAATAGTTCCTTTGGTTCTGTGTTTGGCTTGGCAGAAACTGAAGTTTGGGACAGAAGTTAGGTGACTGAAACTTCTGTGAAATTTCAGTATGTTGTATATATATACAGAGATACAAAGGATGTGTATATGAAGTGTGTATACATATGTGTGTATATTTGTATTTTGCATACCATAAAAAGGGTAATATTTTAATAAATGTGTTTACTCAGCCAAGCTGTGGCTGGATTTGCATTTGTGTGTGTGTACCTTTTGATCTCAAAAGCAAAGCAAGGCTTGGTAACTTTTGAGAACACATTTTTTCACTTTTTTTTTTTTTAATGTTCACGTTTTGGGAGCAGTTTTAAATTGGATGTCAAGACAGGAAAAGTTTGCCTAGCTGTGCTAGACAAGCCTGCTTACTTGGATGCATCTGGTATGTTATTCAAGCGGTAAAATAGCTAATAGTGTTAGTATTTGGTAGAAGTAACTTACAGAGCACTATAAATGCATGTAGTGCGTTACAGACACGAAGAGCTGAGATCCCTGCTGTGGGGCAGTTAACTATCTGGAATAAAAGCAATGCAGGGAGTAACAATGCAAACACAAGAAGGCCTAACTATACCTGATGAAGGTCTTGCCTTCCTTAGCTAATGTTTGCCTTTCTGGCTGTGAATTCAGCTAGACAGGCTGGCCTTCATAATGTAAACTGTCTTTCAAACCAGACAAGTAAAAATGTAATTTAAAAATGAGCAAGTGTAAATTCTGGAAAATAAAGGAAAGTCTGTGTAAAGAATCCAGGTATTAGCTCCTGCAGCTGCTTTGCTTGTGTAGCAGTAATTCAGTTAGCTCATGCAATAACTGTAGGATGAGTCTTCGGGCTTTGCCTCTTGATTTTGCTTTAAAGTCTGTAGAAACAGACATACTGACAGCAGAATTCTACAGAACTTGTTGGTGCAAGGGCCAATTTCCAGAAAGAACTCTTGTCAATTCACTGGCCTTTTTGTCATTAATTAATGAAGAGCCCGCAAATATATGGTAGAACTAGCACATTTGGTGCTGAGAGGAGCCTTTTCTGTGTGTATTCAAAACTTACAGTAAGATTTCAAGGCATCTTTACTTTTGTAAAGTATAATTGTGTTCTGGTTAAAGGCATGAACGATAAGGATAGAAATCAAGTGAATTTAAGCAACTCACATATTTGAGTACAATATTGTTTTATAGATGATCTAAGAAGGCCTTCCACAATTTTTCATGTAGAGTAGCTAAAGTAGCTACAGTGAGTTGTTAATTCAGAATCTAATAAACAAGCCTATGATTGTGATTGCTGTGCCTCTTTTAATTTCCTGTGCCATTTTTAGCTGCGTTTTTTTGCCCTGGGTTAAAGGTGAGGTTTTATGCTTGCTACTGTGTGCAGAAGATGAGTGTATTTAGAGAAAACAGGCTGACTGAACAAGGAGAAATTGGAAAAATGCTTATGTGTAATGCTGCAAAAAGAGTCAGCTGGTCAAGCTGAACACTCAACACATGCAATAAAATCAGGTGTTGTGACAACGGCAGATTTTTAGAAGCATGGAATTACAGTGGCTATTTTACAGATTTTTCACAGAGGAAAAACTTTTGGAAAGGATTAAAAGCAGGTTTTTGTTTTTTCAGTGCTGCATGTGGTTGTGTGGCTGCAGTTACTGTCCATAGTCTCTCCTAGGAGCAGCGGAGTCAAATTAACATGACGTGGCTTGTTTTGTTCTTGGTTTTTGGGGTGTTGTGACAGTGGTAAGACTGCCACATTGCAGTGTGGCTGTCACTGACTGTCGTTGCAATGTGAGTTCACGTTACGAGGAAGAAAAGCAGTAGAGGTTGGTGTTGGATCTGTGCTATGGGCAGGGTAGGGTGAAGGAGAATTGAAGTATCAAAAGAAAAAGGGGAGTACTGTGGTGGACATACTGATATAGCCTTACAAGGGACAGAGGAGATGCAGAAGTCTGGTGACCTCCTGAGTCTTCACTAGTCAGGGGGCTGCAGGGTGGCACCACACATCAGAGAGATTTCGTTAACTGAGGTTGGTATCTTGAGGCGCGTTAGGTGTGGGCTAGCAATTGGGTGGTACAAAACTCGTACAAGTGCAGGCTGTGAGCTGTGGATGGCTCTTCGTTAGGACATGGGGAATCCTTCCCAAGAGTCGAAAAAGGCACAGGAGTTAGACTTAGTGTTTCAGTATGTCGCCTTGATCTTGCTGGATGACCTGTAAATGCTGACCTTATGTATTAACTGTGTATATGAGTTGATGAAGTTGCTAAGACATGTTTTTGCCTGATAGTTTTTTTTTCCTTTCAATAGAGTTTTTAGTCTATTTGTAGGAATTACAAAAGGGGAGAAACGTGTTCTTTTGAAAATCTTACTATGCAACTAAAACAGTTTGAGTGCAAGGTGCCTGTGTATGTATTTTTATTTTCTTCCTATTTTGGATCTTGGTGCCTTTCAGTGTCTGAGACAGAGCTGAACAAACTTAACTGCAACGCTTGTTGCTTCTCAGGGAAACCTTAATTCTGAGTGTTCAAGTCTGAGAATAGAGTCACCAAGTTGTTTTTTGTCAAAGTAGATGCTAGTATCTTCTAAATGAGAATTAGATGAGAAGGTATGATGATTTTTATACAGCAGTTATTATGTTCCTTTATTGCAGTTAAAATTTTCAGAGACATAACATAGCTCTTGATATATCTGGGGAAAAAAAACCCAAATCAGGCTTGACTAATACCTTTTAATTCCTAAGAAATGGTAAAAAACTGCTGTAATGAGCAAACAGTTTTGGATAATTCTGATAGAAATGGTGAGCTCAGTACTGAATCACTCATATTCAAAACTAAGAGTCTTTGTTTTTCTAAGAGGGATATTGATGAGAAGACCAGACTTCTTGTTTTTTTAAAAGCTTTATTTTATCTTTACATTCTACCTAAACAGCAGGAATGTAAAAAGTGTTTTCTAAATTGTGTTTGGTCTAGGTTATTCATCTTTTGGTACAAAAGACTTAATTTGAATTAAGCACTTAATTTGAATCCTTGTGATGATTTTTATAAAATTAGATTGAAAAAGCAAACAAACCTGGAACAAAAAATTAACAAAATGTGAAAAATAGCACTTCAATCCTTTAATGACTAATTGTGGTTTTGTTTATTACATTTGGAACTAGTCTTTTACAATCCTTATGCACTTGAGAGTTTTTGTGAAGCATGTTTCTTAAATGCTCTAGGATGCTTGAGGAAAGCCAATAAATAAGTAGAAAAGTTATTACTTTAAAGACAATACACAGCCAGTATTTAATAAGGTAAAATGAAATTTGGAGGATAAGTAAATCTTGTACATTCTGTGTTTGTTTATTAAAAAATAATACTGTCACCCTTAGTTATATTTAAAATGCTGGTTTGTTCCCCACTTAGGAAAACTATGAACGCATGAAAGCACTGGTAACTGACCTCCAAGAGCAAGCAGAAAAAATCAGATTAGGTAAGTATGATAGTCTGGATTTTAGGACACTTGTTTTATTTGGTCCAAACCCCAGTTTTGTTATTTGGATTTTTTTTCCCCTATGGCTGTACATTCATTAATCAGTTCATTCAGATACAACATACTTGCTGGATTATAGTAGTCATACTGAAATTTTAGCAGATCTGTTTAAATATAGATTTACCGTCTTCTGTCAGTTGAAAATCTTAAAAGGTTGATGTCCAAACTAATTTAGTTTGAAATTTAATTGTTTGGGGTTTTTTAAGTAACTCAGGCTAGCTAAGAAAAATGTCCATACCATTTGCACTTCTTTGTTTACCACAGTATCTAGTGTGTTAACAGACTTCTTTTGTTTGCCAGTTGAATATCAATATGCTAATACAGGCAAATCCATAAATTACTGGAAGCAGACATAAATGAAAGCAAGGCTGATACAGTCAAAGAGAAGATTAATTTCATTGCCAGAGAGGCAAAAAGAAAGCTAGTAGGTAGTGATTACTGGATATTTAGAGTCAGTTAATTTTTAATCAGTTAAGATCTTAGTAATCAATGGAATGTATGTTTCTGATGAGAATATTTTAAAATAGATAGTATTATAAATAAAAGGCTTTTACTGATACACTTTCCACTTCACCAGCTTCCTTGCTTCATCCACTGCTGCCTGCTTTTGTAATGAACTGGTTTGGCAAATGTGCTTCTGTCTGAGCTGCATGTTAGTCTCTTCGCGTGCAAAGACGATTTTCAAAGACCCTAGCTGTAGTTGTGCTGGCAAACAAAAGCAGGTCTGAAATAATTTAATATTAATAAATAATGTAATTATTTAAAAGATGGAAATCTTGTGTTTCATCATCTTGACTTACAGGACTACCTGAATTAATTACAGTTGACTATAATCAATGGGGACGATAAAATAAAAATGGTTTATAAATGCTTAACTGTGCTGCCAGAGGTTGAGCATGCAGTTTTTATTCTCCCCTTGTTGTGTCCATCATGATACTGTTTGTCTCTTCATATACTATTTCTTCTATAATGCAGTTTCTTTTACAGCTTTGAAATGGAGCACAGTTAAGATTTTTCTCTTAGTGTTTCTTGCTTGCTGTGAAACAGAGCTCCAGGGTTCCCTGAGGAAATGCTGAAACCCATGGACTACTTCTGACTTTTATGGGTGTAGAAACTGTCCAGCAATTCCCGGTGTGGCTCATGACTGATCACGGCCTTCTTCACTGCTGCACATTTTCCTGTTCTTGCCTGTTACATGATAACAGGACAAGAACATGGCCTTCATCTTTTCTCCATCTCAGGGAGCTCTGTCAGGATGTTAACGCACCACTTTGAGTGGCATCCATTGAGATTGCTTTGCCTGTCATTTAAGTATGTGAGAAGAATTAGGTACTTAAGTTGAATACTTTTGAAGGATAAATGCAACATCTTTTTCTTTGTAAGAGCTGTCTTTCAGAGGATGAGCTCTTGCTTGATGTCTTTGTAGTGAATGCTTCATTCTTTATCTGTTACTTCAGTGGGTAGGGCTTTTGTCAACCCATATGCCACTCTACTGAGTAATCCCCAGCTATGCAACAGGAAGGTGGTCCCTGCCACAAAGAATTTACATGAATGATAAGTTACAACAGATGGATTCTGATGACAAGCACAAGAAGCAACTAAGGTATTATTAGTCTCCATGACTGGCATCAGTCATAACACATCAGCAGTCACAGTGAAGTTTTTTTAGACATTATGGTAAAGGGAGAAATTAAAGAAGGGATTTCAAGTTTCTTTCATTGTCAGGGACAAAGCTTCTCACAGTATAAAGAATGGATACTAGCATAAGGGTAGAGCGAACATCTTGAGTATCAGAAAAGTTCAATAGAATGACTACAGGGCCTAGAGGGCAAGCATTTACAATTAGTGTGTGAAGAGAGGGAGTGCACGGAGATGACAGAAATCACAGGATGGAAAATTATTTTTGCAGCATAAAAATGGCTGATGAGAAAGGCAAGGTGGAGGTCATAGAAAATATAGTTATCATGACGTGGGATATTAAGAACTTGGATGAGAGTGTTAGCTCTATGGGTGGATATGAGAGGTTGTATCTTAAGAAATTTATACAGAAAAAATGTACAAGATTTAGACTTAGCCTGGATACACAGACCTAAATTAACAGGCTGACTTAGAAATAAATTGCGGGCTTTCTGGCATGTGTAACAGGTAGGAAATTATGTGCATAGTGATCAAAGAGGGAGGTAGGAGAAAGGGTTTGAAAGGTAGGCTTAAAAGCTCCGTTTCAGTGATGCTTAGCTGACAAAGATATCTTGACATCTCAGGAGAAATGTTAGCAAAATAGCACCTCCTTTATTTTGGACGGCGGAGACAATTTTAGAGTGATGAGGTGGATCAGTGATCTGTCTACATAGACAATGTTTGTATAAGCTGGTGTTACAAAGAGGCTGAGGTGTGTTGACAAATCTTAAGAATTGAATGACATAAAGCTCTAGAGAGCAAAAGATATGATTTAGGATGGCCTTGAGTAAAGGGTTGAAATTAAGCAAAGATAAACTTGATATTAAATGCTCTGTGTCTGAACTCTGCTTACAGTTTTGAAGTGATCTAAGGAAATGAATCCAGGTTGTGTTGAGTCTTTCAAGATTGGATTCAGCATAGCTATTTTGAACGAATTTGGGGGAATAGTATTTTTTGTAGTTCTTACTGCTGTGTATTTGTCTGTGCGTTTGTGTTTTCAAGCCTTCTGTTCATTGCCAAGCAGTGGGGGAAAGTTTCAGACAACTGTGTTTATTAAAATCCTTACCTGAAGACTAACTATGAAAAACGAGGAGGAAAAGAGTAGATCCTGAACAGCAAGCAGTTTTATCAATACCTTAATCTGTTTGAAGGGAAAATCATTATTTATTAAATTCATTGTTAAGGTACATACTTCCAAAACTGGGAACTCATCAGTGCTTCCATTCTAGGTTTTAATATAAGTGGTGATTTATCTGTGTCTATAGTAAATCTAACAATCTACTATTGTATCACAGGAGGTGGGGAAAAGGCTCGTAAGCTTCACTCTTCAAGAGGAAAGCTGTTGCCCAGAGAAAGAATTGACAGGCTTATTGATCCCGGGTAGGTACTTCCATGTTTTAAAAAACACTTCAGGTTCTCTTTTGCAGGTAAGTACTGCAACGGCCTTGTTTTCTCTTTAGTTTCCAGAAACACTGGCAAATAACACAGTTGCAATTTTATGGATGTGTTCTTTGAAATACTTATCCCTTTTAAAACAAAATAATCTCTACTTTAAAAATTTAACCTTTTAAGTGAGATTCAATGGCAAATAATGGCCTTTTTAAAAATTGTGTTCTATTTGTCATTATTCAGGTCTCCGTTCTTGGAGTTCTCCCAGTTCGCAGGTTACCAGTTGTATGGCAATGAAGAGGTACCAGCAGGAGGCATTATCACAGGCATTGGACGAGTATCTGGGTGAGAAAAAACAGTGATCCACATGACTGATTATATGAAAAGGAAGAAGGTATAATTTTGTTTAGTTTCCAGTATTAAGCTATTTGTAGTGTTTATGACATCCAAAAATCAGCAAAGTTGGTGTCTTATTTTGTTCAGTCTTAGCTAAAAGGAAGTGATCTTTAATTTTATTTTTGGTTAGTGTATCCCATATTAAGGCAAAACACAGAATTTTTGGTGTCCAAGGAAGGATAGAGGTCCATCAGTAAGGCAATTTTTAAAAAAGAGGGTGGTATTCTAGGCTAAGAATTGGTTTTGCTCACTAAAAGTATGTCCAAGACTAGTGTTGAAATTAAATATGGTGCTATACAGCATTATTTTGGGGAGTTAAAGGACTGTGAAACAGGACATCATAGTGCTGGACTGCTGTTACAATGTGCATTTGGGAGAATGCAGGTGAGAAGGGCTCTTTTTGAGGATCAGTGCTTCAAGGGTCCTTGGCATGTTGCAGTTCTTAACCAACAAACATACTTATTCATTAGAAATATTCCTCTCTCTCACAAACTTGTTTTCTTTTCTAGGGTGGAATGCTTGATTGTTGCTAACGATGCAACTGTCAAAGGTGGTACCTATTACCCCATCACTGTTAAGAAACATTTACGTGCTCAAGAAATTGCAATGCAAAATCATCTCCCTTGCCTATATTTGGGTAAGCCCTATTGCAGAAATAGCAAACGTCCTTTTTTAAGGGCAGCTCAGAATCTCTACATAAGACAACTCCTTCTTTAAATAAATGTTGTGAGACTGATGTGTCCCCAGATTTGACTAACCAGGTGTGTATTTTAGATGCACATATTCAAATGCGTTTTCATCAGTACTGTTACTTCTACAGATTGGTAGTAAATCTTAACTGAAGGGTACCTGTAGCTTCTCAGCACCTTCTACACAGCAGTAGGGCTGGGTTCATAAGATGGAGATATAACTATGTCACTGTATCACTTCTTCCTTATTCCCTTCACTCCTGTCATGCTTGATCAATCCACCCTATAATCTCATCCAGTCTTAATTCAAATTACAGTTAAAAGAAAAAAAAGTTAGTTTGCCTTTTGGTTGAGCATGTAGCTGTGTGAGAGAACATGCCAAAGAAATAAAAAAAGCTCAGTGTCAAAAGTGTCAGTAATAGTTTGAATCGAGAGATTTTTACAATTTGGGATTAATTTTAAAGAAGCAGAAATTTCACTTTATATTATCTTGCATTTTGAGTGTAGTCTATTAAATCAGTATTTAGCTAAACTTTCAAGTACGTTTTACTTATGTGTGCTTGTATTAAAGATTAAGATCAGAGTGCCAGGTGTCTTTAGTATGTTACAGGTGGTGTTTTCTTAGCCTAGTTTTGTACAAACACAAGAGCTTTTTGTCAATGTCTGTCTTTCAGTCTCGATTCCCAAGCTAATAACTTTAGAACCTATTAGCCAATTTCAGCCAAATTTGACAGATATAAGAGAGTGTGTATTCCTGTGGTTTTTATGTAAGTCAGCATCAGAGGAGAAAGAACTTTCTACTGTCTCCATTTACAAAATAGGATGGGTTAGTCCTCCTCTACTCTGCTTCACTTAGCAGCTCACATAGCAGCTGAGAGATGTTAATTGGTTTGCCAGTCAGGATGCTTGTACTAGTTAAATAGTCAACATAAATGTAGGTCCTGGCCAACGTAAATGATTGTAATTTCTTGCCCTGCTGGTAGGTCAAATATGCAAAGAAGGATTAGGAGAAATGTGAACTGGAAAGTACTGGTGGAGTGGATGCAGCGACAGTGTGCGTGGGGACTTTGTGGGATTGTTTTACTGCAATGGAAAGAGTCCTGGAGGCAAGGGGAGCACTAAATTTTATCTTAGTCATAAAAAAAACAGAAGACATTTTGCTGCTTGCAAAACAACTCTATGATTTTTTAGTCTGAATTATCAGCAACTTCTGTCTGTTCAGGCAACTCTTATTTTTTGGTGAGTTATCAGTGAGCAAATATGTGTGATTCTACTGTTTTAAGATCTTAAGGAATGAGCAACTGTGGGACATAAATATGCCTTTGAAACAGAAGTTTAATTTTTTTATTCCATCTTTGAAATGGTTAGTCCCTGTCTTTATACTGTTCATCAGTCAAATCTGGTGAATTATTTTATATTTGCAATTTCTGTACCTGGGCTTGTTTCAGTTCATTTCAGTTGTGCCATCAAGAGGGAGTTCTTTGTAGTCAGTCAGCACTTTGCTGACCATTTAATTTTCATTTGAAGTGCCTTTTCCCTCAGTGGTAGCCACCTAGGTGTTAATTCTCTGATGAGACACCTGGTGCGATTTGTCACTGAATCAGACACAGGTGTGGGCATTTTCTTTTGTGTTACGGATGGCCCATTTCACAACACTGGTATGTTGACCAGGTTGGAGTTTGTCTAGCCGCTGGAGGTGATGCTGGTTTGGGAGAGCGGTTCTGCAAGGGAGGGGGAAAGAGTCAGAACCCTGCTTCGTGGTAAAGCTGAACATAGGGCATTACTGGCTGCAGTTATGCAGCATGAGAATGTGCATGTAGACTGTTGCTTGTAGGTAAAAATTAATGACCAGGGGCTAGAGTTCTCAGAGATGCTTGGCCTCCCTGTGCATTTCATTCTAGTCTTCTGTCCTTCTTTGGAGTCTTACGACATGAAGTTTTTTTCATTATTTTGGAGTGGAGAGGTAGCTGCAGTTGTAGACCTGTAAGCTGGAGGGCACATGAAGCAAGGACGTGTAATAAATGAAGGTTCAAAAGATAGTATAAGGTTTTCAGTGTGTCTATATAATCAGGGTATGAAAGTACACATGCTATACCTCTTCAACTCAGTGGTGGTTAGTCTTACCCTTTTCTGGAACTTGTGACAGAATTGAAGTAGAATAATTGAGTTAAAATTGTACGTTGAAAGCGTTCTTAGTTTAAATGTTTGCATTAAGATGAGTTTAGAAGTTTGTATAGGGAGGTGCAGTTGCATCTCTAAGCACATGTGAATTTATTTGCTATTAGAATGATTGGGAAGGATGTTATTTGGGCGAGGAGGGTGTTACTATTTTTTTTTTCCAAGAAGAATATCCTAATATACCTAGATTAATGGAAATACCTATAGTGTTAATGATAGTAATTTCTGTATATTTTAAGTAACACAAAGGTACTTTACCAAAGACGTAAGTGTATAACACTGTTCAAAGACATGCTAATAGATTTTCATTCACTCTAGTTGATTCAGGAGGAGCAAATTTACCTCGGCAAGCAGAAGTATTTCCTGATCGAGATCATTTTGGCCGTATTTTCTATAATCAAGCAGTCATGTCCTCACAGGGAATTCCACAGGTAATTTGCTTTTACTTAAGAATGAAACATACTAATTAGTTCTTATGCTTGCTGCCTTTATCTGGTTTCAAGGCATGTACCCATGCTTTGTTTTTGACAGCACTGTGTTGTGCTGACCTGATGGCCCAGTCTAGAAATTGGAGGCACTGTAAACACAGTAACTGCCCCAAAAAAGTCGCTATAGTTTTGAAGAAGCTGTCGTCTTTCTTGGCCTTAGTGTTAATGACATGACCTACCTGCTCTGATCTTGGAGTGGGAGAAAAAGGGACTTGACAGCATGGTATGTAGGGCCACGTGAGGAAGCACGAGGAAATCTCTTGGAACAGTTGATTATTCTGCATCAATACTGTGAGGGTGAGGACCCCTTTGATGATGGCTAGTAAATCTGACATACTTTCTACTAACAGGGCTATGCATATATTTATCCATTTTATACACTGATGAGCTGTATGATAAAACTGCCCTAACAGTGAGGTTATTTTCTAATGTATTAACGATGCATAGAATTACTGTTAGTCACTGCCCCTGGATTTAGCAGTGGGTTTGTGTCATGGATATTTCAGGAGTGCATTGGGGTCAGTTTTTTGACACAGATGGTGTGCTAGTGGCAGCCTTGGCTGCAGTGAAATTGGAGAGCAGAGTATAAGGTCCTGACAGAGGTAAGGAAGACAGGTAGCAGGATGAGGACCCTAGACTTCAGGAGAGTAATCTTGGGTTTAAGGGAATTGCCTGCAGGGATGTGCGAGGGGCTGCCAGGGAGGGTGGAGTCATCCGTGGTCTTTGAAGATAACCTCTAAGTAAAGGAACACGCTAGGAAAGCAGACGACCAGGTTGTTTCTACAGAGTTGCTATCTAGTCAGTCAACACCCAGCCTCTTCATATGGTTGTGTAGCCCTTGCATATACCTGCCTCTTACTCCCATTTGCAGGCCAAAGGATTCAAGCTTACTTAGCTGTTCTTCCTACAGGAAGTATTCCATACCTTTGACGATCCTAGTTTATCTTTCACCAGCAGAGATAAAGAAGTCATTATCCCACTCTACTCAGTGCTTGTCAGGCCACACCTGGAGTACTGTGTACAGTTCTGGTCCCCGCTATACAAAAAGGATGTGGACAGGCTGGAAGGGGTCCAGAGAAGGGCCACCAAGATGATCAGAGGACTGGGAAGGCTGCCATATGAGGATAGGCTGGGAGAGCTGGGTTTGTTCAGCCTTGAGAAAAGGAGGCTCAGAGGGGATCTCCTCACCATGTACCAGTACTTAAGGGGCAGCTACAAAGAAGATAGAGACTCCCTTTTTACATGGAGTCCCATGGAGAGGACAAGGGGGAATGGACACAAGTTGCTCTTGGGGAGATTCCGATTGGACACGAGAGGAAAACTTTTCACAGTGAGGACAGTCACCATTGGAATAATCTCTCCAGGGAAGTGGTTGACTCGGCCACTTCAAGAGTCGTCTGGACAGGGTGCTGGGCCCTCTTGTCTAGACTGTGCTCTTCCTAGAAAGGCTGGAGTAGATGATCCCTGAGGTCCCTTCCAACCTGGGATTCTGTGATCTTCTGAAAACATTTTCCCACGTCTTGTTATATCTTTTTTGAGGTGAAGGAGCCAGACTGCAGTACTCAATATGTCAACTAATGATGGATATCTCTCTCTACATGTATATATAGAGAGGTGTTTTATACCATAATGATATACACTATTATCTTTTCTATTTCCTTGCCAGTAGTTCCTAACATCTTTGGTTTTTTTGACTGCTGAGCAGTGAGCTGGTGTTTTCACTGAATTATGTTAATTTCAAGAGCCTGCCTGAAGGTCTGTTTCATCAGTTCATCATCCCTTCTCAATTTTGCCCTTAAAGTGCTTGCTTTTTTCTTTTTCTTTTTTTTCCAGTTGTCTATGGTGCTTTTAATTTCCCCCTCCACTTTTACCTGTGACTAATTTATTATACTCCTACTGCAGCTTTAAATTGGGTTGATGTCTGTATGGCTGTGAATCAGAAAGCTGTGATTTCTAAGCACTCTCACACTCATGTCTGCATGGGTACAAAGGGGAGCTGATCAGTGGGTATGAAATACTGTATGTGCATTCAGAACATTGTGCTAAGTAGTTTCCTATGCAGTAATTCAAAGAATGAAGTCAGGAAGTAGCATATTAGTTGGGAATTTGAGGTTGTGCTGTTTGACAAGTAGATTAACTTTTCCCCCGAGTTTCTCCCATTTCTAGAATCTTACGTGATCTTTACATTTACCTGGGGGTATTTATTAAATGCACAACAGAAATACTGCAGATTAATCATGTGACTCTGAACATAGTTTAAGATACTGAAAACTGCTGAAAAAGATGTTTGATTTGATGATAGCAGGTTGACACAGTTCATCTACTCTTGCTGTAGATACAGGTGGTGTGATTTGGAATTTTTATTTCTGAGTGCTGTTTTCTTCTAAGAGCAAATATTAAGTTATTTAACACAGAACACTATTTGATGTTGCTTTGGAAGTATTTCCAAAGTTAACACAAAATAACATTATTTTGCATTTTAATTTTTTTTGCGGTTGTGAAAGAAAGCATTAGATTAGACAACCACTTGCTTACTGTCTGCCTTTTCTGTTTGAGTATTCCATTTCTTCTGCTTACAAGCTGTTTCGAAAGAGTCTGTAGAGGACCTCCCCTGAAGGGGAAGTTAAGTGAGAAACTTCACTTTCATGATCATATGCTGCTACAGTATTCACGATGTCTGGGATCAAGTCAGTTTTGTAAAAGTGTCACCAAAGTATCACTGGTAGAAAATGTTCATTGGGTAGGTGTTAATCTCAAATTAGACATAGGGATGAAACAGAGTTTATTTGTGCTAAAGCCTATAATGAGATACTCGGCACCCCTAGAAGGGTCAGAGTTAATTAGCAGACCCATTGAGGAACTGAAGTTACATACTAGTAGATGTGAGGTATTTTCTTCAAAGGACATTAACATTGGTGAAATTATGCCAACAGGCAACAACTGACGCTCTGATTTAAGAGTAAATACCAGTAATAACCTCCAGGTTTCAACTTCTTACCATTCATTGGTGAAAACAAATTTCATGGTAGAACATGCGCCTCTGCAAATGTTTCACATGCATAGGTCATGGTACTTCATATAAGAATTTTCTTGCAGGGTGGACTGAAAGTCATATTTAAGAGACCTTTGAAAACTACAAAGATTCCCTATTTTTCTGAAGAAAAGCTGAAACATAAATAAAGGAGTTTGCTCTGTCAGGCAGGAATAATCTTCCAGTGCTGTGCCAGAACCTGTATTAAAATCAGTACAATGTATAGTAGTATGTGCATTTGCTATTTTTAAGGGTTGGACAATTCATTAACTTGTGTGTTTTGTTTTCCCAACAGATAGCAGTAGTAATGGGATCCTGTACAGCAGGAGGAGCATATGTACCTGCGATGGCTGATGAAAGTATTATTGTTGGCAAGCAGGGAACAATATTCTTGGGAGGGCCACCGCTGGTAAGGATACAGAAGTTTCTGGTAACATAGTCCCCTCAAAAATCGGTGAAATTTGTGCTGCTGACAGTTGTACAGCTTAAATTATTGAGATCTTCCTTGGTGAGATATTTCCAGGTATTCTGTAGATTAGTTTGCATTTTTTAAAGTATATCCAAATGTTTATATCCTAAATTAAATCTTCTCTGTCTGTTGGAGGTGTATGTATAAATCAGATTTTGTCATGGTGTTCTTAGAGTACTGCTTTGAGATTGCCATGCACATTTTTAATTATAAAAATGCTTTCTGTATTCAATTATGTAGTCTCTAGGTTTGACTTGAAATAAAAGAAAAATTACAAACATGTATATTATTTATCAGAGTCAAGATCAGAGAACTTCAGTAGCAGGACTGATCTGCTATATTTTATGTCAGTTTACAGACAGAGGAGATGCACTTATGAGGAAGTTTGTCATAATTTCCTTACTTTCTTAGTAAGGAAATTGTTCCTAAGGAAACTGACCTGAAGAATTCCTGTGAATTAAAACTTGCTTTATTGTGGAACTCAGCAGAATTTGTGACTGTGCAGAATCTTGCGTCATAAGACAGCTTTAAAATTGTAGTAGCTTGGCTCCAACAGGAAGGAGAGTACTCAGGTGGGGTTTACTTTTTCGAAAAAACAGCTGTACTAGTGTATACGCTAGTGTAGGCTTAGTTTTATACTGATACAAATAATAATCTTTGCCAACAAAGATTATTTTACTTAATACAAGCTTTATGAGACAAAAGGACTTTCCAGTAGTAAATGTTATGTTAGTGTTAGAGCTAACAGGTAGAGCATTGCCCAGCACTATTCTAGTCTCAGTTAAGTCTGACTGGATAAACTTGCTTTTTTGAAATAGTCAAATATTTGTCTCATTAAACAAACTGGTCTGAGGCAGCATGTTCGTTCTGTTTTGGTTGCAGTCTTTTGGGAGCTTTTAGGCATGCTTCCTGTGATGAAGCCAAGTGCAAATCAAATGCAGGCCTAAATGGAGAAATCACTTTATAACAGCATTGTTAATGAAGATACAGCTCCACTCAATTCCTGTAGTATCAGAGGAGGGGGAATCTGCTGGAAGTCATGCCTTTCCACCACTTAAGATACTGGGAAAATATAGCAGATCCCATAAACCATGGGAAGACATCCACTGACAGATTTTTTTGTTGACCAGTTCCTAAGGCACAATCGACTTCATTTCCTTAAAAGCTTGAAGAACTTACCTGTGATGTCATTTAGTGTTTACTTGTGTAGCATTGCTCTTTATTTCCACAGTATGTTTTTCTGTTTCATTCTTTTCCTTTACTTCAGGGTGTTTTGTTCCCCACTGTGTCATTTGATGCTAAAAGTGGATTTAGCATTCATACCCTTTTTTTCTTCCAAAGTTGAATGTATAGATGGATTTTAAATTATTGTGAAGCTTAAAAAAAAGTCTTATGATTTATGCAGACATACTTTTCTATGGCTGGTAAATGCTAATTACTGTTCCAGAGCGTCCTGAATAATTTCAGAATGTAATTGGCCTATCGAAAGCCGCAGGGACACACACACATATAAATACAAGGATACTTTGTTGTCCACCATAATAAAATAACTCATTTAGCGTGAAGTGTTTTATTATTTCAGTGGAGGCTTTCCAACTTGACAAGAACAACAAAGTAATCAGCAAGAGCAGATGAAGCAATTAATAGCAACTATGTAATTTATTGTCAATTGTTTACTGCTCATTCGAATTTAGAATTCTAGAATTTCTTTGTTGGAATTCCTTTGGCAGTAATTGTTTCAAATGTCTACTGAGGTGTCTGTTCCTTTTTATATTCCATTAGTCTGTTTCAGCTTGTTGTTTATAAGTAAACAAAGACAAATCATCCCTCAAAATCAAGCAATTTTCTGTAAATTTATCACTGTAATTTAGATACTAGGAGTTTCCTGGTGAAAAGTAGCATACATACAAATGAAGATATTAGTTGAGAATATTAGTTCAGTGAGTAACATTGGGTGATTCATACATCTTTTTGAGATAAGGAAATTAGTATGATGAAAGAAACGAACTTTTACATCAGACTGTTATTAGCTTGATTTTTCTGTTACAAATAACTGCTCTGGTTGCCGGAACAGCTGAGCTGTCTAAGTATGAACCCTTTCTAGGTCCAGCACAGTTCATTAGCTTAGAGCTGCTGGCATACAAAACAGCAGTACTGCCTTTGGGGCTTGCTGAGGTTCAGAGTAATTTGTTGCAGAAGCTCAGCTAGTAAAACTGAAAGACTTCAGACTCTTGCAGAAACTTCCGTTCCATGTTGTAGCAGATGTTGTTGCCGTTATCGTGTATGCCCTGTTCCCCAAAATGTTTTTCCTATATGAAGAAAATTGGATTGGATTTTATTGCTCACCTCCCTAAAACAAAACATCCTAAGGGGTCAAAAGAAAATCCCTCATGTTAGTTATAACTAGTCTGGGGGTGTATATGTTAAAAAAAAAAAATTGAATTGCGGGTACAGTCCAAAGTCTAAAGTGCAAGTTTCCTTGCCTTCTTTTTAGAAAAGTGGGAAGTAATGATTTAATGAACAAGTAGATCTCAACAGTAATAGAAGAAGAAGCACAGTAGTAGTAATATCTGGGGGTTTTCTTCTGCACCCTGCCAAGCTGAGGAATCCACATCCTCACCCTTGGCAGTACTGCTTGGTAGCTCAGGGTGCCATGTTGACCTGTAGGCTTCTCTGTCCCATTCCAGAAACTTCTGCTTATTCCTTCCCCAGGGAAAAATTGCTACTTTCTGTGCTCGGTAGTGAAGGAAAGGTCTAGTAAAAAAAGGATAAGTTTGGCAAATTTTGTATATTTATGTGCTGGGGACTCTTCTACACATCAGCCTGATCTATTGTGGGAAATGCACATTTTATCTGAAGTTGTCTTCATTTGTCCTGATGATTGCTAGCCAAAGTACTTAAACTATGGTTTGTAGAATGCTGTATTGCACTGCTGTACCTGGAAAAGTGATGGAGCAAATAATCCTGAAGCTATTTCTAAAACCACTCTGGACAAGAAGGTGACTGTGAATAGTCAGCATGGATTTACAATGGGGAAATCAGACCTGATCAAACTGATAGCCCTCTAAGGTGAGAGGACTGGCTCAGTGGAAGCAGAAGCAGCAGTGGATATTGTTCATGTTAACTGTAAACCTAACACGGTCAAGTCCACCACTAAACTGTCCCTAAGCACCACATCTACATGGCTTTTAAATCCTGCAGAGATGGGGACTGAACCACTTCCCTGGGCAGCCTCTTCCAGTGCTTGATAACCGTTTTGGTGAGGAAATGTTTCCTGATTTCTCTTAAAAGTATGTTCTTGTGTTTGTTGTTTAATGAAGACTCAAGGTAATTATGTCTCTCACAGAAACTTCTCGTTAATTGGTATCAGAATACTACACCTTCATATTGCATGGGTAGCTATTCAGATTTAAAAGCAAAAATGCTGCTATGGAAGAAATATCTATGCTTAACTTTACAAACTCGACAGTTTGGAAGTGTCCATATGTGTGTGTTTATGTATATATTTAGGGTGCTTCGATTTAGGCATGAAACTTCACAACAGATTTCTGTTGTGGAAGTGATGACAGTTTTCTCATCCCTTCTCTCTTACGCTGCCTGTGTACTCTCTGTGTGTGATGAATAATGGTTTCATCAACTTGGAAGGAATCTTCTTCAGATCAGTTATGGTAGAGTGGAAATACATCAAGGAGTGCTTTTTTACCATGCAGTAACTGATACTGCTTTGTTTTGAGGAGTTCATTCACTCTTGAATTACCCTGTCAGGTCTAAGATATGACAGACAGAGGGTTTAGATTGTGCTTCCAGGTATTTTTAGGGAGACATCATGCTTGATCCAAACAGTTTTATGCCATTAATATGCTTTTTTAAAGAAAATTATTTTTACTAAATATTGTGTGTTTAATGGAAGATTGAGAAGATAAAAACTGCTAATGTAAGTAAATAAGTAAGTTCAAATTCACAGAAGAAGAGTTTCTGTAGAGAAAGCAAAGTTGAAGAATGCGAAGTTTCAGACGAGGTATTGTTTGTTTGAAACAATGCAGGAAAATATAATGTTTGAAATTATTTGTTAACTGCTAAAAAAATTCTTGTGAAGATGAATGTTCATAGATCTAAAGTGTGTGCAAGTATGCTGACACTAATATGGGCAACACAGCAATAAATACAACAGTAAGTGGACAATTGTTCTTAATAGAAACTTCACATTAATGGTAGAATAAGGATACAAAGTTAGAGAAACTATGTAATTTTGACAACATTCTGTGATGTCACATTTCAAGTGCTCTGAGGGAGAGTAACTGAGGAAGCATTTTTAGTGAAGAAGAATTTTGCAAAGATCTCTCTTATTGCTGTAATTAAGCCAGTATAAATCTTAATGCAATACAAGTGTCAACTCTCAAGCTCATTTTCTTTTCCTGTGGTAGGTTAAAGCAGCAACAGGTGAAGAGGTATCAGCAGAGGATCTTGGAGGGGCAGATCTTCACTGCAGGTTTAAAGAAATATTTTCCCAGAGTTAACTTCTTCCATCCTTTAGATTTTAGTAGGGTGTATTTTATTTTATTTCATTTTGTTTTCGTTTTTTTAATTTATGTTTAGATCTCTTTAAAACTATATTTAGATTTTGAAAATTAAGATTTCCTGTGTCCTTATCTGGTGCTGATGAATCACTTCATTGTTAGAGTGGCATAGCTACTTTATGTTACTCTAATTAGGATCTTGTTTCCTCCATTTACTACTATAAAATACTTACGTGTCTAATGTACTGCAGCATCACACATAATATGGAGGACTTTTCTGTACTTTTTAATACTGAATTTTAATATAATAATAAGACATTGCGAGAGATAATGTATTTTGCAGATTGTCTTTCTTACTGTCAGAACTTACTACAAACAGAATGAAAATAGCTCATATTTTTTGTAAGAGAATACTTTTTCAAAACAGAATTCTATGTACTTTCTAGTTCTACAATGAAGAGAGTAGTGAACAAAGTTAGGTATTATTGTACAATAAGTAAAGTATTACTGTACAATAAATGCTTAATTTTTACTGCAATTTACTGAATTGAATAAATAATTATTTTTAAGGGCAGTTCATAATATTTCTGTAAATTTGTGATTCATAATTTCCTTTTGAAAATGTTTGTCATCTTTCATGTTTTCATCTAGATTTTTTACTTCCTAGAGTTGCTATTTTATGTCATGTCTGATAATGTGAATGTACTGTTTCAAAGAAAAGGTCAGGAATGGGTTTTATTTTGAAAGAAATTTCATAACAAAACATGGAAGGCTGTATTGTAGCATCTATATTTTAAAGATAAATATAAAACTTTTAAAGTCTTAAGTTATTAAAACCTAAAATTTTCATTGTTGTTATATGTGGGGTTTTTTTGTCTTCATATTGCTCTTCTTACTTACATACAGAAAATCTGGTGTAACAGATCATTATGCTTTGGATGACAATCATGCACTTCATCTAGCAAGGAAAGCTGTGAGAAGTTTAAACCTCCAAAAGAAAGTAGATGTAAGTGTAGAATCTGAAAACACTGCATTGTTTAAATTAGGAATTATTTTCTTTGCCTGATTTATACAACATATATTTTGTCTCTGACTTTAGACTCTTTGAAAATGGAAGTTCTTGTCCTTAAAATTTCTCTAATGTTTCAGTTCTGCAGTTACATTCCTACTGCATTATTCCCACTAAAATTGCTGGGATTACATGCAAGAGCAAAGCAACTAGAATAGTGCTTTAGAATCACAGAACTGTGCTTTAAGATTAATGCAGTCTTGCAAGGGATTTAATTTAATTTGAAGCCCACATGATCATTAGATACCTGCTAAAGCATCTTTTTGAATACACGTTTTCTATAATTATTAATTGTTATAGAAAGGTATAAAACTGAGGGGATGGACCTAAATCATACCATTGTATTGTACTGATGTAAAAATTCCTTGTAGAAAACAGGATGGATAGTATATGAGGGAGGAATAAGAGCGTGAATTGAAGATTAAAGCTCAGCAGCTGAAGGAAGGCAAGAGGTTGTATTCAGTTGTGCGGCAAAAGTCTTCATCATTTTTCAGAATACTACCTGCCAAATAGGGCACAGGGGGAAAGTAAGCAAATGGGAGGACATGCTTAATTTTTTATAACATGGAAGAAGTGGAGCTGGTATGGAGGTACATGCAGGAGTAGAAAGAAAAGTAACAGTAAGTGAGACAGTGTTATAAACCTTCAGTTTAAGAAACTTGAACTCTATGCAAAATAACGACAAGCCAGTACAGGCATTTGGATGTGGCTGGTGAAGAGAAGACTGTGCTCAAAGCGGTTGGGAAATTAATTGTGGTTTGGTATTTTTTAAGTTATAATGTGGACTAATAATTCCTTTGTTGTGAAAATTGTTTCGTTAAATTGCTCCAGGTGACTTTAGAACCATCAGAAGAGCCTTTATTTCCTGCTGATGAAATATATGGAATAGTTGGTGACCAGCTAAAAAGAAACTTTGATGTCAAAGAGGTATGAATGTAAATGCAAGATCTGCATGCCCATACATGCGTGCATTCAGTTTTCTTGCAGGAAATCACTCTTTATATCATCATAGTTTGTCTACAGAAATCTGATTTTGGGTATATAGTGAATATTTAAATGTCATAAAATCTTTTAACATATTTTTTTTACATTTTTATGCAGTGCATCCATTGCAATGGCAGTGAAGTGTTGAAAAAAAAAATGCTTGCTTTTTGGTTATACTTATAAAAGGATGAGCAAAGATGAGAGGTTGATAACATTTTGAAAAAGCTGCCAGAAAATAGGGAACTTCGCATTCGAAAGGCATTCTATAGACTTGCAGAGTGATGTGGTAGCTTTGTTTTTCTGTTAATCCTGTAAAAGTAAAGATCAAATATTTTAAAACTTATGGAGTACGAGCACCCCAAACAATTCAGTGCTCTTCCAACCACATATGGAGACTATTGTACTCTGCTGCAGGCCTAGTGTAATTATTTGCCTTGGTACCTTCATCCCAGACCACATCCTTTCTCAGATTTTGCATAGATCCCGTATTCAGAGCCTTTTTCACTACCAACCAAGTATCTATTTTAGGAATAGTCTTAGTATGTACCTTCCTTAAAATAATTTCTCAGAAATTCCTAGGATTTGTTTGCATTAAGGGAAAAAAAGATGAACACTTTTACTGAGTGTCACACTGCACTCTCAAAAGTTGTAATGGCCTGGATTTATGTTCTTTTAAAGTTGAAATAAATATCTTCTGGCAAGTGTCTTGCTAGCATGGATCTATATTTATATAAAATGGCTCCTTTGCATCTCAGAGAAACCTCAGAACACATCTTCATTATTTTTGTAAGTCACAAACTTAAGCAAAGCTGAAAATAAACTTAACTCTAAGAAAGTGACTCACGGCTATATATGTTTTTCTCTTTATAAATGTAAGTCTATTGATTAATGTTTAATGTAACCAGAGGTAGTGGGTTTTCTTTGAAATTTAACCCATCAGAAAAACTTTGTTTGCATGATTTAAAAGTTCTTATGATTATGATTTAAAGTTCTTAATCTTGAAATTCCAGTTTTTAGAAGCACAGAGATAAATAACACTTTAAAAAGTAAACAGGCTTTGCCTACCATCCAGGCTCTTTATATGCTGGGCTGCTTGGTGTTCTCTAAATGGGAAGCATTTATTTTAAGTTATATATGTTAGCATGGTCTTTCTAAACAAATTAAAAACTATGAAGGATTATCAACTTAATTATATTTTTCTATTTTTTTCTTAAGGTCATTGCTAGAATTGTAGATGGAAGTAAATTCGATGAATTCAAAGCCTTGTATGGGGATACTTTAATTACAGGTATGTGGAAATATAATTACTCTGTATATGTTCCCACTGGTTTTA
The DNA here is from genome assembly GCF_949628215.1 of Phalacrocorax aristotelis. Taxonomy (NCBI): domain Eukaryota; kingdom Metazoa; phylum Chordata; class Aves; order Suliformes; family Phalacrocoracidae; genus Phalacrocorax; species Phalacrocorax aristotelis. The sequence goes on along the minus strand of NC_134311.1, from coordinate 13,943,243 downwards.
GCATTGGCTTCATTCTGTTTGCCCCACCCATTGATATTTTTAATAGTATTTTCCTTCAGAAGAACAGTTTCTGTTACCAAAAGTGTTACCTTTTATATGCTATGGTAAAACATATGTGAAAATTTACAAATTTATCTTTCTCTTTCAGGCTTTGCAAGAATATTTGGTTATCCAGTAGGAATTATTGGAAACAATGGAGTTCTTTTCTCAGAGTCAGCAAAAAAGGTAAATAAATAGATTATTAGCTTCTTTGCCATTGAAAAACAAAACTTCTGGTGCACAACTTGCTCTTGAAATTAGGAATTTTTAAGAAGTGGACTTGGCTCCACGGTTTTCATGTAAACATGAAATAGCTTAATAAGCTGTAAAAATAATCGGCCATATTTTAGAAACAGTGATCTGTAGGTTTTTCTGATACAAAGGGGATAGGTCAGTAGGAAAACATCATTAGAAAAACAGCATTTGAATTGTGTGACTACAACACTGTTGAAATAGTATGTCCTGAAACGTACAGCTATTACGAGAAAAGTTCATGCTGATTGCATAAAATACCCTATTAATTATAATTCCTAACCTCTAAACGGTGAAGTACTACAATAAACTACATTACTGTTTTTGCAGTGACTGGAAAACATCAAACCTGGATTCCAGTACTCAATTAATCGGTTTACTAGAGATTTAATTTTCATACTTTGCTGCAGCAGCTCCTGGTTTAGACTAATGAGTGAAAACATGTTCAGTCTCATAAAATCTGTGAACTAAAAATGCCTGTTTTGTGAATTAAAGATCATCTCTAACAGTGCTTTACAGATAGGGCTTGGGGGATCGGAGGATAAAGAGCTTCTGGGTATGGCAGAGTGATTACTTACCTTGTTCTGTGTTATTTGGTTTAGTTCTTTATTATTTCAAGAAACTACTGTCTGTTGAATTTTTCTGGTTTTGTATTGTGAAGAGGTTAGAGGTTTTTTCAGTTGCTGTGCTACATGCCTCTTTTTTTTTTTTCCACCAGCACTGTGTAAATCACCTGAGGAACTTCATTGATTTAGATTATTTGTAGCTGAAACAGAAGCTTGGAATCTACTATTTGTATCTTTGCTAGGAGAATGGTCTTTTCCTAGAAAATGGAGAGAGAGAAGGAGGGAGTGTTAGAGCAATTGGCAGGGCCATGAGCAAATAGTGTATGTGGGCCTTTCCCAACTTCAGAAGATAATTTTCTTCTGTACAGCAAATGGGGAGATATTTTTTTCTGACTGGCTGTCTTAATTTCCATGACACAGTCTTATAAAACTCAGTGTCAGATGGCAGACTGTGAGGCTGTCTGTGGTTTAGCTACATACTGGCTGAGTCAAAACAGGTGAGCTTTTCAGTACCAACAGTAATGCTTTTTGACGATATTATTTCTGCTTTACCCTTGGACTCACACATTTTTGGCGTTTTCTTACTTCTGCTAGAGTGAATGCATGTTTTGCAGTTGGCTTTGGACGAAGCAGTAGTAGTACAGCACTTCATGATGCAAATACTCCCATGGACTCCAGTGGAAGGAGACTTGTCACAGACTTGAGTGCTGGTAGCGGTAGCTTTACTGGTACAACTTTTAATGGCTTGCCTGTTTTGTTTGTTTTGTGTTTTTTTTCTTTCCTATCCGCAGGGTACACATTTTATCCAGCTGTGTTGCCAGAGAAATATTCCCATTGTGTTTTTGCAGAATATTACAGGTGAATAAGCTCAATATTTTGAAGTTTCACTATGTTGTAGGTTTGCTGTTAACTGTTGAGGCTATGACTTTTATACAGCATCTTGTGTGCTTTCTTGTAACTGTATCTCCAGACTGTTCTGAAATCAGCCTGTCAGCAGCTGGTGAAAGCCTTGCCTTATGATTTGGTCTTCAGTTTTTTCTGCATGTACTATAAAGCATGTAGTATGACACATAGCGCAGTATAATATCAAGTTAGTGAGCCTTTTTTCATGTTTTAATTCTGTAGGTTTCATGGTTGGTAGAGAATATGAAGCTGGAGGGATAGCAAAAGATGGTGCCAAGATGGTAACTGCTGTAGCTTGTGCCAATGTACCTAAAATAACAGTGATTATTGGTGGTTCTTACGGAGCTGGAAACTATGGGATGTGTGGAAGAGCGTATAGGTAAGTGTTATTTCAAATTATGGCATGAGATAAGACTAAATTAAGAGAATATAACATTGAAGTACCATTCTGGAAAACTAGCTAAACTCCTGCAGAGGTTGTGATATTTGGAAAACAAAACAGTTGTCTGAATACGGTCATAAGTAAATAATAACCTGACAATCCTGTAGAGATCGATAGGCTCATGATTAACCTTGAACTAGGTGACGGAGGAGATCTTCTAACATGTAAACATGCTGACGTGCTTTTCTCCCATTTTAGCTCTTGGAGGAAAAGTTGTACAGGCTTAAACAATCATTAGGCAGTATGGGCTGCCCCTTTGTTCTTCATTAATGTGAAGAGTATCAGCTTGTGTGAAAAGTTCTTATACACTTTAATGAGCCTGTTTTTATGAGTAATGCTTGCAGAACTCCAATGGATTTATTTTTTTGACCCTTTGGATATGACTTTTTTTAAAATTAATTTTTCAAGGTCCCTGTTACTACTGAAGTTGTTGGTGAGATTCTTTGATGAGGAGAATTCAGGGTGGGGGGTGAGATTAAGAGATGCAAGAAATAGAGAAATAATTTTTCAAGGTGCTTGAATGTAGGAAATGAGCAGAATTTTAATTTTCAAACATAATGCTGCAAGCATTGAAGTACATTAATTTGCATCCTTTAAAAGCTAATACATTGTAAGATTGTCATGCATAAAAATGAACTCTTAGCTGAGTGAGAATTGGTTCTTACTAAGAAATAAGGCAATGTCTTATTTTAATATTTAATATGGATTTTTTCAGTCCAAGATTTCTTTATATGTGGCCAAATGCTCGCATATCGGTGATGGGAGGGGAACAAGCTGCAACTGTTCTAGCTACAATAGCTAAGGACCAAAAAGCAAGGGAGGGAAAACAGGTACATCTTTCTTCTTTCATTTGCAGTAATGTCATTATCATTTACTCTTTAACTGGATTTGCTCACTTTGAGCTAGGAAAGGATGTTACAGAGTGAGGCACCAGTGACCTCTCATACTCCCAGTATCACCTACTGGGTTGACAAACATGAAGCATTTGTGAAACGTTATTGTTTATGTCTTCTAAATCTGAAGATCATTAATGACATTTATTGTCTTTGCTTAAAAAGTAGTATTTGTCATATCGTCATCTTTTTGTATTTTGTGCATCAGATTTAATTCTGCCCAAGATGAGCAGCCAGGGATCATCCCTGGTTTGGGAGTATGAGGAGGAATATGTGAAAGCAAAGTGTCTTTCCAGTTATTTTTGAAGTAGGTGGTTTTATAGAAAGCTGATCTTCAAATTGTGCAGTGACTGAGAGTTATGAAACTTAAAACAGCAGAAGTTCTTAGAGGTTTGGAGAAGGTTTTGACTCATATAAATATTTTAATTGAAAATTAGTGGTATTTTATTTAATAATCTTTTCTAGTTTTTCTGTTCAGTCTTTTCTGCTGTGTTTTTAAAGTTACATGGTTTGTGTTTATACTGGTGCCTTGGTCCCATAAGAATTTATTTAATTGTAATGTCTTAACATTGCTTGTGTTTATCATAAGTAGTTATTCAGAATAATGACGTGCTGTGTACACGTTACATCAACAGTTCTTTTTTCTATGCTTTACTTGGGCTTTCTGTAGATAGAATATATTCACCTTCATCTCTCTGTCTTAATTTACAGATCCCTAAGATGGGCAGGATGGTACCCAGAAAGAAGTTTGAGAAACATAATTGTAGTTAATTGTCAATAAAATGTGTTAGAAACTTGAAAATTTTCTGAATTAGTGGTGACCACTCGGGGTAGAGAAACACAGTGTTATAATAGCACAGACTTGTTTTATTAAAAAATCTTGCACAATTCAACTCAGAACAGAGTTTATTCAGTGCAGTAGCTTCAGTAATTTTTCAGATGCTAGTCCCCAATTATTCTTATACTGAGTTAAGTATATTTTTACTCTCCTTTTCCCACCCATCCGTTTCGAAAAGTGGTGTTTTAGTTTCATTGTTGAATATGCTAAATTGATAATTGTGTGTAAGAAGAGGGAAGAACTTTGGGGAGACCATTTAGGCAGTTTATTCAAGTTTGATGCTGCCTATAAATCTCTGATGTCATTGTGGAAGAAAATACTAAAGCTAATCTGTGTTTGTTTATTTGCCTGGGTTTTTTCAGTTATCTGAGGCAGATGAAGCAGCTTTGAAGGAGCCAATCATTAGGAGGTTTGAGGAGGAAGGAAACCCTTATTATTCCAGTGCAAGGTAACTTGTAAATGACTTTTCCAAAACTTAATTGTAATCACAGGGAATAAAAATAACATCTAAGTCTTGGTGATGAAGAACCAGCTGAGCAGAGCAATTTGGATCAAAGATTGTGTTTGTTGTGCAATGGAACAAGCTTCAAATCAGTGTTTTGTCTGCCTTGTCTCTGAGACCTTGTAGCATGTACTGTTCCAGAAGTTGGCATGCACTCGCAGGAATAAGTCTGCCAGTTCTGTAAGTAAATACAGTAATTGTAGCATGGAGTTTATATTCTCTGTATTTTATTCTATGTAAGTTTTGTATCGTTCTCCCCAGTGCAGTATTTGGTCACCTTTCTAAAGCCCATTAAACAGTGTAATGGGTGGCTGCATGGGAGTTAAGAAAAACTAATATTAGTGGGATTCTGCAAGTAGAAGAGGCCAGTGGTAAAACAGAAGTTTCAGGAAGACCTGAAGCCATTTGCAGATCTCAGGTCATGATCTTGATATGTGATCATACTGGATGATAGCAAATTGGATGGGATAGTATCTGATGAGTGCAGGTTATTCGTGTTTGTTGAGAAGTGCGGCAAAGCACTTCATGCTCAGGTTAGTGGAACATTAGTAAGTAGCCAGGAACTAATTAGGCTGATGAACCAATGTGGCATCCTGGGGTGTTACCTCTGGAAACTAGCTTGGAGGCTTTCTTGGCCTCTGATCGTTACTGTACATTAGTTTCATCCTGTCTGTACTAATATTCCTACACATTTTTCTGCTTGTGGTACCCAAAAGCAAATTCCCCACAGGCTCTCAGCTGCTAATGATGGTAGAGGGTAGCATACAATAACGGGGCTTTACAGTGCCTCTATGGCTGCTCATTTTACAGGAAGAATATTAGTCTCATACAACCATGGAATCTGCTGTGTGTATGTTTTTGTGTAGCTGAATTAGAATTCCTGATGGATTTCTTAGCTGCAGGCTGGGAAGTTTGGAAACAAACTGAGTACAGAGTGGTTGGGGTATGATAAATTTTTATGTGGGCATTATTGGCAGAAATTATGTGAACAGGTGGGTGCAAGGTACTCTGTCAGTGTCACAGAGATGCCAATAAGAGAAGGGGCTTGGGGGCCTTTTTGTCTAATTTGATACCTGCTTAATTGCATGTATGACGAATATGATACAGCAGCAGCAGCATAGCATCAGCGAGCTCCTTTATGAATTGCTTATCATGATCTGAAAGAAAATATAAAATTAATGGTCACTTTTCCTCTGTTTTCTGTTGGGATAGTGGAATGAGCTTAACTGAAATAGTTGTACCTGGGGGATCCATACTCATTTTAATGTTCAATCAAATGAGTGCCTTCATCATATGGAAGCTCTTGCCACTTTGCCCTGACTGGTGCTGTAATGGGATAAGTATTCTCAGTAGGATATGTAGCACAGGGTTTGTGGTGTCACATAGGCAGATTTTGGTGGTGCGGTCATGTAGTAAGTATGTGGGTCATGGGTTTAGGGAGGATTCTAGTGTCATCACTGTTTGGTCTCTGCTTCTGGCAGAGGCCAATGTGGTAGTGTTGCAAAGAGTAAAAGATATTCTCAACTTTGTGAGGTTTTATGCATGTGTACAACCCCCACTGCTGCTAAGTTACAGTTTATTGGGTTTTTTAGATGTAATCAATGAGGATGCTTCTGTGAAATCCTGAATTGTTATGGACTTTCTGGTAGCAAACTGGTTTTGATTTTTTAAAAAATCTTTTTAATAGATTTAAATTTCATAGGGTTTTTCCCAAATTAAGAGATGGTGCCAGCTGTTCAAAACTTTTGTGATATCTTTTTAGTACTCCTTAAAGATCAAGCCTAGTACCTGCGTCACAAAACCTTGTGCCCTGAGGCAAGAAGGAAAAATGAAAACACATAGTAATCTTTTACAACTAGGTTTTAAGGAAAAGAATTTTCCACTGATATAATAACATAAAAAAAGAGTCAAACTGTATTTAAAATTAGTCCCTGCCATGGAGAAGATTTTGTTTGGTTTTTTTTATTTACATTTGGTTTGGGTTTTTATATATTCACTGGAAATACATTCATAGTCTCTTTGTACTCATGATTGAAAATAATTGGATTTATGTAGCATTCCATACATTCAGTGTGTTAGCAATACAAAAACTTGCCCTGTCCCAAAAACCAACAGACCATTGTCAGTATTTACAACAGTAAGTTAACGGTCTGCAAGAAAGTAGTTTTACATATAAGATTAAGGTTAGAATGTAAAAAGTCATCTTCTAAATTTTTAATACTGTCCAGTGATGTCCAGGGGTCTGTTATAGGTCATCCAACCAGCATGAAGAGGTAGAAGAAGCATCTACAAGCGACTGGCGGAAATCTCACTGTTGCTGGCCCTTGTTCTCCAGATGTCTGCTGGAAATACAAGACAGCAGAGAAGAAACAGTCTAGGAGGTTTCTGGAGTGTGTGGAAGATAACTTTAGTACTTAACACTAACTTTGTGCTCTCTGCTGAGCAACTTTTACCAGTCTGTTTCCAGAATATCTGGCCGTTTTGTGAAGTTAGGTTGCAAATCCAGAAGGCACCTCAGTAAACAGCGTAAGTTTGCCTAGCCATGGGGTTAGGAACTGCTCTTAATGCTAGGTGTCTGTCCTTCCTTTAAAAAGGCAGGGTAGTTATGTAACTTCTGTGCCTGTAGTTCGGAAGGGAAGCTTAATGTGCACAAATGTGAGCTGGCGGAGAACTGGCATGGGTCTGGGTTGTATGTGGTTGGGTTCATGTGATCCTGCACTCAAGCTAATAAGCCCAGCTGAGACATGAAGTTAGCTGTCAGAGCTGAAATCCCGCTGAGGTTCATCTGGCTAAAAGCAATGAAAGTGAAATGCCCCTTTTCACGGAGGAGTCCTTGTGAGAACAGTGTGTGACTGGCTCAGGTCAAGACAGTCCAGGCTGGTTTCTCTCTCTCTTCATTTAGGTATGGTCTGCATTGTCTAGGAGCTCTTAATTGCTCTCTGCTGTCTTGTAGAGATAATTGGGTGTAGCAGTAGATACTCGTTTTCTGCCCTGATTTCATACCTTCCTGCCAATATTATTTTGTGTGTGCCTTGTTTTTCCATTTCTGGCTAATTCCAAAGCAAGGTCTCAGACAGACAGCTCAAAAGTTTTTGTTACTGTGGAGTAGGCTGTCCAAGCAGAAACAGTGAGTTGAAGTAGGATTACAGTTTTTGCAGCAAATAATATACCTGAGGGAGGGATTCAGCCACGTTGTACCTTGGAGCCAACCCATTTGTCAGTCAGCATCAGCAGCTGCTTATTGGCAAGCATTTGCCATAGGTCTGGGAGAAGTAGTAAACTGTTCCCTTTGCTCTAAAGGATGCTTTCTGTCTGGTCCCAAGCATTGTAAAAAAACCAGTTGACTGTCAACCAAATGTCAGGTTGCTGTATTGAAACTGAATCTGGACGGCCTGGGTTTTGTCAGATGCCAGCTAGATCCCTCCACCAAAAAGACCAACAATTTAACTCCAACAAACAGCTTAGCGTTACTTAGAGGAAACAGTGATAGATGGGCAGAAAAACTGCTGTCTGTATTGCTGCTCAGATGCAGCCAGTTTGGAGGCTCCCTCATGCTGTCCTTTTGCTAAGATATGACAACCAGTCTGCCTCTCCCCTAATGTCCATTGAGATTGTTGTGACCCTTCCACTTGACTTCATCAGGCTTTGAATTAAGCTTTTAGCAGTAATAATGAGAGGGAAGGAAAATGTCCTAATGATCTTGAAATATAAGCAAATTTCCCTATTTACTCTGCTTATATAATTTTGCTTATAAATTATAACTTGTTATATGTACAGGATGTCAGTACTCTTCCCTGCAGTTGTATTTTGTAATAAACTTTAATCAAGTATTTGATTAGAACCTCTCACAGTGAGCAGTCTTAATTAACAAGAGTCATTAGGCAGGACCCTTTTTAATGAGTTATATTAATCTGCTTACAGGTTTCTGAAAGGATTTCAGTGGTGTGCATCTTAACAAATTATATGAGCATTTTACTTTTGGGGACTTAATTTCTTTTACTCATAGTGTCTCGGTTACAAATATTTTGAGTGTAGTTGTGACTCATGTTCTAGCAATGGGGTTTTAATAGATAGTTTAATTATTAATGTTACATCCCAGTAAAGAAAGCAGTTTTCTTTAAACAAAGAGAAGCAGAAACTAGGGGTGATGATATGAAAGCAGCTTGACTTCCATGCAACATAAAATCTTTGTGGTTGTCAATATAAGTTAATTGTGGAGTTACAAACAAAAAACCAAAACCCAACAAACCAAAGTCTGCCATGAAAACGTACTTCATATTTGGAAGTGTTTACTACAGTGGTAGTCACTGTGAAGTTGCAGCTTGGAAGGTACAGCATCAAATTGATGATTCTTTTTGATTCAGTTCATCCCTGCCCTCCTCAGGCCCTTAGAAGGTATATTAAACACTTTTAAGAAGTATTAATTCCTTCATTCAGTTTCCATGTGTTTCATAGGTAAAAAAGTTAATTGAAAGTGTTCATTAAAGAAAGCTGATATGCAAACAAACATGTAACAGTCAAAAAACCCAAATTTGCTTAAAAATAGATACTACTATATTTGAGATTGTTCTTAAAATTGTGGGTTTTTTTCACTGTCCTAAGAAAACAAAAGGATTGTGGTTGATTTGACCTCACAAAACTACTTTGCTTTTCACTATTAATAGGGATCTTCTCCATTCCTTTGGCAGATTAATCTGACTGTATTCATAAAAACTAAATCATATGCATTAAACTTTAGTAATGCATACTTCATGATGTTGAAAGTGAAGGAAATATTCTATCTTGACCGTTCTGGCATGCTAGATTATATGAACAGGTATTACCACTATCGTCAGGAAAAACGAGAATTAAAACAACTCTTAAGTCTCAGGTCCTTTGGTTATTTTGAACAAAAAAGCTTCTAATTGTTTTGTTGTGTGGTAAGAAGCACTTACTCTGAGTCTCTTTTCAATGGAGCATTATTAAAATATGCCAAAATATTTTAATGAGTTATTACTTACAATTTAAAGGTATAGTTACAGAAGGAGTTACTCACAGGAACCAGACTGCAAGAGCTTATACCATGCTCTTTATCCAGAATATAATAGACAATTCTTGTCTTCTGCAACAGAAGTTAGTACCAACTGCTGTTAGTACCACCTCCGTGCAGATGCATGCGTTGCTGTTGGAATACTCCAATGCACGACTTGCTCACTGGAAAGGAGATACGTACTGAGAATCATTAAATAGGAACAGACCAGATAGAATTATAGCTTCCTAGCTTCCTTATATTTTTAATTCTGGTTTAGAGCATTTTTTTAAAAATCCTTGAAAGAAGTTCTTTTTTTTCCCAGACTTCTTTCTATGCTAGTTGGGACCTGTCAGCCAGGTCAGTGAGTGCCACAGCTACTGTGGTGTAAAATTTCTTTAATCAAGCTTTTGTTTTCAGTCCCAAAAAGGGAACAGTGTAATTTTTCCCAGTTAACAGCAAAGTCCTCCTTTCTCCTTTTGTACTTCAGCTTTGCTCTTGTGTCCTCTTTAGGGTAACAGTCTCCTCTACTTTGGGAGCTGCACCATGATAAGATATATTTAGAGTAGAATGTTCTTTCTGAGTTGGGTACCTGATTTTTCTTCTGTCTCTACGAGTTGGAGAACAGGCTCCTTCCTAAGCTGAGTCTGAACCCTCATGCTTCATCTTGTTACAGGTGTCCTTTATTACAATTTCACTTTGTGGATCCTAGGACAGATACATGTATTAGTTGTAAAATAAAAACATATGCTGTCAGTCTTAGCTCCCTATTCATGACCCTTTCTTGTATTTTTATATTTTCTACAGACAAAGATTTAAACATTAGCCAACATTGAAGTAAGTTCAAAGAAGAGTGCAAAATAAGTCTCTCTAGGGAAAGATGGGATGGTGGAGGGGCGTCACTGTCTTAACCAGAGATACTGTGCATATATTTTGCAGACCCAGATTAAAAAGGAATGAGCAGTGTGGTGTTTTGTTTAAATATCTTGCTGGGGAGGTAGCAGTTATGCAATATTTAGAGTTTTGTGGCCTGCTGGGATTTTTGACATGGATTTTATTTTCAGTACAATGGAGCTGTCATTGGGAACTGATGCTGCAAGTGCTTTAATTTTTGGATAATATCAAAGACACTGTTTACAAGTGTTTGCAATTTTGGGGACTTGGGGATTTGGTAATTGCTCACTGATAATCTAATTGCCTTTGGGCTGGGTTAAGGAGGGTATTATCTTACAGTTGCTTAGAAATGGACTTGGAAAAATCAATACAACAAATACTGGAGATACTTAAAATTTACTCTGGCTCTTTTAATGATGAAAGAATAAACACTGGTATCATCCTCACTTGGCAGCTGTAAAAAAAAATGCAGAATCTCATTTAAAATATGTAGACTTGACCTTCTTAATTTATCCAAAATTTATACTTTGTTATAAAGGACAAATACCACAGAGTAACACTCACCAGTCTATTGCATTGATGGTTAAGGTGAATTAAGTCTATGTCCTCATGTGTAATTTAGCTCTTTAGTCCACTCTCTTTAGTATAACTACTTCCAGTTTCACGTGCTTGAAAATCTACCCAGTGTATATGCTAACGTCTTTTTGTTTTTGTTTTTTTAATTATTCCACACCTCCTTCCTACTCCCCCCCAGATTATGGGATGATGGAATTATTGATCCAGCTGACACAAGACTGGTTTTGGGCCTCAGCCTCAGCGCAGCATTAAATGCACCTATGAAGAAGACAGAATTTGGGGTTTTCAGGATGTAAATCAAATGTACTCTCATCAGGATTATCTTTGTATATTTTAATGGGGGCTGGAGAGCAAACTAACTAGTTTTGAGGTGATTAAAAAATAAAAGATTTGTACAATGCTATTCTTGATAGAAATTTTGTAATTATTTACTTTCACTGAACAATCACACAGTGCTTCGGTGTTTTGATAGTGATTTGAGTGCTTATAGTGCTTGTATTAACACTGGATTGCATTAATAAACTGCAACTTCTAGCATTATGCTTCATGTTTGACAAGAAACCATTGATATTATCTCTTATACAAAACAAATGTGCAAAATAAGGTACATATTTGGTGCTTATCGACTCCTTTATTTCTTCTAATTCTTCTTTTTATGTCTCTTAAAAATGCAAAATATTTCTGCGGTCCAACAAAAAAAAATTCCACATTTGCTAGTAAATAATTTTTGCAAAAGAGAGAAGTGCTGTAAGGGCAGCTGGGGAGTTGAACACAGCATGAAATTATAGATTTCACGCAGTTGTTGGCATTTTGGCCTTTCTCTGGCTTTCATCCAAAAAACATTGCTCTTCTGTACAGTTCCCTGAAGTCAAAACAACAAGAGAACCTGATGAATGTGTAGTGTTTTCTGGAAGAGCTGGGGGGTGTATGCTGGTACCTGTGGGAGCTGCAGGTTGCTGAGAGCACTTCTAAGGGCGGGGGTTGTCTGCAAAGGTGTTTCAGCATCTTGCTGTATGATCCTTCTGGTAATTTTAGTTTCACAAAGACAGAGCGTTCTCCCCACATGGATCAATGCTTCACCCAGAGCACATGCCTGAATCCCACTGACTTTAGGGCTATTGAGATGCTGGAGTGCTTTGGTTAATCTTATTTATTTATCGTAGCTTGCTGCAGCGTAACATTTTTTAATAATTCAGCATATGTCATTTCTTTTGTTCTCTTTAGAAATATTGCACATGTAGAAACTAAATGCTTGGCATGTGGTGTGCCTAGAACAAGGAGGCAAATACTGTGCTAACTGGGACTAGGAAGGTGATAGCATGTAGCTTTGCTCTACAGGTGCCCAGATAACCACTGGCAGAAATATTCTTGACAGAGAATCAAATCCAAGAAGATAATGTACATGGATGGAGGTCCTATCCTGTGCTGGCCCGTGGGAGAAGAAAGATTGCTAATAGGAGTAATCATCCTGGATAACATGCTAGCTGTAGTATTCCTCAATTTGTGTGGCAGAGGAGTTTCCCTTGGACCCAGGAGAAAGGTCTACTAGCTGCTAGCCCTCTCAGTTGTGTCTCAGGCAGATGCAAAAGTGAAAACGAAATAATTCTTTGGAATGGGGGATTTTCAATGTAGAATACAGACAGCCCAGCTATATTGCACTATGGGATCTCACTGCACTAAAAGAGCAGTTTTCTCTCTCATTTTACTGAGAAGAAATCTGTGCAAAACCTGGTGTGTCTTGCACCACTGGAAAGATTACTTCTGTAGGTCTGCACACATGTAATCTCACTGTGGTGCTCACATGCATGTTCTTAGTATATTAAATATATATTTAGCAGAGAGTAATAGTTTAAAATACTGCAGTAAATGGCAGCTAGGCACAGAGCTGTGCCTTTGTACCACTGGTTCTTGTGCTTGCCTCACTACACGAGTTTGTAAATGTGTTGGGCACGGCCCTGGGATTTCTGTATCCTGAAAGTACAGTGACATTATTTGTGGTTGCTGGACTTCTGAAATGCGTTTAAAAACACCCTACTTTTAAATATGTACATATAAATTGTAGTCAGGGAGAACAAAGGTTTCAGACCCTGAAATTACTGCTATTAATGGCTTCCAATAAAAAGAAACACACTGTATTTTCCCCTACTATGGCTGAGTAATCAGTTCAGGTACCTGTTGTCTTTCTGCTCTAAATTATGGGGGTCACTTTCCCCAGCCAATTACTCCCAAAGTGCCAAGGAGTACCGCCTTTTTCTGCTAAGAAAATTGATCACTTTGGAATAATATATTTGCTTTGAATATATTCTTTTAATGAGGCTGGTAATGAAATAATTGTGAGTTGGAGACAGTAACAGATAGTCCTGGGATACAGATAATGGAAGTAGATATGTCTGGGAGGATTCATGCTTCTGAGAATAACTCCGTATCGCTTGTTACATCTGAAAGAACAGTTCTTTAGGGTTACCAAAATTCTTCCTCAAAAACAGACCAAGTCGAAACATGTCTGTGAATAAATAACAATGTTCTGCCTTAATAATACTTATCTTTGGAAATTTGTTAAAGAAATGAAATTAATCAGCAAGGGCTTAGCATCCTAGCAGCATGTTCTGGCTAGGAGAGGTTACAGAGCAGGACCTTCGCTGTAGATGAACTATTCAAGGAATCACTAGCGATTATCGCTCCCCCACTGTAGAGCAGACTGTTTAGGAAAAGCTTTTGCATGTTAACATGCTGTGCTTTGTACTTAGTGACTGTACACAATGCATGTGTGTGATGGCATTCTGATGGCAGAGATGGCCTCTTGCTGCCCAGAGGTTCTTATTTAACACGGACTCCATTTAATACTCATTCTCACCTCCCATTGCCATCACTCTACCAGTAGGATCTCTTTTGGGTGTTTAATGAAAGGAAATGTTAAATAAACCTAAATAAAGGTAGCTGCCACTGCAAGGGCATAAGATTCCTGACAGCAGAGGCAAGGTAGCAGCTGTGGGTGCCTATTTTGAGGCCTGTCCTACCCATCTCTGGTGTCACCTGTTCACTGTAGTACTGGAGCAGCTCACAACCATTAATCTCTTTACTTACTGGAAAGGATGATACTTACCATGACACTGACTTTTCAGATGGAAGTGGCTTTGCCATATGAAGCTGTGGTGGACCAGGACCTCAACCTCAATGCTTAGGTTGCCTGGGGACCTTTCCGCTCCTATCTGATCTCACCTTGCAGATGGCTCTCAGCTGTATGCCTCACTCTTGCCTCACTCAGAGCAGCAGCAAGGCCACAAGTCCCTGCTCTCCTTTACAGCTGGATATGGCCTATTTAAGAAAGGTCAACATTTAAGTACTAGGAGTTTAAAAGGGCCGATACTGTGACCTTGAGGGTGTTTTCAAATGCCTCTGTAGGAGGAAGGGGAAAGCTATGAATGAGGTGGGCTAAACTGCTTGTCATGCCCCTAGGGCCTGTTGCAGTAACCAAGGGTGCTTCTCAAATTACCTGGGCTGAGATGGTGAATTCAGGGTGGATCATAAAAACCTACCTGTTGCCATTTTCCTTTTTATTCTCATGGCGACTAGGAAGGTGCTGGGAACGACTGGGAGCTACAGTGTGGTCACCGACCAAAATCTGTGCAGTTTGTATAACAAATGTCAAGGGCAGAGCCTGTGGTACACAATCGCTGTGAGGCTTGCATGCCTGCTTCCAAAGCTGAAATGAGATGTGACTGGTGCACAACTTCTGCAATAGCTCTGCCTGCAGAAATGGGGAGGCTATACATTTCTGAGAAGCCACTGGGTGTCTGTTCCCATCCCTCTTCCACCCATTTTGGGGCTAGTTTAATGGGGAGTTTGTAGCCTCAGTGTGTTTGCATTTGTGTATGTGCTGTTCTTGTGAGAACCAATCTTTTATTTAGATGGCATTTTTCCAATCTGTTACTCATCAAGATGAATTGGTGTCTCCTGATGAAACAGATGTTACCTTTCAAGTATGCCTCTGGACCCTATTATTGCTTCAAATGTGGCAGAACCCTAATTCATCTTAGGTTTTCCTTGCTGTTCCAGATTTCAGCCAAAGAAATGTCTTGATTCAGAAAACCAACGATGCTATATTATGTTAACTTTTTTTAAAAAACCTGAGATATATAAATTAAGGCAATTCAACAAAGCGCTTATAAAAGCCTGCTGCTTTTCAGCAAAGCCTTTAAGCATCCACTTAAAGCCAGATGTCCACTTTCATGGTTCTGATTCAGTAGAGCACTTGAACAAATGCTTCACACTAATCTCTACAGTCTAGTAGTCATAAAATCCATCCAACTGTTTCTATGTCAAGCCGAAACTAGAACAAATAAATGCATCAGAACTGCTCAATGGATACTCCATTATTTTGACATCAGTGTCAACAGAAGCGTCCCATTATTTTCCTGCTTTTAGAGTTACATTCAATTAATCATGATAGAACAGTGTGATTATGAAAAGCATATACCATGCACAACTTCAAAAATGATCCGTTTGATATACAGATATTAATGCACATTGGCTGTGTTCTCTTTGTACCTCATCTGCAACAGCATTCATATGGAGAAAGTAAGTTAACTTTGAGAAGCTTGAATTAATGCTCACTACAACAGAGCTGTCTGTCTCTGAGGTCTGATGGCATTTGTGTAGATAATCTGGAGCTGAGCTGTGTAGTGCCACAGACTCCCCTAATTTCATAGCCGGTTGTCTTATGGCTGGCTACTGGTGCTGTCAAAAAGCACCTGCCTTTTTGTAGCTGTAAACAGTGATTTTGCAATTTTATCCCTTGTGACCCTGTTCTGCTCCTTGACATTGTAGCTTCCGACACTCATTAAATATTCAGCTAGCCTCCATCCTATGACTCTTTTTACCCCGTAGTGCTGCAGACAAAGTCTACACAAACACTGAACAGGGTACAGTGACATTTGCAGAGACGGTGTGATATAGACAGTAACAGGCACAGAAGCATACAGTTCTGTGGGTGTCTGTAGCCAGACAGATCCAACTTTTGGCAATAGAAATTTGTAACTGCCTCCACATTCAACAGTAATTTTACTGGGGGAACTAACAAATCCAGCTTTTTACTGGAAGTGTAAGTTAGAAAGAAAATTATGTTTTCTGAGTATCTCCGTGGTGTTTTCAACACTGCATGAGTAATCCTCATACTATAAAATATGGCTTGAATTTTTGTTCAGGCTTCACAACGATGCTTTCAAAGTTGAATAGGCCGTATATCTGCCTCTCCATATGAAGTGTTGCATTTTCCTTAGCCTCTGGTCTAAGAAACTTTGCTTTGGCAAGCCCATTATTTCCAGTACTTCATGTAGCTGCATTTTTGCTCCAGCCTGGGACGTGGGCTTTGCTATGAGTGGTTCACCACCAGCCTGATGCCTGACATCTCAGCCTTCCCTGTGGCAAAAGGAGATGGGAGGATTTGTGCAAACACACTGAGGATCTCTACTCGGAACAGCAATTACAAACGAGACCTTTGCTGGATGTGATGATCAATAGGAGTGTGTGGGAGGAGATAACAGCAAGAGGTGAATATGCAGCTCTGGAGGCAAGCAACATGATAGTCAGATCAGAGTCTTTCTATTGCCTCAAACAAAATGGTGCTACTGAAAATTACTTGTTAAGCCACACTCTTCTTGGTCCCTTTAAACACTGCCTTCCTGGTTGGAAAAATACATCCATGGGCCTGTTTAATTTTCTTCAAACAACTCATTTTTTTTTCCTTATGTTGCTTTGCCTTTTCAGGCTGTTCCTAGCTCCTCTACAGATGACCAGGTAGGGCAGTTTTGTTAACGAGGCTTTCCAAATTCCTCCTTCTCCAGATGATCCTCCCTCTGCCTAGGGAGTCCCAGCCCAGCTCCTGCTGCCGCTGGCTGGAGGGCAGGAACATCCCCATGCCACTGCAGAGCTGGGAGTGGAGGCTCCTTGCAGGCAGACCCTGCTTGCTGCTTCCTTGTCCCCGCAACCGCCATACCAGATAGTTAAATGTCTCATGCCAGCAAAGCTGCTGCTCAGGTTCCTTGTTTTAGCACAGCCTTGGCCTGGAGATGTGAGTGTGGAGAGGGCTAAGCACTGCCCCTCATCTTGCATGCTTTCCTTGGCATGCCACTGCTTTTGTTAGTGAGGGAAGCTGCTCCTGCCTTCCCTCCTGCCCCACGATGAATGTGGCCAGGTTTGGGCCTGCCAGGGAGCTTTTTGGCCACAGTGTTGAAGAACATGAGGCCACCAAGCTTGCAGAGCCAAGTGTCAGTAAAGTGTCAGAATGGAGATGAGTACACTGATGCTAGGTCTCTTTTTGGTGACTCTGCTCTTTCTCTCCCTAAAAGGAGGAAGCCTCATTTCACACACAGGATGGATGATGCTCACTGGGCACCTACTCATTAATATATTTGGCCTTTCCACAGTTCTGCCCCAAGTACCAGAAATTGCTTTTATCCTGGTCCTGGGCCTGGGGTGCTGCTTCTTGCCTTGCTCTCTATGCCCTGTTGGCAGTCCCACCTGTCCCCATTCAAGCATCCCATCCTCATCAGCTGGCTGCTCACCATCTTTGTCTTGTTTCCCTCTCTGACTCGTTTAGGTTAATCCTCCCACCCTGGCCCTTCCTCTCATGACACCGTGCTTTTCCTTAGCCCACGGGCTACTAACCCTCCCCCCTCTCAGATCCCCGCGTTGATTTCCAAGCCTGGTCTCCCTAACGTCCCAACCTCCGCTCGCCCCTCCGTGAGTCCACCGGCCTCCCTCTCCCTCCTCCTTCCCCCACGGGCGAGGGAAGAGCCTCCCACCCCTGTCGCACGGCATGGGGGCGACCCGGCCCTCCGCCGCGGACGAGCCACCGGGGGTGCAGAGGGACCGCTTGCCTTCCCTCCGCTCTCAGGGACGGCTAGGCTGTTTGCGCCGAGCCCGGCTGGGCAGAGGGCGGGCCGAGCCGGGGGTACAGCCCCTGCCGGAGCGGACACCCAGGAGGTGGGGGCGTCGAGCGGAGCGGAGCGAGGGGCGGCGGGGGGCGCTGACGCACGGCGGGGCGGGCGCAGCGCTATAAAGCGGCGGCGGCGGCGGCGGGCGGCGGCGGCAGCACCATGGAGAGCTGCCGGGCGCTGGCGCTCTGCGCCGTGGCGGCCGCGCTGCTGCTGGGCGCCCGCGGGCAGGGGCCGGGGCAGGGCCAGGGGCCGGGGCCGACCCCGACCCGCCGCGCCCGCGACCTGGAGCCTCTCGCCGGCGGCAGCGCCTCCCGAGAGAAGGAACTGGTGGGGCGGGGGGGCCGGGACCGGGGTCGGGGCGGGCGGCGCCGCCCGGGCGGGCGCGGCCTGACGGGGGCTGTGGGGTCTCTCGGCAGATCGAGGCGCTGCAGGAGGTGCTGGAGAAGCTGAAGAGCAAGAGGGTCCCGCACTACGAGAAGAAGTTCGGGCAGGTGCCCATGGTGAGTGGCGGGACGGGACGGGGCGGGCCGGGGCGGGGCGGGACGGGGCGCCCCCCTCACCGCCTGCCGCTGCCCGCAGTGCGACGCCGGGGAGCAGTGCGCCGTGAGGAAGGGGGCCCGCATCGGGAAGCTCTGTGACTGCCCCCGGGGGACTTCGTGCAATTCCTTCCTCCTCAAGTGCCTGTAAGCGGGGGCGCCCCGGGACGAGCCGCCGGGAGCGCAGGCACCGACGTCTCCCCGCCCCGACGTGCCGGCCCGGGGCGGCGGCGGCGACTTCCCGCGGCTCGTCCGACCGAGAAACGCAGCGAGAGCCCCCGCGTCGCCCCTGTAACGCCGTCCGTGACATCCGACATCCGTGGAGCTGTTTTCTTTCTCTCCCCGCCTCCCCTCCGCCCCCCCTTCTCCTTCCTCCCTTCCTTCCCCGTTTGATTTTGTCCGTCCAGGAGAAATCCAGCCCGTGCCTTGCAGAGTAGAGGCGCCGGTGCCGGGAGTTGCAGTGCCGTACCAGTGCAGAGCCGAGTCGTGCCGAGCCGTGCCTGGGAATGGGGCTGGCCCCGTGCCCTGCCCCGAGGTGCCCGGCTCCTTTCCGAAGTGGGGAGCGTCCACCCGCTGCTGGCCGGAGGGGCCAGGGCAAGGGGATCCCCTGAGGGGTGTGCGGTGGGGGGCCGATGTCTTCAAAGCATCCTGACCCCCTTTTTCTTGCTCTGCAGCTGAGAGGGCCCAAGTGGGCACACCCCAGCGGGAGTGCTGCGCAGCCGGCGGTGGGGTTTCACATGCGCTGCTGGCTTAGGCCGAGTCCAGCTGTGCTCACCGTGCACTGGAGAAAGTCCTGCATGAGATACCGTGGCGTTCAGGGGTCCGGCACTAACCTGGCTGGGGTGGGGCTGGGGGGAAATCGGTTGCTTTATCGGAGCCACCACGGAGAGAAAGCTGTCTGGATTGTTGCAAACTACCAGGGGATATCCTAGTCATCTAGACCAAATTGCTCACATTTCTACAACGAACTGATGTATATAAATATGTCTGTCCTCCACAGGTACACTCTGTGTTTCAGCATACTCATAATGTATTTTAATCCTTTGTTTGTCTCTGTTAATAAAGTCATTGTTCTGATGACAGTGTTTTGGAAGACGTTTTAACTTCACGCACGGGAATCCCTAACACTCGGGGAGAGACTGAGGGTTACTCCAAAATTACTGCAACCACCTGCATTACTGCATGTTTTAGCCGGTCTGTCAGGTCAGGGCAGGGCTGGAAACTGAGGTTCGTGTCTTCTGGTGCTGGCTCAGCGGATGGCTGCTCGCTGCCCTGCAGGCTCCCAGAGGAACTGAAACGAGCACAGACAATACAGACCTGAGCTTTTCCCTTGGGAGAGGGGAGGGTTCGTCCCAGCTGCAGGGACTGGGCTGGGGAGGCAATGCGGGGAGGGGGGGAGGGGGGGAGGGGGGGAAGGACACAGGACATAACCACACTGGACTGGATCGTTGCTGCTTTGCATTTTATTCCCATAAAAGAGGGACCACTGAAGGAACTTCTGGTCTCTCCCTGGCTCACAATTCATCTGTGTGCGGCTGCATGGGCCAAGGCAGACACTGGGGGAAAGCAATCCTCCAAAGACGCTTCATACTTGGTGCTGAAGGGAGCACAAATTTAGGTGAGAAACACAGAGACTTGTGAGAAAAAAGGTATTCCATAAGGCACTTGCTTTACTCCTGAAAAGTAAGAGCACATGAGCAAGCCTGGCTGAAACAGGTACAGAAAAACTGACTGCAAAAAGAGATGTGTTGGTTTTCATTTATTTATTTATTTATCAATTTATTTGTTTGTTTGTTTATTATTATTATTAGCAGTGGTGGTGGTGGTTTTGGAGGTTTTTGTTGTTTTTTTGTTTTGGGGCTGGGCTGTTTTTTTTTTTTCCAGGACAGGGCTGAGCTCTTCTTAGCCCAGAGAAAGAAAAAACAAACAGCTGGAAACATCCAGAGAGTGAAGGCTGGTGGAGCGGATAGGGCCATAGGGCCAGGGGATGCCGTGCACTGGCAAGGTAGTTCTGATCTGGGGGGCTGTATTTGTTGAGGGGAGGCAGGAGGGGAGTGTTAAAGTAGGGCAGGAGCCATGGTGCAAACAGTGAGAACGCTGCTCAGGGAGGACTTTACAAAGAGAAAGGGAAATGAAGTGATCAGGGATGGAGCAGTGGGATTTTCCAGGCAGAGGTGGTGATCAGCTGTGACTGCAATTTTTGTGCCAGTGGGTGGGTGCTGGCCTGCGGTGGAGAGGTGTGACAGTGCATTCACAGGGCTGGAGGCGTGTGTTAGAGTTTGCAAATTGGTGACTGTTCTTCTGGATGTCTTTATGGTATTTCCCAGAGACATTGCAGAGGCATTTACTCTCGATTTCTTGTGGAATAATGAAATAATTTTTGTAGTATCTGGGTTTGGTGTCATGTCCCATCTCATCTTCCGTCCCCACCCACCCCACCACCCACCTATAATAATATAAGTCCTTTGACTTATGTTTAAGTGCTCCATGCTTTCAGGCATGGACCGTGTAGGCTGTCTCTTTGGTGATTCCCTCAGGATTGAGTCCAGCTCCAGGTACCACAGATATCTCAATGAACCAGGTCTAGTGTAGATCATCTCAATATGTAACATCTCTTGACTTCACCTTTCCTTTTGAGGGGTTTGGGCACACTCTATCATGGTGTTTTAGAAGCAGGGAATGCCTATACCTCTGGGGGTCTCCAGTGTCCTTCAAACAGGAAGCTGTAATGTCTTCAAGGGTAACCATGGGCCTCAAGGGCCATTCCTGCCCCCTCAGGGCTTCTCCCAACTCTGCCCATCACCCAGGACATCTTTTCAGCCCTGCTTGGGACCCTCAGCCCATGCCCTGCTGATGCCATACGGTGCTGGTCTCCAGCTCCCCACAGCCCTGTGCTGCTCAGCCATGGGGCCCATGGGATGATATGCCAGACTGGCCTTGGCCCATTCCCAACCCTGGGGATGTGCCTGATGCCCCCTGGCCCCCCCTGCTCCCTCTCTGTGGGGTGGGATGGATCTGGCTATGAGGTTCTGCCCTGCGACCTTGGGGGCAGACCCTAATGGTCCCAGCCCCAGCAGGCCCTGCCGGATGCACCCCAGCATCTGACAGGATACATCCACAGGTGCTGTGGGAGTGGGACAGCTGGAGGCCAGTTGTCAGTGGTGTACCCCAGGGGCAACACTGGCTTCAATACTATTGAATATCTTCATTAATGTCTTGGATGATGGTCCAAAGTGAACCATGCAGTTCAACACAGGGAAACACCCCAGGAAGAATACCCCCACACACCAGGACAGGCTCTCTTGGCCTGAGTGGTAGAGTTGGGTCCTACCACACAGCTGAGGGCCATGCAGCTCAACAGAAACTTCATGTGGCCTTGTAACGGTGTGAGCTTCACATCTTCTTTGCAAAGGGTCTGGGTTCTGCAGATATCACTCTTTTACCCATCAAAAGAAAGAGAAAGGGGGCAGAGCAGCTCCTACCCAGTTCTCTGTGGACATTCATGCAGAGTACTAGGTCAATGATGAGATCAACATTAAGGACACATTACTGAACAGATTGCTGGGCAAAACAGAAAGACAGCTTTGCAAACAGCAGAAAGAGGGATGGTCTCCCAGAGCAACCTGTGGAGAGACTAAATGCCTATTGCCATAGTTCTGACCTGTCGTGGAAAGACTTTTCAGGAATAAACCCTTCTTGGACTATCCTGTGCCTCTGTCAACTCTAGAGTCTGGAGCAAAGCTAATGGAACCCTGTGGCTGTATTGGAGCACCTATGAGAACAGAAAGTGAGGCTGTCTTAGTCAACATCAGTGAGGGGGCCAGGGAACATACTAACAATTCCAAGGTGGTCCCAACACACCACTTAGCTGAGCGCCCAAAACAAGCACCACAGCTTTTGAGGGTTCATCTTGGGTTTAGAAAGCAGAGGGGACTTAAGGAAGTTGGGCTCAATTCTATGGTTCAGAAATACTGTGTTTGTTGAGTATGAAGTAAAAAAACCCAGGTGCCTCAAGTGTCAGCCCATTAGGACTCAGCCATGGTAAAACTGATTGCCTGCTGGCAACTTCACTTCAAGACAGTAATTTTCTTATTGATTGGATCTTCCAGCTGGAAAGGGATGTGAAGAGGAAAATACTGACAGACTGGCTGGCAGGTCCCTTCCTTCTGCACTGTGGGTTTACCAGCAGCTTCTGCTGGCCCCACTGCCCAGGGGATCATTGCTATGGGCTTCAGCTCCTCATCAGCTGGGACTTCTGGCAGCTTCCAGGCCCCTGCATCTGGTGAAATGCATTACACCCTTTCTCAACTACTGTAGACACCAGGACTGAAACACAAAGAGACATAATGAAAAAGCATAGCAAAAAAGTGGTATTGCAAGGTGGTGTTAATTATTACTGATCTCTAAATATGCCTACAGGAAATAAAAATGAAGTATAGTGCTAGAAATCAAGGAACCCATGCAGAAAACCCATATCTGTCACCAGTCTAACCCCAACAAAATGAACTAGTTGAATGGCAAGCAGCTGGACAAAGTGGCCTGGCTGGATTGTGCTTTTTGTCTCCTCCCTGCATTCTGTGGGCTTTCCCCATGTTGTACATGCTAGCACAGAGTGAGATCCACCTTCTTCTGGTCCACCTTCTTCTAGATCGTGCTGAACCTTTTCCCAGAAACCACCTAGTCAGAAACTCAAAGACAAGATGATCAACCTACACTGCTCATCTGCAGCCAAGTCTTTTCCAGGAGGTTTCCACACAATTCACAGACTTAGTGTCCCTGGTGGAGACAGAACAGGTGCTGCTCTTCATTAACAAGCATCAGGAAAATATATGCCTTTGGGTGGCAGCCTCTGAGGTAGAAGATGGGGCAAGTGCTAGAGGACAAGTAAGATTCACATCAGGAGAAATCTCCAAGTTTGGAGATAACATTGCATGGACAGAGTACATTTCACTCCCTGGAAAATATCCCATGACATTTTCCACTGGGGTGGGTTTTGCTACTGGGTTCTGGGTTTTTTGTTGGTTTGGGGCTTTTCCCCCCTTTCTTTTAGTACCTCATTCTGTGAGTTACCAGAGGAAACAGTGGACATACCAGTCAACACTGACATAACACGTCTGTTGATGTTTTCAGGCTTTCTACCTGTTTGTAACTTGTACAGAAGTACATGATGTTGTATCCACTCAGTTGCTATTCCTTGTAAGGTTTCAGTTTAACAGAACTAGTAGGGGCCCTATGACTTTGTGCTGGTGGTGGGTCCACCACAGGTTGGAACTGTGCAAAATAAAATCTGCAGATGAACAAGAGGTGGCAGTGTTGTAAAGAAATAAAATTCTTGGCAAGTGGTGGTCTATCTGAATGTGTTAGCTTAACTGTCATGAATGGGAGGCTGGATTATACAATTTTTGGGATTGGATGGGATTTTTTTAATGAAGTGATTTGGAGCAAAAAGCTATACTTTGCTTGGCTAGAGGATCTGTGACCCTTTAAAACCCTAGCAAGTCACCTTTAAACCTAGGTCTCTGCAAGGTGTGATGACACCCCTTGCTGGGAAGGAAAGCTGCACAAAACAGGATTCAGAGACCTAAGCAGCCTTACCTGGGCCGTCACACACACCCCCCTGATCTCTCGCCTCCCCTGTGTGAGCGCCATTTCAGTTCTGGTGTGGGCCTTCAGTCCACAGCCCTGTCTCCTGAAGGTAGCCCAGACCTATGCTGTAGGCATATTGCCTCCTGCAGGAACCCCTCGTCTGGATGTTCCAGCTCGTACTGGATGTCTCCAGTACAATCTCCAGCCCCATCTCTTGTACTCCCTCGATGGATTCTGGACCTGGTTCATCACTTGCCTTCTCTGGGACTGGGGCACCCAGCTGTGCCCAATTAGTGAGGGCACTGCCTGTGAGGGGCTTGACCTTGACTCTCAGCTCACCTTCTCTTGGGGAGGAGACAGCTCTTGCTGCGACAGTGTTTGGGCACAGCACTTACACACAAATGAAAAAGTGGTCCTGCAGCCATGGGAGACTTCAGGCTGCTCGGCCTTAAGTCTCATTCCTGTTCGCTTTTTAGTAAGCAACTTACTGCCCCTGTGCCATGGCAAGCAGGGGCTTGGGGACCATGCTCTGCCACAGCTGGTGGGGCTGGCCATTTGTGGAGGAGCCAAAAGATGAGGCCAGGGTAACTTGGTGTTTCTCACACAGTATCTTTACCTGGGAAACAGCCTGGCAGCCCTGGGTAGCCAGTTGGAGATATTCGTTCATGCCCTTCCTCTTGCAGCTGGTGGCTGTACCCATGATTTTGGTACGATTGTGCAGACGGGGACTGGGACCTGCCTGGAACCCTTCCACATGTCTGTCTATAGTGGCGGCTGTAACCAGATTGGAAAGGAAAACATGAATGCTGATTAAGCATTCAAGTATTGCCCTTTTAATTCCTCCCTAGTAAATGGCAAATACAATTTTGTATGTAGTAATTTACTGGATGGGAGGTTGGGGATCCTGGCTGTTTTTGCATGGGGCGGGGGCCGGGGATGCCTTCTCCCCTGCATACACTACAGGGAGAAACAGAAGGACCACGCAGCAGCCAGGCTTTGTCCCAGAAGTCCTGCACTTCATCTGGTCCACTGTGATTGACTAGTAGGACCCTACAGGATTCCCAAAAAAGCCCACACCAACCCAAAGAACCAGCTGGTCTGTGAACCACAAATTACATATCAAGGTATGGCACAGAGAGAGCAGATGGCAGCAGGGAGCTCCCTTTGCTGGTCGTTCTGGTGGATCTTACAGCATCCTGTAAGACATGACAGGATGCAGGCTGGTGCTATATGTGCTTCCTATAAGGTCAATGACCCTAATGAACATTTAAAAAAACTGGTAGTTTGAGCATGGAGAAGTCAGAATCATGCTGTGACTTTCTGGTGCTCCTGTCCAAGCCAGCAGCAGCCAAAGAAAAAGAATGGGTATGGAAGTGACAGTGGTGTTCAATGGCAAAAAAAGGAAAAATCCTGAAGAACCATGACTGACAACCAACTCCCCTCATACCCTGTTAATAAACTTTCTCTGTATTTGTGTTATTGTCCAATGTTATCTTTTGTACATGTGCATAGTAGTTGCATGTCAGTGAATGTGTCTACACTATCACTTCTATCAAAAGACGTTTATGATGCTCCTGAGGAGGTGGGAAGCTGAGGGGGGTATAAATGCCCTTTCTGAAGCTGCTAAAAAGTAAATTGCTGATTTGAAGAGAAGCCTGGCTTACAAACCAGGACTCCTCCAGCTTACACAAGGCAGCAAGGAAACAGTTTAAAAGAATAAGAGTGATAGTGGCAGAGGTAGATGTACGGTGACAGGCAGACTTGGTGGACATGCAACAGTCTTCCAAACACAACAACTTAACTTATCTTAAGTACAACTTAATGGTGACAGATATATTATCCAAGCAAGCCTGGGCCATAGATGTACAAGGCAAAACAGGTTCTGAAATACTCAGGGCTTTTACAACAAGTTTTATCTGGCAGCGTTAGCCTCAGAAATTACAGACCAACCCAACAAAAGAATTTTTAAACTAACCTTTAAATAAGCTGTTAAAGCAGTATAATGTTCACCATTTTTCTGGCAAATAATGAAATATAAGCCTCTGTCACAGGGTGTTTAACAGGACATTCAAACCCAAGAGGTAGAGATATTTTTACAGCACACAACACTTTTTGCTGCATTAGCCTGTTCTCTGCATTTATAAAGAATGACAGTCATAACTTCTGCAGTGATCAGAGCCAAACAGATGGATGCAAACCCTTCAAACCCTGTAAGGGTTTGGAAAACCCTATATAGAGGTGTGTTTAAAATTAAAGAATCTGTGCCTCCCTGAAAACAGAGACCACAGCAGAGTGTCTAGAACAAAAGAAAGATCTGAGAAAGGTTTTGATTCATCCATGAATGGGGATTGTTATAGAGCCCATCCTGGCAGTGGTCTCCCTGGTGTTCAAGGTGTCCCTGTGGTGTATGGTGTGGGTGTTGGAGGTATATTCTGTAGCTTGTGTTAAAATTCTAAAAAATAACTTTGGATGCCCAGAAGGGTATTGTTTTGTTTTGTTGATGAAGGGATAGAGGCTAGTAAAATGACAGCAATATAGTTTTTCGTCGAGGGCTGCTTTGTAATACAGACAAATGCTGCTGCCAAAAAACACATCTCTTGGGACCAACAGTGTTGGCAGTTTGGCCTTGGCTAAGCACTCTGCAAGCTCCCGTGCTCCTTTTGTCATAGCAACCCACTCATTTGCTCACAGATATGTTGAAACACAATCTCTTTGGTGGTCCTTTTTGGCAGTTTTGAAAAAAACGGGGTAAGTAACCTTTGCAGCTCCCGATACACAGTGTGGGGGAGACTGCTTGGCTTTGTGAGTAAAACCCTTTAAGGCTCTATGAAACATATACTCAGGCTGCGTACACGTATACATACGAGTTTACCACCTTGGGTGATTGACACCCATTCTTTCCTTTAGAAACTGACTAATAATAAAGGAGCCACCAATGGCCATCAGTAGGCATTGTGTGCTAGGAAAGCATAGCCCCAAACTCTGTGTCAAAAACCAGGTGACTAAAGTGCATGAGATGTGTCCCCTTTAAACTTCCATTTTCTTTCAGTTTTCTTTTCTGCCCCCTCTTCAGCTGAAGGGTCATCCAGGGCTATCTCCATGTAAAAATGTAGTTTGGGAAATGTGTCCCAGTTTCCTGCATATGTTCCATATCATAGACAATATAACCCTGTCCCAGTCCTGGGATTTTAATCATGGGCATGGTTTTCGGTCACTGGTGCTTTTTACGTTACAGGTCTGTTCCTAGCTTGTTGCACAGTTCCAGCCTTTACATTCATGATGTTTTTTTACAGACCTTACATGTCTCACAGAAAATCATAGCCAAACAATCAATTTAGTTTTTAATAGCCAGGACATTTTACCTCTGTAAAAACTCCCAAGACCTGCACAACAGCCTGCAGCCAGAGCACCTTATCCTTGTCCCTAAGTTAACTGCACAGTTAACAGAGCTGTAAATAATATTTACAGCTTTGGACATAGTTATACGGTGTATGACGAAGTCCACAAAGGTTTCTTACTCCAGATACCTTCCTGACATCTTTAACACCATAATAGTGTTCACTGTGTAAAAGGAGGAAACTGCTCTTGGCATATCTAAGACTATCATTTGGCTTAAAGATCCCCCAACTCTTTTCCCTCTTGGATAGGAAAGTGATGCATATATAAACTCCTGAGGTAACCTTCTTCCCCAGTGTGAGACATTCACTGGCCCACCATGTGGGCCAGTCTGCAGTTAGGGGCCCTTTTGTCCCCGTAACCCCTTGCCAACAAGAGGCTTGAACGATGTAAAATTCATTTAGCTTTCCTAATTAGCAGTTTGTTGTACCAGTTCTTCCTGAGTTCCTGCCTTGTAAGCCAAGGCCCCAGAAGTAAAAGCCCCACCAGCTCCATTATGACCACCATCCTGCCCCCTACTCCCTCCAGCCCTGAAATAACCATGGTCTGAGCTGAAGAGCTCTGCAACACCCCAGTGCTCATACTAATTCACAGGGCCCCATTGGCTGGCTCCTTGGAGGGGTCTGTGCTGCCTCTCCTGGTGCCCCCAGACATGATGGTGTTTCTTCTGCAGCCACACAGCACATATGTGTGTGGGAGCCAAACCTGCCTTTTGTTTTCACTTCATTATTTTTTATTCATATTAAAACTTTATTATTTGTCCCATTAGCTGTTAGTAAAAGATGTTTTAGCTACTTCATACCTATTCTTGCATATGTATTTAATTTCTGTAACTTTATAAATGCATATACGTATATACATATAACAATACATAAGTATATAAATGTAGATGTATCCAGTGTATCTATGTATAAATAAAAAAAATATACCTATACATATTTGTACACTTCTGCATGTACCCACTTCCACACTGCAAGCATGTTAAATGAATGTATAGATTTCCATATCTGAGCATTTCCTGGTCCAAAGGAAGCAGGAAGCCAATCAGACAGAGACCAAAGGACATGTGGATAGACAGCAACCAGCCAATGGCAGAGCAAGGCAATGGCAGATCCCTGCCATAAAATGGTGGCTGAAACAAAATGGCAGCTACCAGTACCTAAAGGGGAGAGACTTCCTGTACCACTGGGTAAACTACAAGGTGTGGCAGGTCCTGGCAGCCAATCACAACAGAAGATGCCAGTGAAGGGGCAGGGCTTCTGGCTGGTGGCCGGAAGCCTCTGTGCTCCTTGCCTCTCCCTGGCAGGTTCCCACCTGGGGGAGGCAGCTTGCTGGTGGCCCTGGTTGCTGAGGGGCTGCTTGGTAACCTCATGTGCTTCTTGTGGGCTGACACCATGCAGCGTCCTCTGCTGGTCCCCTCTGGCAGTGAAGGTAGTTAAAAAAGAACCTGAGGAGTAGCCATCTTTCCTCCCCATCAGCTGAACCCCTGCTGCCCTTCCTTCAGAGCGAGTCACAGCCCTCAGCAGGCAGCAGAGGGAGAGAGCTAAGCCCTCACACCCTCCTTCCCACCCAAACAACCTCTCTCTTGTGCTTGGTGGCAGGGTGGGCAGTGCTGGGAGCTGCAGGTGGTGTCTCCCTCAGCTCTGTTGGGCCCTCAGCGAGGTGGGCCCAATGTCCCTCAGCAGAAGGAGCTGTGCTTACTTCTCTGGGAGTGTTGCATCAGACTGCTGGCATTTCCTGCAAGAGCAAGGAAACCTTGGCAGCAGTGGCTGAACTTGTTTGTCTGAGCACCCAGCCCCTGCTGCTGGGTCATCACCCTGGAGAAGAGTGTCAGCAGGGCAGGGTTGATACCCCTTAGAAAATGGAATTTCTGGAACTGTCCACTAAAGACATAACAATGAACTATGTGAGCCTGGCAAAACAGAAGTTGAGGGCCAGAGACAGAGACGGAGAGATAGAGAAGCACTTGTATTACGACTATATCCTTGAGGAGAGCTGAAAGACTGATCAAAGCAAACATCCCGTCTCAGAAGCCGCTGCGAACGGGGTGATAAAGCGTATAGTCAAGGAGAACAAGTCATTGGGATACAGATAAGTACTAAAACAAAGTGCACATTAGGGGCACTATCCTCATTATAATACTAAAAATCAGGCCCATAGGCCAGGAACTGCCCCCCCTCTAGTAAGTCCCTTGGGTTCAGGAAAGGCAGGTCCTGCCTGACTAACCTGACCTCCTTCTATGACAGAGTGACCCACCTGATGGATGAGGGAAAGGCTATAGGTGTTATCTACCTGGTTTTACTTATCAAAGTAAAACCTTTGCTACTGTTTCCCACAGCATCCTCCTAGAGAAGCTGGTGGCTCATAGCTTAGACAGGTGTACTTTTTGCTGGGTAAAACACCCGCTGGATGGCCGAGGCCAGAGCGTTGTGGTGAACGGAGCTAAATCCAGTTGGTGGCCAGTCATGAGCAGGATTCCCCAGGGCTCAGTGTTGGGGCAGTCTTGTTTAATATCTGTATCAATTACCTGGATGAGGGGATCTGGTGCACCCTCAGTAAGTTTGCAGATGACACCAAGTTGGGTGGGAGTGTTGATCTGCTGGAGGGTAGGAAGGCTTTGCAGAGGGACCTGGACAGGCTGGATCAATGGGCCGAGGTCAGCTGTAAGAGGTTCAACAAGGCCAAGTGCCAGGTCCTTCACTTGGGTCACAACAACCCCATGCGATGCTACAGGTTTGGGGCAGAGTGGCTGGAGAGCTGCCTGGTGGAGAAGGATCTGGAGGTGCTGGTTGACAGCTGGCTGAACATGAGCCAGCAGTGTGCCCAGGTGGCCAAGAAGGCCAACAGCACCCTGGCTTGTAGCAATAGTGTGGCCAGCAGGAGCAGGGCAGTGATTGTGCCCCTGTAATTGGCACTAGTGAGGCCAAGCCTTGAATTCTGTGTTCAGTTTTGGGCCCCTCACTACAAGGGTATAGAGTAGCTGGAGTGCGTCCAGAGGAGGGCAACGAAGCTGGTGAAGGGTCTTGGAATAAGTCTTATAAGGAGCGGCTGAGGGACTGGGGGTTGTTTAGTCTGGAGAAGAGGATGCTGAGGGGAGACCTTACTGCTGTCTACAATTACCTGAAAGGGGGCTGTGGCAAGGTCGGTGTTGGTCTCTTCTCCCAAGTTACTAGTGATAGTATGAGAGGAAACGGCTTCAAGATGCACCAGGGGAAGTTTAGATTGGATATTAGGAAAAACTTCTTTACTGAAAGAGTGGTCAGGCATTGGAACAGGCTGCCCTGAGACGTAGTGGAGTCACCATCCCTGGAGGTATTTAAGAGACGTATGGAGGCAGCACTCCAGGGCATGGTTTAGGAAGCATGGTAGTGTTGAGTTAATGGTTGGACTTGATGATCCTAGAGATCTTTCTCAACCTTAATGATTCTATGATTCTACTCCCTGACCATGTGTGGTAAATTAAAAAGTGAGCTGTACCTTTACATTGAAGTGAGAAAGAAATTAACCAATTATTAGCTGAGCGTACACATTTAACTATATAAATGCCTTGTAGTTTCTCAGTGCAGTGTGCTAGTTTTGTGGGCTACCACCTAGCACCAATCTTTTCACGAAAATTGATTGAATAAAATACCTCTGCTCTATGTGTACTTTGGCATTTTGCACACTGGGCAAACAAAACCGCTTTTCATGATAACAATTCTGGTGACTCTGGTGGGACTGCACTGACAGCTTTGCCTGGATCGTCTCACCGTACCCGATGAGGAGAAGCAGACCAAATGGACTCCAGCATGCACCGACCTGTTGATCGGGGGACTCCATCAACTCTTCTCTCCTGCAGTCCAGCAGTGAGCGACACACAGGTGCAACACTATTCAAAGGAGGTGTTTTAAGGGGAAAAGTGGCTAAGAGCGAGATCTTAAGGAAGCAGCTGGAATTGTTTTGGTATTTGCTCCGCGTAAGATGCATTGCAGTGTTGTTTTGTTTCTACACATTGTATTTGCATTTGGAATTCCTAACGTGAGGAGAAAATCTCTTGTTTGCATGGGCAGTTTGTAACTCAGGGAGAAAATCCCTTGTTTTGTATGTCTCATTCCTAATATAGGGAGAAGATGCCTCATTTTGTATATCTAATTCCTAATGTAGGGAAAAGATCCCTTGTTTTGCACGGGGAATTTTGGAATTTGTATCTGGAATTCCTAATGTAGGGAGAAGATCCCTCATTTTGCATGGGGAATTTTGGAATTTGTTGTATATGAAACATTGGTTTGGTTTTCGGTACTTAAATGGCTTCCACGAGCACTCCTCCTTGCTCTCCCTTAGGATGCATCCTAAAGAATTGGAGTAAATTTGGAGGGGACCCCCTGACTAAGGATAAATTAAAATGGCATTTCAATCAATTGTGGCCACTATATCAATTAGAAGAGGCTGAGAAATGGCCTGAAAATGGGTCTTTGAAATATAATTCTATACTGCAATTAATGTTGTTTTGTCAGAAAAATGAAAAACGGGGCAAAATGCTATACGTTGACTTGTTCTTTATGTTAAAAGGCGACTGGGATAATAGAAAGGAAGTGGTTTGGTGGATTTGAAATACCAGAATAAAATATATTCTTTAACTGAGAAAAAAGGAAAAAAGGAAGAGAGTTTGTGCTGTACTAACTGTAAGAAAACAAGCAAGTCAGAGGATATGGAAGAAGAAGCTTGGCTATTGGTAGCCCCTCCAAAGCAATTAGGATCAAGTGCCTTCAGTGAGGAGGGAGATGAGATTACTAGTCCTATGGCCAGTAGGATGAGGGGACAGAGGCCCAGAATCCAGGCTACTTTTAGGCAGGCCATGTGACCTGAAGGAAGACCAGTGTGTGTACATAAACCAGTTACTACTTCTGACTTATTAAATTGCAAACAGGAAGGTCACATCTTTTTAATGACCAGGAGAAAGAAGCCGAGGAAGCTGTTGGGGTAATGGCAGAGACTGGGTTAGACCGAAGGGGACTGGAAGAATCTATTAAAGCTTCCCCAGCCGATCCTCTTGTTCCAATTAAGCTGGGGAATAAAACAATTGATTTTTTGATTGATTTATTTTTGACAATTTTGACAATTGATCTTTTGACAGAATGGGGCCACCCGTTCTGTGATAAATAGCTGCAAGGGATCTTTAAGTAAGACTAAAGTAAGCGTTGTTTGTGCTACAGCAAAAAATAACCTTTAGGCTGTTTTTACAGACTATGGAGCTCACAACTGGGGATCCTAAATTAACACATGAATTTCTGTATATACCAGAATGTCCCTTACCATTACTTGGACAGGATTTACTCTGTAAATTAAATGCACAATTAACCTCCGAAGATTTTGTCTGGTTACATATTCCTCCACAGAATGCATGGAAAGCACAGATATGCCTGCTAACTGAGAAGGATCCTGCAGAAGGAAATATTCCAGACAAGGTATTAGATGCAACCATACCCATGGTGTGGTCATCAGGAATGCCGGAATGAGCCAAGAATGTGACTCTGAAAAAGATGGAACTAAAACAAGAACCCAGGCTAGTAAGAAAGAAACAATACCCTATTAAACTGGAAGCCTGGAAGGGATTAGAACTGGTGATAATTTTTTTTTCAGAGCATGCACAATTAATGGAATGTCAGTTAGAATGTAAGACAAAATTAATGGAAGCCCTGCCTTGGGACTCCTGCATTTGAGAAAACCCTTTCAATTATACATACATGAAAGAAAACAAGTGGCGTGGGGAGTGCTGACACAAAAGCTGGGGAGCTGGAATGTTTCCAAATGATTAGATGAGGTTAGTAAAGGCTGGCCCTCCTGCTTGAGGGCAGAGGTGGTGGCTGTAGCCTAAATTGAGGAATCTTGAAAACTGCCACTGTGTCAACTGATTACTTTGTTTGTACCTTATGCTGTATCGTCTCTCCTTGAAAACAAGGGGCACCACTGGATTTCCCCAAATAGACTAGAGAGATATTAGGCTGTACTACAAGAACAAAATGATGTCACACTTTCCCTAACCTCCACCTTAAATCCTACCACTTTACTCCAAGTTTCTGAGTCTGATGAATTAAAGCATGATTGTCTAACCACCTTTAAACAAGTGTATTACAACAAATTAGATTTATGGGACAAGCTTCTGCCTGATGCAGAAGTGGAGCTTTTTACTGATGACAGCACCTACCTATTAGAAGGAAGACGCAGAGCTAGATACGTGTTTGTAACAAATATCCAAGCATTGGAAACCAGAGCACTGTCTGGTAACACATCTGCTCAAAGTATGGAATTGATGGCACTGACTCGAGCCTTAGCACTGAGTCATGAGAAAGGAGTTAGTATATATACTGATCCCAAATATGCATTTGGGGTAGTACCTACACACAGGGCAATTTGGAAAGAAAGAGGATTATTAAACTCACAAGGGGCTCCATTAAAATATAGAACAGAAGTTGTGAGACTTCTGTAAGCAGTTCTTCAACCAAAGGAGGTTGCAGAATTACCTAAATGGAATCAGTAAAAATATTCACTGGTATTAGTAGACACTTCCCCTGGTTGGCCAGAGGCTTTCTCTTGTTGCATCAACAAAGACAGAGAAGTGATTAGGATTTTATTGAAAGAAATGATTCCTAGATTTGGTATTCCAGAGGAAATATCCTCTAACATTGGGCCTCATTTTATTTCAGAAGGAGTGCAGGGAATTTCCAAGTTTTTACAGATTAAGTGTGAATTACACACCCCCTGGAGGCCTCAGTCTAGTGGAAAAGTAGAAAAGCCCTCAAGAGGCAAGTCTCTAAACTTTGCCAGGAAGCACACCTTAACTGGATAGAAGCCTTACCTTTAGTTCTTTTGCAAATTCAAATAGCCCCTAAGGTTAAGGAGGGAGTAAGCCCCTTTGAGAAGGGGCATATCCCACAAACCTCTTAAAGAAGAAGGGAGACCAAATGCATATAAAGGACAGCCATCAAGGAATATTTGAAGATTTTGTCTTCACTATACAGGTACCAAAGGAATTAACTTCCCTTGGACACACCAGTCCACTCATTCCAGCCAGGAGACACAGTCTGTATATGAACTTGGAAGTCTTGATCAGAGACCCTTGATGAACTGTGCTTAAGAAACAGGACTTGTCGACATAGAGATTAAGTGCCTATTTTCCATAGGGATAATTATAGAACTCAGAAAATATTGTTAATCTAATTATGCCAAGATGATAGTTATATATTTAGTAGTGGTCTGTAAAGGAAATGTAATCTTACAATTTATCCAGTCATTCGGGAAAATCCACAATAGCAGCAGTTTAACTGCACTACTAAAATTTATTACAAACCCCAGATGGGGGAATCTTAGCTCGAGATTTAAATCTAACCTTTGAAAATATAATAACTAATAATTCAATAACAGTGGGTAAAGTAATTTCATTCGGAGGTTATTACATGGTCGTGCAGTTTTTGCATATACTAATTTAAGTGATAAGGATCACTGTGTTCATGTCCCAGTCATTACTGGAAACCTAGATGATTAACTGGGCTGGATAAACAAGTGGCAAGTCAAGCCATAACCTGAGGGCTTCAAGAAAAATTGAAGAGTTAAACAAAATATTACATAAACGTGGATTCTCCCTTACTGGATGGATGCAAAACTTGTTAAAATTATGATTGTATATTAGTTGGATGTATTATGAGTATGACAGTAAGAAATTATATACTACTTCCGAAAAGGAATGAGGCTTATGAGATTCACGAAAAAAAATGTTCTCACAGTCTCAAAGGGGGGAAAACTGATACCCCTTAGAAAATGGAATTTCTGGAACTGTCCACTAAAGACATAACAATGAACTATGTGAGCCTGGCAAAACAGAAGTTGAGGGCCAGAGACAGAGACGGAGAGATAGAGAAGCACTTGTATTACGACTATATCCTTGAGGAGAGCTGAGAGACTGATCAAAGCAAACATCCCGTCTCAGAAGCTGCTGCGAACGGGGTGATAAAGCGTATAGTCAAGGAGAACAAGTCATTGGGATACAGATAAGTACTAAAACAAAGTGCACATTAGGGGCACTATCCTCATTATAACACTAAAAATCAGGCCCATAGGCCAGGAACTGCCCCCCCTCTAGTGAGTCCCTTCTTCCCTGAGCATGCATAGTAAGTTAAAAAGTGAGCTGTACCTTTACATTGAAGGGAGAAAGAAATTAACCAATTATTAGCTGAGGTGTGTGAATAATAGCTGTGACCGACACATTTAACTATACAAATGCCTTTTAGTTTCTCAGTGCAGTGTGCTAGCTTTGTGGGCTACCACCTAGCACCAATCTTTTCACAGAAATTGCTTGAATAAAATACCTTTGCTCTGTGTGTAGTTTGGTGTTTTGCACACCGGGAGAACAACGCTGCTTTTCGGGATAACAGGGTGAGATCTGGGACCATCTGTCATGGCATAGTGCCTTTCAGGAGCCACAGACTCCATTGGGTCTGAGCTGCAGTTTCAACTCCCTGCTCCCTGCTTTTTAAGCTGCACTGCTTAGGACTGCATGGCGCACAGGGGAGGGTAGAAAAGGACTCACTTGTCTTTTTTTTTAAAAGTGGTTCTTGTTTTAATTTGCAACAGATGAAACCACAAAGAGCGGGAAGGTGCTACCCTGTCCCCTTGCTCTGTGACGGACCTCTGCTGCTGTAGATGTGCCAGCGCAGGTGGGATCTGGCTGCAGAACGGCAGCCTCTGGTGGCTGTGGAGAAGATAGCACATTGTCCCAGCTGATACAGGCAAGCAAGCCTGGTGATGGCATACCCATCCCTTGGGCTTCTCCTGAGAGGCAGAATTCCTAGGAAAGATACCACAGACCTCAGGAAATGCTTGATTTGCATGTTTTCCTCCCAGCACAATCTTCTGACAGCCATAGCATGCAGGTTAGGTCGCAGCCTGAGCATGGCAGGAGCCACGTCTAGGGGTTGGTCTGGCCCAGACCACTTCTATTGGAAGACACCTCCAGGGAAGAAAACCCAGAGGTGTGAATAAGAGAAATAAATCTGGTATTTTGGACGAATCTTTGTGGTCTCACAGAAATCCTTCAAAGGGCTCTTCTCAGCATCAGAAACCTCCAGGGATTTCTGTGTTTCCAGAAAAAAAGACCTCAGCAATGAGCCAGCACTGACTGTACCTAAACACTGTGTTTGAGCTAAGAAGGTTCTTGGACAGTTCCCCGCAGGGGAATTTTCTTCAAAAGACAGGCTTTTTTGTCCTTCTAAGCAGTCTCTGCGGGGGGACATCCTGGCTTGGTAGAGTGGGAAGGGACGGGGAAAGATTTGGGCAAGAGGGCTTGACCTCTAGGAAGGAAGCAGAACTGTCTTCATAGCAGTGAAGGGAGTTCACCAGCACAAAATTGCTTCTGTGCTGGCAAAAGATGAGGCTTCTCCCAACATGATCTCCCTGGAGCAACACCTAGATCACATCCCAGTGAAAGCAGGGTGCGCCTTCTTGTCCAAACTTGCTTCTCTCTCTTAGAGAGGTTTACATGCCACAGGGTCTGTCTTCATCAAAGTTCTCCCACCTTGGCCCATGTTTCCCACAGGAACTCCTGGATGTATAGTATGTGAAAGGGGCATCAGCTGAGGGGATATTTGTACCAGCTGCTAGCAAGAAAGCACACTGGGAGCTGAAGGAGGCCCTAGACACAAGAGGGGATGTTGAACGGGAAAGCAAAACTATGCACCCGCTGGCAGTGATTGCGAAGGTGAATTCTTTTTATTTCAGGCTCCAAGGGCTCCCGCTATCCTGCAGGTCCCGCTTAAGTGACCGGCTTTAACCTAGCTGGGAGCCCACACTAAAGCCACAGAGTGGCCAAACTCTGTTTCTCAGACTTAAAATTCCAAGTTTGGTGTTTATCTTCTCTGTCTTCTTTTCTGTTCCTCTTGTTCTGCCCCTAGTTTCTGGCATGACCATGGGAAACTCACTTTGTGTTCTTCCTGAGCGTATTCGCCTGGAAGGCACACTGAGATTTAGGGGAAAGCAGAGGGCAGAGAAGAGCAAGGAGTCCTGATAACAGGCTAGTGCAAATTTTCTTGTCCCATACGCTGGCAGCTGCCTGCTCTGTCAGTGTTGATGCATAGCTCTTAGAGAAGGTCACTGCAACCAGCCTGCCCCCTCCAAGTCCAGGTTGTCCCCTGTGATACAGAGGGAGCATTTAAAGCCTTATCAGAAGCTCTTGGCATCGCAGGACTTATTCTGAAACATCCCCTTGAAACTCTTGTTGGCTGATCTGTGACAAGGACTGGATGTGACCCTTGGAGAAGCTGAGCAATGAGGAGAGATTGGAAGAACTGAAGGAGTAACCGTTGCAAGTAGTGCCTCTGGTATGGAGAGACTGTTAGAGGCCTGGGACTTCCCTGCATACTGACAGTTTCCTGTAAAATTCTGTTGGTTTTGACAGTTGTTTATTGCTGCTGTGGAGTGGGATTTAGGGAAGAAATGGCCCAGAAAAACATTTCTTTAGTCAGAACACTTCCTTAAGGCACTTGAGATTGCTTCACAAAATGACTCTCATAACAAGTGGCCAGCAGTTGCAGTGTCTTAGTGAAAGTAGTACCTCTGCTGTTAATCAGGCATGGACAAGAAGTTTTCCTTCAAGCTGACTTGAGTGAAACCAGAAGCTGGCAAACATCACCATGCTTCATTCCTGAAGAGTAGAAAGGTGGCTTAGAGTACCTTGAAAGCTCTACAACACAATTTCCTTAGTAAAGCCTTCAGTGATTTCTCTTGACAATATCTGATTTATTAATGTTGCCCATGTCCTCAAAGACATGGATGTCAGTAGTGCTAGCATGTTAGTGCAGGTCTGGCAGTTAACCCACAACTGAGCTGCTGTTGGTGACTTTTGAATGGTAGTTCTGCTAAGTCATGGAAAAAGCACATGCTTTCCTCTCTTTAGAAGTCATGTCATTTCTACAAATTTAATTAAATACATGCTTTTAAAGAAGTAGCAGCCACTGAAATGATGTTACACTATGTTCATGTTCCCTTAGGGTGGCTGACAAATTGCCTGGAGCTAATCTCCTCATCCTCAAGCAGTTGCTGTCTCTACTACACCACATCAGGGAAAATTCATCAACAGGCAGGATGGATATGATGAATTTGCTGACCAGCTACACCAATCTGGGATGATCAGAGCGTTCCTATTGAGAGGTACCTGTTTCCTCTCTTGAATGCTTGTGGAGGAACTTTTCATAAGAGCAGGAACATAGCTGCACCTTTCTGCACATAAGAAAGGGTCAGGAGTCAGAAAGGCTCTTTGATGCTTTTACTGCCCCTTGGATTGAAATCAGTGTTTGTATGTGAGCCAGTGAAAGTGCTGGTGGAGCACCTTATTAACAATTGCATGGAAGTATTTGGAAAGGAGGTTGCTTGCCTTCTAAACCCCTCAGTTGAAGAGTCACCAGTGCCTGTAGACAGCTCCATGGGCGTGGAGATGGACAGAGGATCATCACAGACTGCAGCTGATGATGATTTTCCTTAATGTGTTACAGCATCTGTGGAAAGCCAAAGAGTTTCTGAGTTCTCAAGATACTATGGCAGTGTTTTCCTGCTGGAAAACTTCCCAAAAGTTTGGTGACAAGATTCACAAAATGTTAACTATCTGCCCTCCACATGCACATTAAGCACTGGCTCTGAGAACGATGCTCTTAGGTCAAGGGCATTTCTGGTGGGGCTGGAAACAGAACATTGCTCACTCAACCCAGCTCATCCCACACTCTGTGTTTTGCCATGTCCTCTCAGGACAAACATGCAATGTGAAAAATGCTTTTTGGTAACACCCGATAGTGGTAATGCTGTCAGTGTCCTGTTTCACACTTGTGTTATCACAGTTAGCTCTATCCAGAACTGCTGATTCTTCAGGGTGAGCTAAAGCCTGATGGTCTGGACTCTGACTTCTAATATATGCTGACTGAGATGTCATTTTCCAAAGCACTTCCAGTCAGTGCAGCAGACATTAGAGAGAACAGGGCATCAGAACAGGGCCTAGGAAAAAAAACTGGTATAGGTTTAAGGTGGCTTTTGCTTCTGGTTTTATTACTTCTGAGAAGTCACTTCACTGCACATGCTTTTGCTTTCTAGAACTGTGTTCATAATGTTCATAGTGACCACAAAATAGAGGCAGATACAGAGTGTCCAACAGATGCATTTCTGGATAGACCACTCTCTCTGCTCTTACTCCCCCCAGACTCAGGGGCAGATATGGTCATTGAAATGGAAAAAAGACAGGTATGTCAGGCCCACAAAGACTGCAGTGAAGTGTGTCATGTATGAAAGAGTGACCTGATGCGAAACTGAGGCAAAAACGTGTACATTTATCTTCTCACAAGAAGAAAAGAATGAATCTCAAGTCTCTATTGTGAGGTTAACAGTGAAATAAAGGCAGGTGCTTGCTTCTCTCTGTGCTGTGGTTCTCTTCCTTTCAACTACTAATTTCAGTGTGGAGAAGTAACAGTATAGAGCCTGAGAGAGGTGGGGAACACGAATGTGAGCAGTTACCCAGATGCTGGGTAACTGTTCTGCCTCTCCCTGGCAGGCCTCAACATGGCTGTGATGGGACTATGCCATGGATGGGGCCATGGGCCCTGGTGGACAGTGAGCTGAGCAGGGAACAGCCTTGTGTCCAGGCAGCAATAAGGGCCAGCAACACCCAGGGTGGTGTGAACAGGGCTCAGTCCAGAGATTAAGAGGAGGGATTATCCCCCTCTGCTCAACGTGTGTCAGACCTCACTTGGGCACTGTGTCTGCCTTGGGCCCTCCATTCAGGAAAGTCATTGACAAACTGGAGGGATTTTGTGGGAGGCCATCAAGACAGTAGGGGCTGGAGATGAGCATCCCCAGTCACTAGGTAGGAATATGTGCGCTAAAGCCAGACCAAACCCATTGTGCACTTAGACTTTCATTTTATTGGTTATCCAGTTTTTATACTTTATGTTGGGCTGATCGACATAAGCATACATATTTCTATTATAGTTTTCCTATGTTATTACATGGTTTCCATCCTAACCCCTGCCTACCTTGTTAGGAGAAATCACTGCAAAAGCACTAGCCAGGACTTACAGGTGGGCAAGACAAAATGGGCGTTTGAGATCAAAGGAAAGAGAGTGAACAGGACCAGAGACATCCTCTTTCCTTACCCCCACCTGCTTCGGATTCCCACCTGCAGCAGCATCCAATGTTTCCGGAAGCTAAGGCTCCTCTGCAGCAGGAGAGTGAAACCCAGTGCCTTTTCACCAGGTGTCTAAATGCCCCTGCTGCTGCCTTGGTGGGTGGAAGCCCTGCACCCCTTGCTGCAAAACATGCATCCAGGCCACAGCACTCACCATAACAGCAGCCACCTTGCAAAGTCTCCCAAGCATTTGCTTATAACTGCCCAGATGCCTCTGTCCCTCTTGGACAGGGACTTCATGCCCTGTGCACTTACCAAGGGTCTGAGAGCATGCAGAGCGACAGCTAGGCCAGGTGCATTCCCAGACTTGTGGTCTGCCAGAGTATGAACCAAGGCACAGCACATAACCACCGTGCCAGGCAGCGGCGGGAGGCTTGTAAATACTCCATGTTTCAGGGACAGCCTGAGCTAAGTACTAGTGGCTGGAAGGCCAGTGCCACCTCCTGCCCATCCGAGCTGGGCAGGAGAAGTAGAAGTGTGGTTTTCTCTTAAGCAGCATCTCGGCTGCAGCCAGGAAAAACTGTGCCCACACAGCCATACCAGTGCTACGGTCCAGCCTGCTCTTAAACACCAACTGCATGTTTGGCCTGAATGCTCTAAAAGCTTGGGGGCTCCAGATTTCTGCTGCTGTACTTCAGAGCACAATAGGGTCTCCTATGTGTATTTACAGGGACTGTTTCCCTGTGGGTGAGGGGTTTGCCAAGGAAGGGGAGCAGTTTCTTCTCATGCTGATTTCTGTGAATCCTGGCCTCCTGGGTCAGGGAAAAGCCAGCTCTTGACAGGCATCCCTCTGCAAGCTTCCTGACAAAAAGCCCTTCCTGTTGGATCACACCTTTTGTCCTAAAAAGTTGTTTTCTTTCCTTTTGTTCTTTAGGCTACCTTTCTAAAGATATAGCATTATGAATGTATCCTTTGATTACTTAGTTTACATTAACATATAACAGTTGTGGGTTTTTCTCCACTGCTTTTTTGACATACGAAAGCAAAACTTATTATGCTAAAAAACAGAGAACCGGGGCACAAACTGCTTTGGAAGTAATCTCCTAATTACAGATTAACTTGAAGGAGCAAAGAAGGTGTTTTCTTCAGGTGTAGTTAATATAGCCAAGCATAGTTTTTCCGTGTCAGAAAAAAAGAAAATTATCACTGCCTTTAAGCAAGAGACTGTGGAATTAGATATGACACAAAAACATGCATTTAGCTATATAAATAAGAGCTAAGAACTTCTGCAGAAAACATCCTAGATGCTGCAAATTTGTTAGAGACCCACTTAGTTCCTCTAAGTTTGTGTTGGCTTAGATCCCGAAAACGTTCTTTGGTTTGTTTTTCACTGTGGCTTGGTTTAATTGCAAAAAATGGTACTTTAGCAGCTTTGAGGAATATTTTTTTCTTGAACTGTCATCAGCTTTCTTGATCTCTAAATTAAGAAAGTAAAGCACACTTCAACAATGTCTGAAGTAGACAAATGAACCTATGGCCTAGCAAAATGGGATCTGACAAGATACAGCCCGGAGTCCTGAGGGAATTGGCTGATGTAGTTGCCAAGCCACTCTCCATGATATTTGAAAAGTCGTGGCAGTCAGGTGAAGTCCCTGGGGACTGGAAGAAGGCAAACATTGTGCCCACCTTTAAAAAGGGTAGAAAGGAGGACCCTGGGAGCTACCGTCCTGTCAGCCTCGCATCTGTGCCTGGGAAGATAATAGAACAGATCATCCTAGAAGCTACGCTAAGGCACATGGAGGACAGGGAGGTGACTCAAGACAGCCAGCATGGCTTCAGTGAGGGCAAGTCCTGCCTGACCAACTTAGTGGCCTTCTGTAGTGGAGTGACTACATCAGTGGACAAGAAAAGATCTATAGATGTCACCTCTCCGGACTTCTGTAAGGCCTTTGACATGGTCCTCTACAGCATCCTTCTCTCTAAATTGAAGAGATATGGATTTGATTGATGAACTGTTTGGTAGATAAGAAATTGGTTGGGTGGTTGCATACAGAAGGTAGTGGTCAATGGCTCAATATCTGGATGGAGATCAGCGATAAGTGGTGTCCTTCAGGGGTGCGTACTGGGACCAGTACTGTTTAATAACTTCATCAATAACATAGACAGTGGGATTGAGTGCACCCTAAGCAAGTTTGCAGATGACGCCAAGCTGGGTGGTGCCATTGACATGCCTGAGGGATGGGATGCCGTCCAGAGGGACCTGGACAAGCTCAAGTAGTGGGCCCACGTGACACTCATGAGGTTCAAGAAAGCCAAGCGCAAGGTCTTGCACCTGGGTTGGGGGAACCCCCTGTATCAGTACAGGCTGGGGGAGGAAGGGATTGAGAGCAGCCCTGTGGAGAAGGACTTGGGGTACTGGTGGATGAAAAGTTGGACATGAGCCAACAAT
This sequence comes from Phalacrocorax aristotelis, assembly GCF_949628215.1. Classification (NCBI taxonomy): domain Eukaryota; kingdom Metazoa; phylum Chordata; class Aves; order Suliformes; family Phalacrocoracidae; genus Phalacrocorax; species Phalacrocorax aristotelis. The sequence continues at coordinate 13,900,290 of NC_134311.1, read as the reverse complement.
GTGCGCTTGCAGCCCAGGTGGCCAACTGTATCCTGGGCTGCATCAGAAGAAGCGTGGCCATTAGGCTGAGGGATGTGATTCTGCCCCTCTGCTCTGCTCTGGTGAGACCCCACCTGCAGCACTGCGTCCAGCTCTGGAGCCCTCAGCACAGGAAAGTCATGGAACTGTTGGAGCAGGTCTAAAGGAAGCCACAAAAATGGTCTGAGGGCTGGAGCACCTCTCCTACGAGGACAGGCTGAGAAAGTTGGGGTTAGTCAGCCTGGAGGAGAGAAGGTCTCCAGGGAGACCTTATTGCAGCCTTTCAGTACCTAAAAGGTGCTTATAAGAAAGATGGGAACAGACATCTGGATCTGTAGCAAAAGGACAAGAGGTAATGGTTTTAAACTAAAAGAGAGTAGATTTAGATTAAATATAAGGAAGAGATTCTTTACTGTCACAGTGGTGAAACACTGGTCCAGGTTGCCCAGAGAGGTGGTAGATGCCCCATCCCTGGAAACATTGATGGTCAGGCTGGATGGGGCTCTGCGCAACCTGACCTAGTTGAAGACGTCCCTGCTCACTGCAGGGTGGGGTGGACTAGATGACTTCTGAAGGTTCCTTCTAACCCAAACAACAGATTCTATTATTCTGTGAAAATACATTACACCCCACCATTCTTCACCACAGTCTTTGTCACACTAGATGTGTTGATTTTCCCACTTCTGGAGCTGGAATTCTGGCATGATTATTTGCATGGATCTGGTCAAATTACATTTCTTTTGACTGACTTTCCAGAGTATTTAGAGTTAATTGATGGCACATGATTTTCAGGTATACTTTTCTGTGTCGTATAAGCTAGAAATTTATCTGTCTTTTCCAAAAAGATCTGTAGAGCAATTGTACATTAGTAAGGCCCCCCCCCCCCCTTTTTTTTAACCTTCAGAATAGTCAGTGAGTTTAGGAATATTTGCAACAAGATTTTAGAACTATCTTTTACAGGTTTTCCTCTTTTTTCTTTTTATTACATTTTCATACCATCTATATGGAATTAAAGAAACCACCCCACAGAGTTAATTGAGCAATGCAATAACTAAGCATTAAAAAGTTAGCTTCAGTATCTTCCAGGCCAATATAAAACTTTCTTTAATCTACAGAGTTGTTTAAAGTATAATTGAATACTGATTTTGAATTAGGGAGATGACATTGGGAGCTGTTGTCTGCTTGCATTTATCCATAAAATAGGTAACACTTCAGACCAATGTGCACATCTTTGCCAAATAGACATCACCGAAATGAAAGTAATGATCACAGTGGGCTGATGTATTAAACCAAATGCAACTAAAATTAAGAGTGCAATGGAAAGCACAAAAGAAAATGTGGTATTATAACCTCTTGTGTGCCATATCCATGGAGGACGCTATACAAGCTGTAGTTTTATTGTAACCTCACGTCTCATTTATATCCATGAAATTAACAGTCGTCTTTACAAAGTCCAGCAGGGGGAGATATTTTTCTGCACTTGAGCACAGATTTTTAAAAAAAAACAACCCAAAACTGTATTACTAAATTCACCTGAAGAACACACCAATACAGTCTGGGTGTTATGTTATTCAAGCTACTTCTTGTAGGCAAAATATGGTGATTGTAAGTTTTCTTAAAGTGCAGAATCAAAGATGGATTAGCTCATTTATTTGTAGCAATAGGTATGAAACAAAATAAAAGTGGGACTTTTTTAATCCTGACAGTATATTATAAACACTAGCTGTGCAGGTAGTGCTCCATAATGCACCAATGGAGGCTAGTGGATGTGAAGGCACACCACCTAAGCTGGTGCACTCTGGCCCACCTAGGCTGCAAGAGCAGGCTGCCAGCTCCTCATCCCTTCATACCCACACATTGCTGTATTCCTGATACACATTAGATGACAGAAATTTGGAATATGTCATGCTCTCATTTGAGCTGATCTAGCAGGTTCTAGTATCTAATATTTCACACCTATTACATACATAAGGAACATTGTGGTTCAGGAGACAAAACTGGTGGGTTTTGAGATGCTTTAATTAATTTTGGTAGTAATTGTGAGACACTGCCAGGCCCAGAAATGTCACTTAAGTCTTTTCCCTAGTGCTGAATTAATTATTGTGGCCTGAAGTATTTTTTTCTTTAAATATATTAAATATATATTCAGCACTATTGTTGGTCCTCATATTCTTCAGCATATATCTTACACATATTCAACTCACCGACTACCAACTCTTATACATCTTTTTATAACTGGCATCTTGTGAATTTAAATTGGATTCAAATTTACCTAGTTTTACTAATAGTCTTATGTGGAAAAGTTATTCCAGACTCAACCAGCAATTATGACAAAAATCTACATAGATAATGTAGAAAAAATATGAAAAAATGAAAAATGAAAAAATGAAAAAAATTGGTTATATTAATGTGCAAAATACTTGGACTGACTTCTTCGTTCATTGAGAAACCCATAGAATTAAACAGAAAATGGTGATCTTACTGGAGGATTCTTGGAGAATCACTGCTGTGCAACAAGAACAATATATGCTACATAATTCTGTAGGAGGTTTTTGAAAAGTGACAAAAATATGCTGTTCTCTATTAAACTCTACAGCTGTTGAGTAGTTTCTACAGAAAACTTTATAAATTATATGCAATTCTGGTTTTCTGTATGAATTAATCTGAACAGAAAAAATCTTCAATTTATGGACATCTTAGGGACTGGCAGTCCTCTTCATTTTTAAAATAAGAGAACTGATCCACTGGAAGTTGCATCAGATGTGTTTTTGTTCAAATACTAGTGCTGTACCCTAGCCAAGCTGCGTATTTTTTCTGCTTTGGATCTACTTATGTCATGTCCTTGCTATTGCACTATTTCTTGTGCAATTTACAAAGTGTTGGAGATTTGAAAAGTCACTGAGGAATTCCTGCCTTATGTTGAAGACATGGTGAAAACTCCTTTTTGAGAAACTTCCGTGCTTGTTGGAAAGGTGGTGGTAGATCCAAAGAAATATTGGGGTAAAAGTTCAGATCGAAGATTTCTGATGGTGTTTGTTCAAATTAACATGTGAGGTACATATAGATGCACTAATTACTGCCTTCCTGTCTGGGCAATAGCTAGCTATTGGAGGAACATGTGTGAGCCTTCAGGTTCCTGCTGTCACTTCAGATTTGGGGCAGTGGAAGGCGCACTGAGCAGTGAATGAGGTTCCGGCATTATCCAGAGTTACCGGTGCAGGGTTTGGCCCCTGCACACCATGAACACAAGCAGGTGCTGGTTACTCTGAGGAGACTTCTGTTTTTGGAAACAACTTTGTCCCAGCTTTGCAATGGAAAAGCTAGAGGGAAATATGCTGCCCTGAAGACCTATATGCCGAGAACTAAAGAGACATGATCAAGGTAAGCAGTATGCATGAACTCATGATTACTCAAATAAGCTTTTCCTTAACAGTACTGAAGTTATGGATATTATGTATTTAGTGTTTACATCCTTCTTCACCTTTTTTTACCCTATCTAAAGTGATAGTAGTGTTAAAAAGGATGCAAGCTTGTAGCATCGTCACAGCAGGTCTAGACATCTGGATAAAGCAGCTGCAGATCTCTCCCTGATGAGGCTTTTGCAAGTCACCCCTGCTCAGAAGAAACACAGCACTGGAGACTTTTCATGTCACCGAAATTCTGGATGAGCTTTTCTACTCCTTTTTGACCTGCTTTATGACCTCATTATGAGAATATGCTCATCCAAGCACTGTTAAATATATCTATACACACAGATAAATTCTTCCATCCTGTTCTATAAACTCAGCAGAAGGTGGAAGCAGTGGAGTGTGCATAGTATTTGTTGGGATTTGTTGGAGAATAGCAACTGGTAGAGTAATGATCACACCAATTTCCTGCATTATGTATATTATGCCTGAAAATGAGATATCTGCATAAATCAGTAGCCAGGAGCCCAGATTAGCAACCATCCAGCTGATGGTTACTTCAGTAAATCCAGCAGATTGCCTGAAGAGGTATTGCCTTAATTAAAATTAGTCCAGATGCACACTTTGAGAACAGCAATATGCATTTACAGATAGACATGAGCAATTTCTTGTGCCCTTAATGACGATTTCTTATGAATCATATGAATTTATTTACCAGCTTTCTGACTGTAAAACAGGGGTGTAAGAAATTGTGCTGGTTTTGGCTGGGATAAAGTAAATTTTCTTCACAGTAGCTAGTACCAGGCTATGTTTTGGATTTGTACTGGAAACAGCATTGACTATACAGGGATGTTTTAGTTCCTGCTGAGCAGGGCTTATACTGAGTCGAGGCCTTTTCTACTTCTCACCTCACCCCATCAGCGAATGGGCTGGGGGTGCACAAGGAGTTGGGAGGGGACACGGCTGGGACAGCTGACCCCAACCGGCCACACCGATATCCCACACCATATGGCGTCATGCTCAGTGTATAACGCTGGGGGAAGAAGGAGGAAGGGGTTATGCTGGGAGTGATGGCGTCTGTCTTCCCAAGTCACCATTATGCGAGACGGAGCCCTGCTTTCCTGGAGATGCTGAACACCTGCCTGCCCATGGGAAGCAGTGAATGAATTCCTTGTTTTGCTTTTGTTGTGTGCATGGCTTTTGCTTTACCTGTTAAACTGTCTTTATCTCAACCCATGGGCTTTCTCACTTTTATTCACCCATCTGATTCTCTCCCCTATCCCGCTGTGGGGGTGAGTGAGCGAGCGGCTGGGGGGGGCTGAGTTGCTGGATGGGGTTAAACTGTGACAAAAATGTTGACCTTATTCACAGAAATTGTAGCTTCTCCCTTTTGTGCTGTGTAAGGGAATGAGACAGTTCATCTGTGTTTGTGCTTTTTTGTGTTGTGGTTTGTGGTTCAAGAAAGACTGATTTTGAGGTGGGAAAGTTCACTAAAGAATGACTTGGTGCTGCATTAATTTTAAAAAACATTACGCAGAGCCCTACCAAGATATTTCTGAATTGCTACTGTGCATACACACACATACTTATCTACCTGTTAATTAATAAACCTTTCTGTACGCATGCATGCATACGGGTGGGTCAGCAGCAGATATAAGCAAGTTTCATCACATGACGGAAAAAGAGGGAAGAGCTTTGAAATAGTTTTCCTTCTGTACATGCCAACTTTCCTCCAGTTTCTTCTTGTTCTTGAGCAAACAGAACTACTTTCTTTAGTACCATTAACTTTGTCTTGTCTTTCCCAAGTAAGCCTACTTTTTCCTCCCTGAATGGCAGTAAGTAGACAGTTTCATTCCATTTCCCATCAATTAAGTCCACTTTCCTTTTCCTCCAGTTAGGCATGTATTTCAGCACTGGGAAATGTTTCAGCTCTAAAAGAACATGAATGCAGCAGTGAATATAAAAAGTGAGCTCCCACAACTTAAATAGCTAACTAATCTCAATAATCAGTTAATGGTAGATAAACCATCAATTAGAAACAATGCAACTTACCCCTGAATGATTAAAGATCAGACATGCTCTACAGAGCTGGCAGAAGCCATGAATGGAATATCCAGAATACTTAATGCTAGGGAACATTTGTCAAAGGAGCTACTGAAAACCAAGTATTTTTGAAGTACTAGCATGCATATGCTCTTGAAAACAATCTAAGAAATAACTTGGTTATTAACAAGAACAATAATATTTTAAGAAACTGCTACCAGCAGCCAACCTAGATTCAAATTTATTTACCTAATTTATCTATACTTCCAATTGCAGTTATTATGGCAGGCCAGCAAAATCTTTGTTATTTACTGAAAAAAATTACAAGTTAAGAACCAAACAATGGTTGACAAACAGCTTTCAATACAGTGCTTTGTTTGAGGAGCATTTCTTGTTTTGACTTATGCAGTAGGTCTGTGTGTGCTATGAGAGAACAGTTATAAACTCCCTCCATAAAAGACATTTTGCAGTTGATCTGGATGAGGATAGGCCTTTGCCTTCCAGAACAATTTTGACAGCTACCCTTCAGACAAGTCGACAGATTGAAACAAGCAGTTTGTTTTTATTTGTGCCATGATCACAGAAGTATGAAAGAACAGAAACCTTTGTTCTGTGCCTTTTCTTGCCTCACTGCATACCTCAATTGTGGTAGCAATTATCAAGTAGCAGGGGAGAGAAAAATCAATGCTACATACAATCTGTAGTCACGTCAAATCAGATAAGAGATTCTAAGTGCCAAGTCCAGTCCAGAGCATAATTGGATCGCTGGAGATACAAAGTCTCTTTGCTTCCTCTTCCACTTATTTCTGAAGATACTTTGTGTTAGTGACTTCAATTATCTTTTCCTTCCGACCCCTCCCCCCCATGGTATTTTCCTATTTTGGACAACCTTTGTGCTATATTTACAAGGTATTCCATGGTCACAGGAGCCGAGCTTGCCAACTGCTGTTGAATCTTGCTGACTAAAAAAGGTCACCCACTGGTCACCCACTGGTCTGCCTGGTGGAGTGCTTATGTGTTGCATTCCCCAGCTCCCTCCAGGACGAATTCTCTCCTTCTCTGGCAACATGAAGAGGCCTTCAAGTTCCCTCTACTGCTGTGTCAAAGGGGAAGCAGAGTACATAAGCACTAGTGACAAGGAATATCTGTTAGAAGGATAAGTGAGGCACAGTACCTGAACATTTTTAAGGATTGTAGTTCATAAAAGAAAAGTTATAAACCATTCCATGGCTGTATCTTCATCCTAAACAAGGATGGAACAGTAGTTATGCTGACACTAGCAAGGTCAGAATCTCATCCCAGGACCTTGCCTTCCCCTTCTGTATAATTCTGCCCTGTCTTGTATTTGGCAATAAAGATATGGATCATTTTCTTTGTTCCTGTTCAGATCTTTTCTGCACCATTTATCATTCTTCAGAGCCTATCAGACTAACTTTAACATAAATTTTAAATCTATTCCCACAAAAAACAAGTAAACCAGCTATCCTTTACTTGAAGTGCACTTACTGAGAATGTTTCTTATGATGTAGCAGATATGGTTTACAATATCTATAGTCTAGTAGACATACTGTTTCTACAGCGCAGTTGTTTCCTGCAGAAATAATAAGGTTTTGCCATAATACATCTCTCTTCATAGAATATGCTGATTTCTATCTAGTTTGTTGAGGATAAGGCCAGTCTCTTAGAGGCCTTATGTAAAGTTGGAGCTGAAACAAAAAATTTAAGTGCAGCTGAAATGCAATTTTTCAGAAACGTTAGGTCAAAACTTTACAGAAAGTTTAAAAAAATTTAACTTCCTGGTCCAGTCCCGCAAACCGCAGAAAATTCTGAATGCTTCACAAGATGTAGTTTTTAGTTTCCAATCCATTCTTGCTTGAGTGAAATCCAGTTGAAAGCAGCAGACAAAAGGAAATGCTTAAGATGCTAAAATAAGTAACAGTTGCATCTTCTGATAAACTCTGGGAATTTATAATATTATATAACACCAGATCATAATATAATAAAAAGCAGCCTATAACATGCTGTTTTTTGTAATGAATGCTGCTACATTCCACCTAGTTAACTGGTTAAGGCTTTAGTTAGTTGTGAATACCCACACTAAAACATCTTCATGATCTCCTTTGAAATACCTTCTGTTTTCAGGGTGAAGGGCATAAGAAAACTATAGTCTGCATGTCAGTACAGACCCAGCTATGTCTTGCCCAGGTTGCATTACCTGGAATCATCTTTTTTAACATATTGAAGTTACGAGGTGGAAGTAACATGTTTGCATTATAACAGTGACAGTTCTTTGGGAGGAGGGTCAGGCAAAGAATATTTGTACCATGGAGTGTTCTTTTAAAAATGTGACTCCAGACTTGAAAAGAAAAAGGTCACCTGTGCTTCCCTGGCCTGTTATCAAACACTTGAGATATCTCAAATGGAATTATGTTGACTTTTTCCTTTTAAATTTGGAATTAAAATCTTCTGGGGTTTTGAGTTTGGCTGGGTTTTTTTGAGACCTGTTCTAATTTAGTTGGTTCATGAGGTGACACACCACAGACTTAAGGTTCTGAAGCAGTTTGGGGAAGAAAGGCAGCTGCCTGCCCAAAACTGCAAGACTGTTCTGAGGGTCACCATTCTATTATAATACAGACTATGAAGTTCAGCAACACAATCATAAACAGAGCTCAAAATGAAAGAGCTGCTGTGAAGCATCTATGAAATATTACTATGCAAATGAAAAATAACTTCTTAATAAACACAAAGGAATGGCAAAAAAGCAGCTACTTTCTTAAGTGGTGCTATGAGTTTTAAAGACTTTCATCTGTGCCTAAAATGAAACAAAAAATATGGAAACCATTCCAGTGTCACATGTTTAGTGAATGTAAGAGTTTAGAGGAGGGAAAGGAAAAATACTGTGAGTATACGTTACACTTAAGAATTGTGACCAAAACTGTCTTAGGACTTGCAAACTATTCTTTAGACACAAACTTTTATTTTGCAAGACCAAGGGCCTGTTATTTAGATGGATACTCAGAAATGGGGCTTTTCGTGTACTTGTATTGCCTCCTATACGGACTCCTTAGTTGAAACAAAAACTAAAAGGAATTGCCTAGAAACTCATCAGCAAGCAGTTACATTCCGTGCAAATCTGCAATTGCCAGACATACAGATAGTGATGCCCTGGCTTAAGACAGGAGTCAACAGCACTATGCAGGGTTAGTATGCTACTCTTCTAAGCCACATCTGTTGTGGAAAGCACAGGAAAAGTGTTTTCTAAACAGAGAAGCATCTGTTTTTTATGAAGGCTGGAAAATGAATTTATGTTTTAAATTTTAAAAGCTTAAGCTTTTAAACATTAGCAAAACTACCAAAATTATCAGAATTTTTGTTTCTGATGACTAAATACCAAGCCTAAATTCTGCTGAATCTATTGAAGACAGCAGGACTGCAATTTTATTAAGTTCAAAGTGTACACTGTCTGTTTAATAACTTCTTTTACATTTGGGATAATGTAATGTTTTACCTGAACTTGAAAGAATTTCTGTAGAAAGCTGGAAAACATGCAAGCAGCAGGTCTTTGGTATTGGATAAGCAAACAAAACTTGCATCAGTAAGTACAAAGTATAAACCATTCTGTTATTTTCAGAGTTACGATGATCCTGAGGCAATGAAAGAGAAATGCTGAACCACTTCTATTGCTAGCATTCAGGCATCACACTAGTGGTATAATTTGCTTAGGACTGGAATATTGTGTCCACATGCTTTAAACTTGTTCCCTTGAAAGTAATGAACAATTGTACTGTAGCAGATTTCACTATGCTCCAGCAAAAACACAGTATTTAAAAGTCAGTAATACAGGGCCTGAGCTGTCTTTTAAGATTTGAGAAAGAAGGGTTGTTACTCTACAGGAACAAGCATCTTGTCACCTCTGCTTGTGAGGTCCAGAGGGAACACTGGTTCTACAGAAGTTATTTGAAGACTTGATCACTGCTGAAATGAAGACCAGATCATTATCACTGTTTTCCTATAGGAAACACCCTTCTCCATTTCTCTCTAATTCATTCTAACAAGTTAGATAGCCTCCCACCATTTCTTCCTTTCAGAAAACCAAGCAGGATTAATTTTATTAGTAGGATTAATTTTATTATTAGAACAGTAGCACTGATAAATGGTCCAGTAACAACAGGCTAAGCACTCAAATAATGGGATGCTACCTATTAGAGAGCAAGAAGTCGTCTTACCACAAGGAAGATGACAACTGCTCTGTGGACCCATGGTAGGCTTGGGGCAGGAGGGGAGCTGAATTTTCGGTTGTGTCTGCATCCTGCTTTAAGAATGGGAGTAATGTTATGCGTTTTGGCCTTCAGACCTTTTTATTTATATACCAGATTAATTTCAGCGTAAGTCAGGAGAGAATTCTGTATGTTTGCAAGAATGACAGAATTTTCTACAACTATATTCAGTGCATTGCTCTATGTTTGTGATCATGAGTGCATTAGAATACTAAAATAAGAAGTTCATAGATCACCTGCATGACCTCCCACTGAAGATACATGGCTTAAGTGTAGAGATTAAATAAAACTGAATACTAGATAGCTGAAAGTGATAGGAGCATTTAATTTGTTATCCTTCTGTTATAGTGGGGGCAGACACTAACCCAAAGTTAGGTTTGGCAATGACACAACCTAGTTGTAACAGATTTATCTTTCTTTTTTATATGCAGATCAAACTCAATATTTAAGTGACAGGAAGAGTTGTGAGTGTAAAAGGACTACTGCAAATGTACACAATCTGGAACCAAGTTCTGTTTCATTACGTTTTTCTAAAGTAGTACTACTACTTCTGATCAAGGCTCTAATCTTAGATTCTGTAACCAAAACTCTAATTTTGTGAAGTAACACCTTATGTAGATTAAGTATATGTAGCAATTTTATAATTCATGTGATTTACATTCTTCTTGAGGTTCCCTGTACAGCAACCACGAGACCTTCTTCAATATCAAGTTTTACTGTTTTTTTTATTCTTATTTAAGTATTGGAAATAGATCAGTGAAATGCAGCTACAATATTTCTTTAGTGGGAGCTCATTCATTTTTTGACTTCCACTGTATTCTGATTGTTCAAAACCCTTTACTAGATGCTCTTAACAGAAAGTACAAACATTAAAAGTACATAGGGAAGGAGTATATGATCAGAATTATGGTATAAATCTGTAAACGGAATTACCTCTATGCAAGCTGCTAACTGACAATTTATAATCTCTCTGCAAACATGTACAGGTCAGGCAGTGAAACATCCAATCCATGCCCTGTCCCCTGACAGCCTCCCCAAGTCTCCCCAGCCCCCTTCCTCCATCTCTATGCTCACAGTTTCAAAACAAGTTAAACTGTTTGTCATTTGAATAACCAAAATAATCTTTCAACTTCTGTCCCTCCTTCGGTAGTTATATAACTAATAAACACTTAACCACATTGACTGAAAAGCAGGGCCAGAAAAATGGCATTTCAAGTTACCTTTAAAGGCTAAAGCTGTTCCAAATGCCCATTACAATGCAGAATTTCCCTCTGCCGCAAACAGACAGGAAAGATGACAATATGTTGGCATAGCAGGTTTTTAGGTCAACAGCTATGCCAACATCTTGCCTCCCCTCCAGCTCTGCACAAAGGAACTTCTTGGAAAGGCATCTGTGGGAATTGTATAATCTTCAACTGTGATTTGTTTGATCTGAAATAGAAAACCAAAATTTAGGTAGAAGCTTCACACTGTTATGTAAAACATCTGAATATTAATCTCACAGTACAGTGTAGAGTAACTTTAATGTGAGTTGTTTTTTACCCCTTAGGCTACAAAATCTAAAAAAAAGCCCTGACAAAGCATGCAGGTTTTAATTCTGTGCCTATAACAGTTGCAGAGCAGAGACAGTGTTTGCTTAACTATTTTTCATAAAGCAATAATGTATTAATTACAACACAATGACAACATTCAAGAAGAAGGATGGTTGATTTAGACACGTATCCTATATACTGAAGTAGAAGCATATTCTCTAGTGACTTTTTTTTAAATACTCATTTTCCAGATTTGGTCAGTCTCTCTGTCCTAGATTCACCTAAACAAAAAAATGATGTCAAAGGAAGAGATTTAAACCACAAACATTTGCTGTTATAAAAATATATCAGCAGCTTCATTCAGACTTAGAAATCACACTGCCGCCTTTTTGTAATCTATTTCTGTTTGCACAAATATTTGCAGAGTGAGTTTTTTGGGCAGCAGACTTGCCAAGGATACAGATTTTCAGGAGGAAAGCAGTAGTCATTACAACAATGGAGACAGTTTCATGCAATTTACTTTTCCCACAGTGCCACACTTCTGTTTGGTGGTTGGTTTATTTAGGGTTTTTTTTTTTAATTAAAAAAAAAAGGCTGGCAGGGGGGGCAGAAGAGGGGCAGATATTTGAATGTATATTTTTGTTCCTGTGTGCCTGGTGCTGTACAGTAGCCAAAACGGCAAGACTGAAACATAAGAGTCTAATAAGCTTAAGGACATTTGATAACTGTATCTAGAACACATTGACTAGGTTAGTCATTTGCAACACAAAACGTATGCGTTCATGAACAGACAATGTTGTCAGCTGTAGGAATTGTCAACTGTACCTTTAATCTCCATTTCCAAACTCTGTATTCAAACCTGATGCCTTAATGTTATAAAAATTATATCACCACTGGCACCTTTTTTTTTTTTCCAGACTACTACTGGATTTTTGGGGATGAGGAGAAAAGCAAAAGAGAAGTTAGTTATTTACATTGGCTACAACATCTTTAACAAAAGACAACTGCATTCATGGTCACCAGACACCTTGGTAGCATAACATTTTGTAAGAAATCTTTGAAGAAGCTGTGTGCAGGTAAACCCTTTCAAAGCCGTGGTTGTTGCACAACGTAGCCTCCTTCAGGTGTTACTGTGCAATCAGTCATGAAATCACTTAACAATATGCAACCCAGAACCGTCAAAAAAGAGGAGTGAAGACAGGAAGGCACACTTTTCCATATCACATAATAGAATAGAAACCATTATGGAAGTAAGCACTTCATCACATTTCAAAATACCACAAGAGAGCACCTTTTGTGGTTCTTGTTAACACTAGTGTCTTTAATTAACATTACAGTTAGCATGCAAGCTGTCATCCTACACAATTGAAAGTCTGTTTTTACACCAATTATTCTCTTGTAAGAAAACAGTGCAGAGTTAAAGACATGTGAATGCCACTACATTTTAAAGAGTCCCTTCAGAATTATTTTAAAATCCAGTTTAAGGAAAAGCTCTTATATCTACCATTTGGAAATATTATAATTGAATTCCATTAGAATTTTCCATTCAGGTTACTGTATCTGAGGATGGGAAAAAGGTTTAATGCTTCAAAATGGAAAGCAATTCATAAGTTCACAGTGCTTATTTCTTTAAAAATGTGGATATACAGAAAAAAACATGTTTACTTGCCTATTTTGTGTTTGCTAAGCCTTTCTGCCTTTAGAATTTGGGTTACAAATATATTTGAAGCAGGTATGCTCATATACAACTTTTCTTTACAATTACCTTACAGATCTCATAAATGAGTATAGTTATGTTAAAACTTTTGCAATATCTCTGCATTTGCTTAAGCCAACTTTTCCAAGACTTTAATTGAAAACTGCCTACATCTGGAATCTGATTCTGCAGAATGTTTGCATGTAAGTGTACTCACATCACTAGAGGGTTTTTATATTCTGACATGACATATAATAAACAAGAATTAAACTAAACAGCAGTGTCAACAGACAAGATCACAGGGTGTGTTAACATTGATGCTTGCTGACCTGCCAACCTGATGTCTCATACAATCACTTCTCTCCTAACAAAGCCTGTTGTTTCGGAGGGTAGTGCGTGAACCGCAGCTTAGTCTGGATTTAGGCCAAGGGATGTATTATTGCACAGCAGCATATCCTAGCTGTGCCACAAACCCAAAGAGCCTGGATTTGGCATGCTGTGACAATTCATCAGTTCAACCTCCCAGCGAGGCTATGCTTCGCAGCAGTAACGGGTTGTCTCTGGAAGTTAACATCCCATTTGAGAAATCCATCACTGAAACTAAAAGCAGAGCTGTGTAAACCTTGCAGAACTACACTGAGTAGCTTGCAGGACAGGGCAATTCTGTCAGTCTGCTGATAAAGTAACATTGCTGCCACGGCTCATTTTAGACAAATTTTATTGTGAAAGAATAAAGGAAGCGGTAAATATCTAATATAATTAACGTTTTTCTACACAGACCCTACTAGCTAACAAGACAAACAGGTTAACTAACTGGCAACACATCAAATGATACCAAATGCACAAAGCAATCCAGCTGTTGAAAGCACCATTTTCTGATTAAGCAGAAAACTTAATTGTAACTGATAAAAACAGTGGTGGGATGGGTGTATGCAGACAGTGCATTTTTCTTAATGACTTGCCAACTTCTTCTGTTCTCTCTGTTAATAAGTTCAGTAGCAGTACACAGCTTCTCTTCAGTACTGCCAGACAAGGATATGAGAGCAGAAAGAGAACAGGCTACAGGCTAACTTCATTTGATGCATTAAAGCCTCTCCCACTCTTAGACTGCTCTTCATTTTCAGACTTGCTGCAACAGGGGAGCAGGAAAGACAGAGAGCAAAAGTGGTTGAATCAGATGAAGAATCAGCACCTCAAAGAAGCAAAGCCATAGGTATAAAAGGACCTTGACACAAAGGAAAAACTCCACATGAACATTGCAGGCTATGCTTTTGGAAGGGCAGAAAGGAAGGGAGAAATAAACATTGTTGATACTGATCCATTCACTGGGAACTTTGCAGCAGAGAATGCAAAGATGCCTTCCAACCCCCTAGCATCACCTGCTTATTGTGTGTAGACCTGCTCTGAGCAGGTTTAGACAACCAATCTTTAAAGTGCTGGCAGTTGCCTGGAGCTTCTTCTATGATAGGGTTCCCACTATCAGTACCAGTAGCTGCACTGGCTTTAGCAGTGTGTGTGAGGGAAAGCGTCAGGAGAAAGCAGGCAGCCTTACGGGCACAGTTTAATCCCTGTAATTATGCAGGCCTGGTAATGTAAAGGTCTGCAAACAAATTCTGAAGCTTCATAAAACTGGGAGTTTGGGACATACCCTGAAGGACCTTTGTTTTAAAAACAAGTATTTTGGCAGCCTCTGATATGCATTACCCATTTCAATATATTTTCTCACAAACTATAGAGAGACTATGCCTAATTTCCTCAGAATAACAGCCTGAAATATCTAAAGATAAGAATCTGTCATAAATTGACTTAATTGCATTTTAATTAATTTTCATGTATTGTACTGGCTGAAGTGGGTTTTTTTTCCATTAAATGCAGAATAAGCACATTTTTGAAGAAAAGAAATACTTTACTTCAAGGAGACCAACCCAACACATCCACACACAACACTGCTAAGGAGGCACGCTGTTAATCCTACAGGGCTAGTGCTCCAAATTGTAGGGAGACCAAGGCCAAAGGTGTGGCAGCTTTCCTTCTGGACTGAGTTCCCAAAGAATGTTCGGTAGATTTCCAAAAATCTGAAAACATTCCACACCAGGAGGAAGATGAAAGGAATGAGCAGGCAACCACTTTCTAGAAGAACCTGCAATCACAGTTTGCATGAAAAGTTTTCAGCTGAGAATGCATCAACAATAAAAAAGCAGCAGCTGGAAACAAAAACATACAACTGATCGAAACACAGATCAAGGAAAAACTTGAGTATGGTCATGTTTCTTTAAAAAATATTCATACATATTCCTCCCTCACACCAAATTACTCAGCCATAAACAATTTTATAAATTATTCATCCAGAAATATGTATTCACTTACTGCCGTATAAAACATTATTAGTTCTAAGTGGATTTGACTGAATAGAACTGTCTTCTTCCTGCAATTGCAGGATACTTCCATACTGTTTTCCGTGGGTACTCTTCAGGCTAAATTAGAAAATTCCTGTTCTCTCTCCCCTGCTCCTAACACCTACAAAATTACTCCAGAGCCTAATCCATACCATTTCCCTGCAGTCTCAAAAGATGCACCACATTACAAAGCCAGCTGAAAAGATTCCAGTCAATTTCTGGGTGTTTTAAATTAAGCCTGTTAGGTCTACATGTGCTTTTTTTTTTTTTTTTGTAAGGTGTGTCTTGATTTTGCATCTATGAAATAAAAATTAAAAATCTGATTGTGTAAATTTTTGTGGATCTTCATATCTCCATGTTGACGTTGGCTAAGGTATGACTGATTCTCGTCTTCCCCCACAGATGAATATTATCCATCCGATAATTTTTTTAGCTCTGACTAAAAGAATTTTAAATTACTTGTAAAAAATTTAGCCAGAGCTCTTTTGACCTTTGCAGTGGACATTTTTTCAAGAGCTGAACTAACCTTTTTCTAAATCGTAATTTTTGTCTTTTAAAATGTCTAACCTTTTGCAGGTGGCTGAGAATAACAGAGAGACTTAGTATACACTATGTCTTTTGAGAAATGTGTTATCTGTCTTTCTCTGGATACCGAAAAATGTGTAGTTTCAAAATAAGAGATTATTTGAAAGATCCCAGGCTGAAGCATTCCATGAAGGCCTGTTTGGTTTTTTTTTTCAGATTTTGCTGAACTCTAAGCCTTTGGCAGAATCAGCAATCTAAAGGTGGCCCCAGAACTGAAGAACTGAGGTGTGTGAATTGGATGGATTTGTGTCAGCATTTAACTACACAGCACTGAACTTTGACAGGTTAGTACCCCTGACTTCACCTGATAATGAGTAAGCTGACCCTTACTCAGCTGTCTAACTGTCCACTTCCAAGAAATACTGACCTGTGAGTTTGTTTAAAGCCAGTGTAACTTCATTTTAACTTCATTCACTACATGCATATTTATGCAGATATAAATAAAATACACATTTTATCAATATTTGAATTAAGCAATACACTTGGCACGTTTCAATGGTAAAGTCTTGTCCTGGTTTCAGCTGGAGAGACTGTGGCTCCTGGGTAAGGCTCCACTTGGATCAGGTACAACCCTACAGGACTACAGGCTGTGGATAAGTCCAAACCAGAGCAGGGGCAAGGAGAGGAGTTCATTACAATGTTAAACCTGATGATCTGATCCAAATGGAACAGGGGTGGCAATTGTAATAGAAATACCTTTACATTGTTCTAACCTGGGATTTGAGTTACATATTATGGAAATTTCTATAGCAGAAACCCCTTGTTGCTAGCCAGGCTGGGAGCGAAGGGAGGAGTTCATTGCAAAGTTGAAACCTATAACCTGGCCCAAAGGGGCCAGGGGTGGAGATTGTAATGGATATACCTTTAAATTGTTGTAACCTGTGATTTGAATCGCATGTTATAGGAATTACTACAGCAGGAACCACCCAAACCAATGGAGGACAAGCCTTTCAAGAAGCAGTGCAAGTGCAGCAGTGACCCGACCTGAGCTGGCTGTGGTGCCCAGTAACTCCAAGCAACACACCACCTCTCCTGTCTTGCATGACCACAAGAACAGACAGAGACCAAAGCCGTGGACTAAATGATATTCGTGTATTTTATCAAAAGATGGGAAGGAGGGGGTGGAGGTTAATGAGGTTGTATTGGATAGTGTGGAACCTGAGCATGAGGTAAACGGTATGGAATAAGGGGTGCATACTGTCCTGGTTTCAGCTGGGATAGAGTTAAATTTCTTCATAGTAGCTAGTATGGGACTATGTTTTGGATTTTTGCTGGAAACAGTGGTGACAATGTGGAGATGTTTTAGTTGTTGCTAAGTAGTGCTTACACTGGTCAAGGACTTTTTCAGCTCCCTGTGCTCTGCCAGGTGCACGAGAAGCTGGGAGGGGACACAGCCAGGACAGCTGACCCAAACTGACCCAAGGGATATTCCATACCATATGACGTCATGCTCAGTATATAAAGCTGGGGGAAGAAGAAGGAAGGGGGGACATTGGGAGTGATGGTGTTTCTCTTCCCAAGTCACCGTTACGCGTGATGGAGCCCTGCTTTCCTGGAGATGCTGAACACCTGCCTGCCCATGGGAAGCTGTGAATGAATTCCTTGTTTTGCTTTGCTTCCGCGCGCAGCTTTTGCTTTCCCTATGAAACTGTCTTTGTCTCAAACCATGAGTTGCCTCGCTTTTACATTTCCGATTCTCTGCCCCGTCCCATCAGCGGGGAGTGAGCGAGCGGCTGCGTGGTGCTTGGTTGCTGACTGGGGCTAAACCACGACAGTCTGCAACATGAAGAACAACTTTGAAACACATTGCTTATGAGTGAGATGGAAAGGAAAAACAATTTCAACAGAATCAGCTAGAACTGGATAGTGTCACATATAATTAGCCAAAATATCCGATGCTACAGACACCGCATCACTCCTGTAGTCCCTATTTATAAAAGAAATCCCTGTGATGTTAATGTCAGCCCTTGCATTAAAAAATACTTGGACTAAAGCCGTGGGTTTTAAACTTCACTGCAGGTGATGGATGCAGCTCCTCAGTAACTTTTTACCTTATCTATAAAGTCCATTCATTATGTCAACTTTTAAAAGCTAGAAGTGATACTAAACTTTCAGATATTTAATTACATTAAGTTAGAAAGTCATCATACCTGTTTCCCAAAACTGAATCACAAACTTATAGGAGATACCAGTAGTCACACGACTAAGCAGGAAAGTAGACATAAAAATATTTTTCTGAAAAATTAAATCAGTAATTTTTAAAGATCAAACATAGTGATGACCACCATCGGTAAGTCTGATAAAGACGTTTATCACAATTATGTTGTATTTCTTACCTCTCTTTAAGATTCAAAAATTGATATAGTAAGAAGAATTTTGGAACACAGGGTCCTTAGATTTCTCAACTTTATACTTGAATTCCAAATCGGTGTTACATGAACATCTCTCCTCCTCACTGGATGTGAAAACTCCAAACATCCAAATTATTTAGCGGCTGACAACTCAGCCTTTTGGGTGAACCGGATTTTGCCACTGACTGGGTGGAAGCAAGGACAGACTAACGGTTACATTTGGAAGTCTGAATGTGAAAAAAACCAGAATCAGGTAACAGTATTCCACTACCCTGTACAAATTCTGTCCTTCCAGAGCACTCTGTGAAGCATTAGTGTATCACAGGAAATAAAAGGTTACCACACAAAAAAAAAAAGGTAACAGGAAGCAGCTCAGATTCTCTGAATACTTCTCTCTCTCCAATGAGAACTGTTAGCTAATGTGTAGCCAGATGCAATAAAACGTATCTTAAATAAATTGCTAGAATTGGGGTCATTGATGATGGATGATTCTACTACAATCTTTAAATAGGAACAGAGCATTCTATACCCTCATATTACATTTAGATCTGTCCCTGAAAGACTCATTTTAATAGCATTTTAATAATGAAAGTAACTGGCATGATTTTTTTTTTCAGGAGTATCTTGTATACTGCTAGTGCATACTTCCACAGTGAAGGGGATCTAACAGATAGCTCCTTTACCCATTGCTTGACAAGACAATAATCTTTCCTTTCAGCTTGGAACAAAATTTGATATAAATGACAGACAACACTCGTAAGTGCAGCGACAAGGGTAAATGCTGTTTTGTGAAAATGTCAGCCAACTACATACTTGTATATTCTCTATTGGCAAAGAAACAGCCTTGGCTACTTCCTTTATTTGTTCACATAGACTACGACGAAGCAGTTCTCAAGGCACAATGGAAAATTTCAGATGTGCTGTAGCAGCGCAGAAGTGTTACCCATGTTGCCCAGTTCATCCAAACAACGTTGTTAGTACTGCTGTCCCCAAAATGAAATCCCCACTCTGTATGAGATGGTGTAGGATGCATATGCTGAATGGCCATGGGATATGGTAAGATACTTGACAACGGCTTTCATGTCTAAAGTGATATTTAACTGCACCATGATGTGTCATTGCTGAACTAAGGGCTCAGCTGGGTCTGAACAATAAATCAAAGCTGTAACAAAACCACTCTCTCATCAACAGGTTATGATAACTAAAAAAAGACATCTAGACCTGAGAAGCAGAACACAGTGATTTGTTAAGAATGCCTAAGCCTTTTGTTATTTCTATCTTGTGGGTTTCACTTGGACTGTACTGTAAGGCATTTAATCCCCAGTTTAACAAATGAACTACTATGTCTGGAAATATAAATCAGGTACTTCAACATGAGGTATAAACTGTTCTGCAGCTCACAGGCTGTCAGTTGTCCAAATTATTCAGCCTGTTTTTTCCACTCAGCGTAGAAACCAGAAACTGGTTCCTGAACATAGGAAAGCACGGAAGTTGTCAGGAAAGTTACTGCAGTGTCATCCTCAGGCAGGTACACAATATGCATCAAGTTACCTTTGTGCTATGATTGGTTCATATTAGCCATAATATTCCTGAAACATGTTTGTATTACCCACCATATAAATAACTGTTGTCACCTTCTCTAGTTCACAGACTGGGATTTCCAGAACGGCACTGTGCTACAAATTAACGCAAAGATCATACACTCACCTATCTGTCTTACGAGGAGCTGGAGATTTGAAAATACATCATTACTCATTAGTGATTTTGCAACCATTTTAAAAAAATTTATCTAGTTATGAAATCAATTATTCTGTGTTCTTTGCTGTTTGATATTACTGTTCCTGACCCTATCTATCTGAAATTCTCTGTTGCACTTTAAAGAAAGCTGTTAATTACTATTCCTGGGTAACTTCTTACAGGGGCAGGTGTCTTGCAAACGTGTTTTTGCAATTTGAAATGTTCTTAAAATAGCTTGCTGTGGGCAGCATGTTCCTAAGTAGGTCTAGGAAACACTGATTAAGTAAAGCTTCC
The DNA here is from genome assembly GCF_949628215.1 of Phalacrocorax aristotelis. Classification (NCBI taxonomy): domain Eukaryota; kingdom Metazoa; phylum Chordata; class Aves; order Suliformes; family Phalacrocoracidae; genus Phalacrocorax; species Phalacrocorax aristotelis. Next base: position 13,879,954 of record NC_134311.1, on the reverse strand, counting down.
TACTGTGTCAAGAACATCTTTACTGGAAAGAAATTTGCAAATTAACTGAGGTTGATCTGGATTTTTAAGTACGGTTTAATCCTGCCCCAGGCCAACCCGTATAAGTTTTGTTTTTCAATTCTGGGCTCAGACCTTTTCAGTTCACTGCATAGAAAGCTGTCCAATGTTACTGCAGCGCTGCCTTTCTCCCCAGTCATCCCACAACCTACACTTCAGACACTGCCAGTAAAGACAGGGCTGGTTATTGGAAGTTTAGGTGAATTGGTGATGATATGCTGGGGACACAGGACAATTTCTTGCATGAACTGTGCATTTCCTTGTATTTTCTGATTCTTTAATGCAGAGTTTTTAAGGCAAATCGATATAGTTAATAACTTGGCAATTCTGAAGAAGAATCATAGGGAAAAGTAAAGGTTTACCATGATCAGCCAACAAAAATTGTTTGGATAGCAAATAGGAATTATTCTTCTTCATGCAGAATAGGTTAAAGAATCAATCCCTCTGTATAGCCGGTTTAAACCTAGCAGACTCTAAAGAATATGCTTCTGGGGAACACCAGTAGCGTGGCTGACGGATATATACACTAAGTCCTATCTATGGTGCTACAGGAATCACTACAGAAGAATTTCCAATGGGAACGATTTTTTCTGCTGGAGGATTCCTTGGGCAGTCGTTTCTGGAGAAGACCCACTGAACTGGTCTCTGAGAGGCAAGGAATGCCAAGACTAACACAGTAACAGAAGAAAACTGGTTCTTTTTCCCCAGTCCTGTTCAGAAACATGACAAGATTTTTATTGTCAATAAGTGTTTTCTACATATCTGAGCATGACTAATTTTGCCAGAATGTTTCAGTATAAAGCCTGGGCAATTAATGAATTCCTTTATTTGTTTCACCCAGTAGCTGAAAGATTTGTCTAAAAAAGTATTCCATTGGAGAATGTCTGCACAGCTACTGGCAGGGAATGTTAACCTCTAAGTGAATTTTTAAAATAATCCCATGGCATTCAATCACTTATATGGAAATACCTTCTCTTTTTAGGTCTGCTTGAGTAAATCTACAGAAAACATATTGACTTAGTCCTTGTTTGGTTCTCTGAAAATTAAGGGAGTTACCATTATCTGAATATTTAATTCTAAGATAAAAGAATAAAACCTACAAAAGAGTCATTTTAGGCATGTATTTTATATTTTTAAAAAAAGGCAAAAACCTACAATGGATGGAATTTTCTCTTTAATTTTATCATGTACTGAAGTGGGTTATATGTATGTACACAGTCATAGGAAGAAATAGCTGAAATAGCTTTTTTTTTTTTTCTAAATCATACTAGTTAATTAAACCATTTTTTGGTGGTCCTAAGATCTCCACCAACAGATTGCTAAACAGCCCTTCTGTCATGCATTCAAGGAAAAAAGGCATCTTACTAGAAACCATCGATGCTCTGTCTACTTAAAACAATATAAATGTTGACATTAGACTCTGGTCTTACGGGTTTGATTTTTTTCTTTTTCACTCTTTTGTACTAAATTTAAGTGTAATGTCTGTCTGTTGGCTTGTGCAAAGAAGCATTAAAATGCATTCAGAGAGCAATAGTTCACTGCTCATTTGCTTCATTTTAAAAATCTGACCTTACATATTTTACCCTTTGTAATCTTCATCTCCTGGTTATCTTGAAAATTTGTGAACACTATTTGTACGAACAACTGCTTCTCGTATTTTACTACATGAAGCATTGGCTCAGTTCCTCTGAATGTCAGGGCTCATTTTGATAACCAAGTCTGTGGAAATAACTGGTGCGTGGTACTTTACCAGACCCGATCTCAACAGATTATTATTTACTGCCAAATATGAACTTAGTTTTTCAATCCATTGACTTTAAGAAAGAAATTTGCATTTGTATTAACAATAGTTCCTAGATATATGCTCCCAGAACATCTTTTCAAAAGTTTTCTACCTTGTAGAGTCTATTCAAAAGACTGTTCTGGGAAATCAGGAAGCATGGTACGTGGAAGGACAGGCTTTGCTCTGCTTGTTGCAGGGTATATGTGAATCAAGTACAAGGGCGGGAGAAAGGAAAAGAGTGGTCTTGCCACACTGACACTGAAAGCCCTCTTGGAAAACGGAATTCCTTCTCACATCTACATTTCCTATGCAAAGCTGGGACTGGACTTCTTTCAAAGTTTTCGGAAATGCCTACTAATTGTTAGCACTTTGTTTTCTGAATAGCCAGAATGAAACACACAGAGACAGACCAACAGATGTAAGGTGAAGCGCTCTGCTTTGCTGCAGAAACAGTCACTGAAAGGATTTCAACCCCAGCTAGCGCACCCAGAACTAGTAGGCACCTGACCGTATTTGCCCTAGTATCTACTGAAGATTTGCAGGTCTTGTGAACTGTAATTAGTTTGTTATGTGACACTCAGAAATCACACACAGTGCTTGTACTAAATGCACATTTAGGAAGAAATTTTAAAAATGGTCTTTGGTGCACAACAAATAAAATTAAATAAATCCAGGACCTGATTAAATAAATCAGGTGAGGGATATAAAAAAAAGTAGAGAATAATTACTTCACCAAATGAAGATGGGACTCTAATGGGAGAAAATAGAAGTCGATTTGTAGCAACGTCAAGCTTCCCAGTGTATATACAGGCTTATAATGAATGTACACAGATCAAGGACAGGAAGCAAACAAGCCTGCCAATGCCACCAATGCCGGTATTTCTTAACAACAGGAGTCCTTGCCTTTCCAAGCTGTAAATTTCGTCTTTTTTTTTTTTTTTTTTGGTCACAATAGAGAGATATAATTTCTTCTAAAAGAGAATGGCATCTGACTTACATATTTTTAAAACTTATATCAATACATCTACTAACACCAAAAACAGGCAGCAAAAGACAAAATCCAGAGAAAGAAGATTTACTGACTATACAGTAGGGCAGCACTATCCTATCCTTCAGCATCATGCCTCTCTTAAAAACAAACGGCAAACTTTAAGAACTCACTTATCTGCCTTATTCTCAAACTTTTCATAGCTCCTTCCCAAAAAGACATTCCTCCTACCACTAACTTTTCCTCTGATGGAAAGTTCTCACAGCATCTGTTCATCTGCCAACTGTGCAGCATCACTAACAAGTAAGGGAAGACCAAGATGCAGAAGAGACAGCCAGAGTTATTCTGAGCCGAGCCCAACATTAAATTCACCTATATTGTGAAGGCAAATTCCTTTGTCTTCTTCCCTCACCCCCCTCAAAAAACAACCAAATTTACAGTATTATTCTTCACTGAACTGTACTTTTATTTTGAGTTTTGAGTTGCCACGGATAAAACTTTGCTTAGATTCCTTAATTCTGCCCATCCTGGAACTCTTCCACCCTCCAGACAAGTTACTTCTTACATCATGGGAGGGGATGCAGTGCCTTGTTTTTCTGGCCAGAACTTGACCATCCTCCTCCATAAAAATCAGTGAGGAAGTAGTACTGCTTAACTAGTGGTTTTGTGATGAGACACAATGATAGCCACATGGATTGCTCAGATAAATGGAAATAACACAAGAAAAGGAACCCCTAATTAAGACAACAATTAGGATTTACACAATTATTTCTTTTTTACTCATAAATATAAGTTATTTCATTTCTTTCAGCCCTGTGCTTTCTCCTTCCATTCACAGCTCCTTCATGCAATACTCTTGCACCAAGAAATAAAAAAATAAAATTGCACATACTAGAATAAATGTCATTCCTGTATATGAGATTTTAGTGTTGCAAGAACAGGACAGCTTGCTTAATTTCTTGGAATAATTTTGGTCAAACAGAAAAAGAAACTTCAAGACATGGGGCTGCTCAAAACTAAGCAGGGCCAGGGCTGCTTCCCATAGCTCAGGACAACACCAGCTAGCTCTTCACTGTATGGCCAAACATCCCAATTCACTTACACCACCTTAAAGCGAAAATCCGGATTCTATTCCCAGGCTAGAAACTCTTCTGCAACTGCAGAGTGTGCTGCAAATATTTAAAGCAGCCTATTTGCTTTTCAAAGTTTAAAAAAAAAAAAAAGCACAAAACCCCTGCCACAACTACTTGCTCAAAGTCCAAACTCTGAGGTCAATTGTTCTGCCTGTGCACTTCCTTGTAACTTTAAGGTTCTATTGAACCTTTACAGCTACAAAGACACTTACAAGATTTCTCTGTTTCGACATACTGTTATGCTATTGCGTACAAGCAGCAGACTGCTGCCTTGAAAACAACACTTACTTACCTTGTTTCACTCAATAACAAAAATCCACTCTTGACTTTAAAGGTGAAAAACTCATTCCCTATGAAGCAAAGTTTTATTTAAATTCACTCATAAACTGGGCTAATTATAATTGCCTATCTAACTTTTCTTCACTCCTCCCCAGACCAGATGTAAGAATCATTAAAAAAAGAAATCCATGGCTACATACAACCATGATACCTGGTTTAGAGTCAAGATGTCAAATACCAAAAAAATTAAAGATTACCTTTGTTCAGAATAGACTTCGGCTAGTTAGGTGGTGCAGCAGTATGATTTTTTTCCTGCTGTTTGTACCTACTCCTACTGGACATGGGCTCAGATGTTCCTCAGCATTAAAAGTTAGGGAAATTTTCTTTTTTTTTTGAGATACATTGAGAAGATATTTTATTCATCACTAGTGCAAGTTCTATCTTGAAATAATCAGTAAAGAAATCCCCTTTTAAAACTATGCGTCCCTGAGAACACATGCAGGGCAAAAAATTCCATCTTAGTGCTACTGTTTTATTTTAAAAAGTTTTCTGAAAAAGTAAGCTAAGTGAACTTAAACTGATGTACTGCAAAAGGGAAGCTGGACGATGAGGTTACACTGCAGTAGTCTTCAGGGGTCCCTTCTTAGCGCAAAAAGTTAAAATCAGAGATTTCAGCAAACCACGGGCCGCAGGCCCATAGTCTCTGCCACCGTTTTGCTGAATTAGAGACCTCATCTGGTAACGATGTCAGCCTGTGTCAGAAACGTCTCAAACACGTTAGTACCGAATAATTACTGGCTTGCCAAAAAAAAAAAAAAAAAGGCAAAAAAAAAAGCACATTATAAAAATATTATTAAAGTAGCTCATAGACAAAAAAGAAGTGTATATACAGTGAAAGACCAGAAGGGAAGCACAAAATTTTGTAGTGTTAATAAGTTTTTGCTTAGTAAGAGCATAGCCTTCAGAGATTTATTGTACTATGTCCTCAACTCCAGTCATAAGAATAAAAGGATCCAGTTAAATATGATGGAGGACCCCCCGTGCGAGTAAAGAGCAGTATGTTTGACAGTACCTATAGGAAGAGATACTTCAGAGATCTGCACAGGGCTACACATAAGTACGTATGAGGTGAAATAGTACGTCTTACGAGCAGCTAGCCGTAAAATGCAGTAGCCAGCCTGTGAAAGCATTTACCTTAAACCCCACCGGCGAAGCACGGCGCGGTCTGGCCGTGGCTTTACGCCGCTCCCCATTACCTGGTTACGAGGAATTTGTTCTCTAATCGCCCCGCTCGCTGGCGGAGCGCACTCCAGCTCACCCCATACCCGTTTCACGTTACCGCAACTGCTGTTTATCAGGAAAGTGACTTTCAGTACTTCGACCCCCCGGCCCACGCGTGGAACCAGCGCCGCGGCTGGGGACGCCGGCGGGAGGGAGCCGAGCGGCGCCGGCGGGCCGGGGCCACCCGCCTCCTTCCCCACGCACCTCCGTCCCGCCGGAGAAGTCCGTCACCGCGCCAGCGACCTTCCCCCCGCCGCCGAGCTCCCCCTGCAGGCTGCGGGACGGGGACACCTCAAGTCGCATCGCCTCCGGCCACGGGCGTTGACAAGGGTCGCTCGGTCCTCACCGGCCCGCCGGGCCCGACCCCCTCCGGGTGACACCGCGCCCCTCGCCTTCCGAACCCAGCCGGTGGCTCGGCGCCGCGGTAAGCGAGGCCGGCCCCGCCCGCGGGCTCTGCACAGCCCCCTCAGTGGACCCCTCAGGGGACCCTTCAGGGGTCCCCACGGGTGGCCCCGCGCGGGCAGCGACGCCCGCACCGGCCCCGGTCCTACCTGCGGCGGCGGGCGGGAGGCAGAGAGGCGGAGAGGCGGGCGAGCCGCTGCGCGGCGCGCGGAGGGCTGGATGCCTCTACGTCTGCCGCCTCCTCCTCCTCCCCCACCGCCGCCGCACACCTGCCGCCGCCGGCCCCGCCAGGCGCCCGCGCCCACGGGGGTCACGCCTCGCCCTGCCGGCGCGGGTGGCGCCGCCGACAGGCGGGAAGGGGAGGGGGTGCGGCCGGAGCTGGGCCGGGGACTCTGCCCCGAGGGCCCGGGGCCGCCTCCCGCCGCCTCTCCCCGACGGGCGGCCTTCCCCGCACCGTGCCCCTTGTCGGCTTGTTTGCTTTGTCCCCTGCAGGCGCACCGCGTCGCGGGTGCTACTCCTCCCGCGCGGTGCCAAGTCTCCCGTGGAGCTAAAACGGGGTCCATGGAGGAGACTCGCCCCGAAAAGCACGTTCTCCGAGAAACGGCGTCCACCTGGCGCTCGGCTCCCGAACCGCAGCGTGCTTCCTCCCGCGTATCCTGGCCGCAGACCTGTCCCTCTCCCCCCAGCCTGCGGCAGATCCCCGTGGGGGCCCGGCAAGGAGCGGCCCTGCCTGCGGGTCACTCGGAACCGCGGGCCTGCGCAGACCCCACCGCCGCAGGTGCTGCGGCTCCGGGGCTTGCGCTGGGGCCACGTGTTGCGCCCTGTCGCGACAGCAGAGAGAGCGGATTTCCTGGTGTGGGTTTACAGGCTGTTCATACAGGTGGTGTACACGTGCACATGCACAAAAATATATATGCTGTCAACTACATGTGCAATTTCAAATACATACAGCTCAAACGCAATCTTTCCAGTGTTGGCTGTTGATCTTTTGAGCTTTTGCCACTTTTGGTTTATTTTAGGGCAACCAGCAAGATACTGCAGCCTATGTAGAACACCAACACCACTGCCCCTTTCTACAGTTCTTACGGTAGTAAAGGAAACCAGATCTTAATTTCTCTTTTTTTTTTTTTACTCAAGTATCTTAGGTTTTGCATGTGTAGAAGAAATGTTGCTCATCCGACCTATGTCATGGTTTAACCCCAGCCAGCAACTCAGCCCCACGCAGCTGCTCGCTCGCTCCCCCCACAGTGGGATGGGGGAGAGAATCAGAAGGGTGAAAGTGAGAAAACCCATGGGTTGAGATAAAGACAGTTTAATAGGGAAAGTAAAAGCTGCGCGCGGAAGCAAAGCAAAACAAGGAATTCATTCACAGCTTCCCATGGGCAGGCAGGTGTTCAGCATCTCCAGGAAAGCAGGGCTCCATCACGCGTAACGGTGACTTGGGAAGAGAAACACTGTCACTCCCAATGTCCCCCCTTCCTTCTTCTTCCCCCAGCTTTATATACTGAGCATGACGTCATATGGTGTGGGATATTCCTTAGGTCAGTTGGGGTCAGCTGTCCCTGCTGTGTCCCCTCCCAGCTCTTTGCCCACACCCAGCCCATTCGCTGGTGGGGTGGGGTGAGGTGAGAAGTAGAAAAGGCCTCGACTCAGTATAAGCCCTGCTCAGCAGGAACTAAAACATCCCTGTATAGTCAACGCTGTTTCCAGTACAAATCCAAAACATAGCCTGGTACTAGCTACTGTGAAGAAAATTTACTTTATCCCAGCCAAAACCAGCACATTCTCCACCCCTTTATTCCAAATCATTTATGTCATGCTCAGGTCCCATGCTATGCAATATGTCCTCATTAACTACCACCCCTCGTCCCATCCTTTGATACAATACAAAATACAAAAGACTATCCTTAGTCTACGGACCACCGTTATAAAATGTTATAAAATGTCCACAAAACATCCACTGAGTTCCTTTAGTCCATGACTTTGGGCTCCATCTGTTATGGTGGTCACACAGGACAGGAGAGGTGGTGCGTTGCGTGGAGTTACTGGGCACCAAAACCAGCTCAGGTCGTGTCACTGCTGCACTTGCACATGGGCCCATACTAGCTACTATGCAGAAAATTGACTCTATCCCAGTCAAAACCAGCACAACCTGCCAGTAAAGTTAGGAAATGCAGACAGATTTTTGGACCTAGTTCCTTATCATGGCTGAAAAGAAGCAGCAAAATGCAAGACTAAATATAAACAAAAGGTTAGATAAAACTTTTTAAGTATTCCATGGGGCTGCTTGAGAATAAGGGTAGTGAACACCTGTGGAGCCGAACAGGGAGATAGATGGGGTTTGTATGCTATTACTCATTAAAAGGGAACCCTCTTTGCTGGTGTTTTACTCACAGTATGCGTTTAAAAGTTTGGGCTAGAAGCTGCAATACAGAAAAGCTGAAAAGAAATTTAAAGTGTAACCTTCAAAGAAACACTTCTATATGAGATAGTCAACTCTGAGCTTTCATTCCACAAAGTGCACAGGCATACGCATAGAGAAGCATGCTGCTAATTAAAAATCATGGTAATTTCAAAATTTAACTACATTTACTTCCAACACATGCTATTATAAAGCAGTGATTAAGCAAATATATTTTTCTTTATTCCAGTTCTGTTTTGTGTACTTATCAAATCTTTGTATATAGTAATTTTCAATATTTCCTTCTATGCTCAATTAATTGCATAGTGCGATGCTCTTTGGTACAGTGTTCTTACAGCACTCTGAAACATTATTTTGAAATTAAAAGAAGGCAATTGTAAACCCACAAAACTGACAGAGTAGTTAATAAGATAAAATCTTCAGGTGCCTTGGTGCCCTTCGTAATAAACAAGGAAGGGCTGGTTGAGGATGTGAGAGTTGGGGGTAGCCTTGGCTGCAGTGACTATGAGATGGTCGAATTTAGGATACTGCGAGGTAGAAGCAGGGCTATGAGTCAGGTTACAACCCTGGACTTCAAGAGGGCCAACTTTGGCCTCTTCAAAGACCTGCTAGGACGAATCCCATGGGCTGGGCTCTGGAAGGCAGCGGGGTCCAAGAGAGCTGGACAGTATTCAAGGACCACTTCCTCCTAGCTCAAGATTGGTGCATCCCCAGGAGGAAGACAGGCAGAGGAGCCAGGAGACCCACATGGATGAGCAAAGAGCTCCTAGAGAAACTCAAATGGAAGAGGGAGGTTCACGGTATGTGGAAAAAAGGACTGGCCACTTGGGAGGAATATAGGAATGTTGTCAGGGTGTGCAGAGATGTGACGAGGAAGGCCAAGGCCCACTTGGAACTAAATCCAGCAATGCATGTCAAAGATAACAAGAAAAATACATCAGCAGTAAAAGGAAGACTGGGGATGCAGTGGGCCCACTGCTGAACATGGAAGGGGCCCTGGTGATGCAGGATGCAGAGAAGGCGGAGTTACTGAATGCCTTCTTTGCCTCGGTCTTTACTGCTAAGGCTGGCCCTCAGGCATCTCAGCCCCCAGAGAATGGAGGACAAATCTGGAGAAAGGAAGACTTACCATCGGTTGAGAAAGACTGGGTCAGAGATCACCTATGCAAACTGGATCCTTGCAGATCCATGGGCCCCGATGGGATGCACCCACGAGTGCTGAGGGAGCTGGTGGGTGTTCTTGCTGAGCCACTCTCCATCATCATTGAAAGGTCGTGGAGGACAGGAGAGGTACCCAAGGACTGGAGGGTAGCCAATGTCACTCCAATCTTCAAAAAGGGCAAGAAGGAGGACCTGGGGAACTATAGGCCAGTCAGCCTCACCTCCATCCCTGGAAAGGTGATGGAGTAGTTCATCCTGGAGGTCATCTCCAGGCATGTAGAGGACAAGAAGGTTATCAGAAGTAGTCAACATGGATTCACCAAGGGGAGGTCATGCTTGACCAACCTGATTGCCTTCTATGATGGCGTGGCTGGCTGGATCGATGAAGGGAGAGCAGTGGATGTTGTCTATCTTGACTTCAGTCAGGCATTTGACACTGTCTCCCACAGCATCCTCACAGGCAAGCTAAGGAAGTGTGGGTTGGATGAGTGGACAGTGAGGTGGACAGAGAACTGGCTGAACGGCAGAGCTCAGAGGGTCATGATCAACGGGGCAGAGTGTGGATAGAGGCCTGTCACCAGTGGTGTTCCCCAGGGGTCTGTGCTGGGTCCAGTCCTGTTTAATATATTAATCAACAACCTGGACGATGGGATAGAGTGTAACCTCAGCAAGTTTGCTGATGATACCAAGCTGGGAGGAGTAGCTGATACACCAGAAGGCTGTGTTGCCATCCAACGAGACCTGGACAGGCTGGAGAGCTGGGCCCAGGGGAACCTCATGAAATTCAGCAAAAGCAAGTGCAAGGTCCTGCCCCTGGGGAGGAACAGCCCCATGCACCGGTGCAGGCTGGGGGCTGAACTACTGGAAAGTGGCTCTGCTGAGAAGGACCTGGCCGTGCTGGTGGACAGCAAGGTGACCCTGAGCCAGCAATGTGCGCTTGTGGCCAAGAAGGCCAACGGTATCCTGGGCTGCATTAAAAGGAGTGGGTCCAGCAGGTCGAGGGAGGTTATCCTCCCCCTCTACTCTGCCCTAGTGAGGCCACATTTGGAGTACTTTGTCCAGTTTTGGGCTCCCCAGTTTAAGAAGGATGCGGAACTGCTCGAGCAAATCTTTTTTTTTTTTTTTAATAGCTATTCTGACATTTCTATTGAGCAGGAGTGCTGCTTTTTGTTCTGGATTTGTTTCAGAAGCTCATGACAGCACAGCTTTCTCACCTTCATCTGTTTTAAAGATGTATCTTAAATGAAACCCCAAGCTAAAACTACACCCAGTCTTTCTTTCTCCCCATCTGGCCAAACCTGAAGGCTTTCAGGCTACTTAAAATTGTAGATGAAACAAGAAAGAACAAAAGGAATATACCAAAAGGATAACTGTATTTTTAGGCTGAAAACCTGCATTTGATTTCAACAAATGCCACTAAAATGAATGCCATGTATGTCCACCTAATGTTTAACCATAATTGTCCAAAGCACTTTATTTTTAGAAGCATCTACCGAGAGAAACTTTTATCCTGATATATATTGCATGGCTTGAAACACTGCACGTAGTTCCTTCTGTCTGTTTCTGTTAAATTTTAAAGCTCTAAAACTTTAATTTCAGTCTCCAGTTTTGGTGACTGTGTATTCATGCAATTTTTTCACACCTGTATAACTGTTTTTTCTCAAGGACCTAAACACTGAAGCAAACAGTTCTTTGAAATCTCACCCATTACCTGTGTTTTGCAGGTAGGAAACAGGGCTCAGTGAGCTGGCTGAAGTTGTTTAACAAGTCAGGGGTGCAGCTGCGCAAGGAGCTCCAGAAAGAAGATTCTATCCTCACTTGTCAGAAACAAAGTAGAGCAGCCCAGGAGAGCAGGACAGCTTGGCTCAGTCCGCTGCATCCTCTGTGTGCTGACCTCCTTCAAAGACAGAAAAGTTCCCTGGTAGAATTTTGAAACTTCCGGGTGGTGAGGTCAGTGGAGGGGATGGTATCTTAAATTACAGCTCTCTTCCTTGGTTGCCTGGATTCTCTGCAGCATCCCATTGCCTCTGCATCAAGAACTGAGATGGTCTGGGGGAAGTTACTTACATGGTCAGCCATATCTACCTTGTCTTCTCAGGCAAAACCAGCAGTTTTACACCATTCTGGCCCTTCCCATCAACATTACCATCTGAGAGTACAGGTAAAAATCTCGTTCAGAATTAATAAATTCTAGTTACTGTCCCATGCGCAAGGCAAACAAAAAGTATGTGGGAAGATTTCTCCAGTCACCTTTCTGGCAGTTTGTAAATACTTTACAAACATATTACACAAAACAAACTTTTACTCTGACTTCAGTTTATGCAGTCCCTTGAAAGAAAGAAGACAGCCCAGAATGGTACAGAAAACTTATAAAAAGTTTATCAGCTCCGTGACACTGCCATCTCTCCCAGTTTTATTCCTTCTGGTCAGGGCTAACTTCCCCTTAAAATCTGATAGAAAATTCAGTATGTGAAAAATTACGTATGAAAAAAATTATGGTTTTCTTTAAAATTATCTGTTTGTCTGGAACATTTGGTTATTTTTATCAGATAATCAAAACCTGCTATTAGTTTGGGGTTTTAACTCTGTTTTCTTCAGAGCATTTTTCTTCTTTTGACATGAAAATTCTACCATTTTTCTAGCTTTCTGTGTTCCTATATTAAAGACTTTTAAAACACTAAATGTGGGAATTAAAAATTACTGAGAACTTTTCTTCAGAATGAAAAGACAGTGTTCCTTTAATCTTGGATGAGCTCTTTTAACGTAACCCCATGATTTGGAAGGGGAAAGCAAAAACTGACTTAGGATTTTTGAAAGCCTTGGGTTAGCAAAAAGGTGTAGGAGATTGTATGGTTAAAATTCTTGGTTTATGGAAACTGACTTTTTTTTTATATTTCACATTTTTTTCTACTTATTGCGAAGAGTAGTAAGTGATAAAAAAGCATAATACAGATAGGACATTAATAAGATGCAGAGGCTCTCAAATCTATACCAGAAACCCTGAATTCTGTCGAAATGCTAGTCCAATTCGAGGCAATAGTAGGTCTTTCTGAGTGATAAGAAACAGCATGAAGCATCCTGTCTGCCACCTTAACTGCCCTATTCCTCTGCCCAACCCACCTCCCTTCTTCACTACCTTCAGACAGACCACTGGGGCTTCAGACATGCCAAAAAGGAGAAGAGCGTTCAAGAAAAAGTAAGTAACTTTCAGACGCCCAACCTTCATCAGGAAATTTAGAAGATGTACACACAGATGCAGAGATCATGAAAGAGCTGCTCAATCCCATATGGTCTGTATTAGTATAATATTTGTTTGGCCGTGGCTCTTTAATACCCGTTTGTCCTTCCTTTCTGGGTAAAAAAGACATTCTTTGTGAAATTAATTCATCTACCTGTAAGATAAAGGCATGAATAGCACATACCAGCTACCTCTCAATGACCAACATTCCAGTTGGTTAATTATCACAGTAACAATATCAAAAAAATGAAAACTTGAAATGACTGTTCTGCCAGCCTGCAGAGAGGCAGGTGATTTCTTAAAGATTGCTTTTCAGTAAACTGAAGATCCTCTTACCTTAGGAACAGCTAATTAAACCAATTTTCCATACTGTCTCTTTAACATGCAAGCAATTCATTACATTGCACATACCATTTCACATAGGTTTAGGGTGGAACAGCCTAATAATAATAAGCAGTAAATTCTGCTTATTTCTTTTAAATACAAAGTGCAACTGAAAACAGCTTCCCGTTGAACTTAATAAACACAGAGCAGTTTGCTGTAACTTTTACCCCTCTTTTTAAGTGTTTAAGGTAGTTCCCTTGTCAACAGCTAAGCACCATCAACAGTCAGACTTCTAGATTTTGCATGGCAGAAGAAATGCAGTGAAGCTTTTCCTTTCCTTTTTGGTGGATATCTGAAATAGAGGAAATGTCTAGTGCTCTACAATATCACAAGGCCGAGAAAGCCATGTGGATAAAAGAACAGAAGTTGCTAAAATGGAAGTATTTTCTTCCTGTAAGAAATAATGTCATAAAAAAGGGTCTCCAAACTTAATTAGCAACCCGTGTATTCTGGAATTTAGGGTCACAGCAGAAGCACCAGTGAATGCTGTGTTTGCTTTGAATGAGTTCTTCCCTGAAACAGAGGACAGATTCCAGCCCAGGCTACGGCTCATATGGACCTGTCTGGTCCCTCAAGTGGGTCACTAAGCTGCCCTGAACAGGTATCACTGCTTTCCCCAGTGTGAGCTGGGGAAACAGCCAGCCGCAGACTGCATGAAACAGCTGCCAGCTCTGCCTCTGTAGAGGTGGCCAAAGAGGGACATGCACTTTCTTAGTGGGTAGCAATTCTGCCTCTAGTGTAGCTGGTAGGCACTGCTGGCTGACCCAAAGGAGGAGAGAAGCACCTCGTTTGGCACTTTTGAGGTCAAAAAATAACCGTTTTCTGGTTGGGCTTTGTGGGAGGAATGGCAGTATCGGTCACCTCAGGGAGCATGATGAGAGGTCAGCAGGCAGGCTGGTTGCTTGTCTCCTCTTTTCACCCCTGCTTCTGTGTTCAGAGGGGAGCTGGAGACCCTGTGTCGTTTCAAGTCAAGATTAAATCCTATAGATATTACTTTGGTAATATGCATATTGATTAATGTCCTCCATGAGATGTTTTGCCTCTTCTAAGGGTTGCAGTATTGCCCTGCTTTACATTAAAAGGTGAAGGACTTCAGTGAGGTCAAAACAAGCTATGCTATTATTCATATTAATAGCAGTAGGTGTTTTTCCTTCACAGCTACCAGCTAATTTTTTATTAAGAGTTTTAAGCCCTCATAAATACATATTTCACTGTACCCTGCAGAAGCATTATGAAAGACTGTAGATGTGTCAACTGTAATAACAGTGTATATGAGGCTGACCACTAAAAAAGGAAATTCTCCCACAAAACTCACTTCAGTGAGGAACTTGTGGGTTACCATTTCCACAGGCTTACTTCATTAGAAAAGCCCCAGCTCTGTGCTTACTCATTTTTTCAGACCACAATTTGATAAATTCTTGGTAAGGTGCATGTAGAATAGATGTATAAGTTACGGCACAGTATATAATGAAGAAAGATACACTAATGTATATATAAGTTTGTAAATGTCTCTTCATACAGGCTTGACAAGAATAGTTTTTGAACTGAAGTACTGGACTGATAATGAAACAGCTCCATTTATGTATATTTTCATTATCCAGGTGTTGTGGTTTAACCCCAGCTGGCAGCTAAGCCCCACACAGCCACTCGCTCACTCCCCCTCCCAGTGAGATGGGGGAGAGAATCAGAAGGGTAAAAGTGAGAAAACTCACGGCTTGATATAAGAACAGTTTAATAATTGAAATCAAATAAAGTTGTAGTAATATTAATAATATACAAAGCAAGTGATGCAAGATGCAATTGCTCACCACCTGCTGACTGATGCCCATCACATCCCCAAGCAGCAATCCCTGTCCCCCAGCCAACTCCCCACAGTTTATATAGTGAGCATGGTGTCACGTGGTATGAAATAGCCCTTTGGCCAGTTTGCATCCCGGCTATGTCCCCTCTCAGCTTCTTGTGCACCTGCCAGAGCACAGGAAGCTGAAAAGTCGACTAGTGTAAGCACTACTTAGCAACAACTAAAATATCAGGTGTGATCAACATTATTCTCTACGAAATCCAAAACACAGCACTATACCAGCTACTAGGAGGAAAATTACCTTTATCCCAGCTGAAACCAGGACACCAGGTCTTTGTAAAATTCTGATAACTGTTATCTGGAATTTTGGAAAATTAAGTTGCTGTAAGTTCCAGTGCCCAGAGTGTTAAGGTAGGAATGAGAAGCAACAGTGCTTCTATTTCACCTGGATAACTGACTGGCCTTAGTACTTTGCACTCACAAAGTGCTTTGTAAGTGTCATTATGTAGGTAGGTATTATGGCCTCATTTTACTGATGAGGAAGCTTAGGGCCAGAGAACACAGTTAATAAGGGTGAGGACATACAATGTCATAAAATGGTCTTTTCTATTTTCTGCATTAAAACACAAGTCCCAGTCCTGCTCTTTTAAGGGACAGAAATTTTGGGGTAGGGTGTGTCATGTTTGACACTGCTGTGAATAGTGTGATTTTCACAGCTGCTGTGAACTTGCATCTGCATCCAATGACCACCAAAGACAAGCAACAGGATAAGAATGAAGACTGAATAAGACTGATAGGTCAGTGATTTTTTTAATATTGTATGGGAGTGAAACTGAGGTTTAGAAAAGACATCCCTTACTTAAGTGACACTGTTGTGTGGGTTACACACTAAGAGGCAGTTTTAGGAGACCCCTGCTGGTGTCAGGTAAACTAATTTGGGAGAGGTCTATGGAATTCCTCTCATTTGAGCAAAAAAGACAATGCCAGGTTTTGAGCCAAATCGCTCAGCCTAACTGCATGGACTTCATCAACTTGTCAGCACCGCTGATTGGGGAAGTCTTGTACATGCTTAATCAGGAAAAGACTTCCTAGGAGGATGTCATGCAAGATTCTTCTGTTTCTTCAACCAAATAAATTACAGAACAAAATGACCCTCTCTGCTTATGCTTTTAAAGGTCTAAACATAGTATCCATGCTTTATTGGTCTCCCTTTTCCATCCAGACCTATGCAGTGAGTGTTTGGCAGGCTAAAAGCTGTTTATCTTTCTTTGCATCTCGTGGCTGACTTTCCTTGGGAGCTTTATGCAGATCATAGAATCATTAAGGTTGGACAAGACCTCTAAGATCATCAAGTCCAGCCATCAACCAAACACCACCATGCCTTATAAAACATATCCTGAAGTGCCACGTCTACACATTTTTTGAACACCTCCAGGGTGTTTGAAGACCTCCAGGGTTCACCACATCTCTGGGCAGCCTGTTCCAATGCCTGACCACTCTTTCAGTAAAGAATTTTTCCCTAATATCCAATCTAAATGTCCCCTGATGCAGCTTGAGGCCATTTCCTCTCATCCTATTGTAACCAGGGTGATGAAGTTAACCAACCATGGATGCTGCTATACCATCCAACTGAACATTAAGTCTGGGGACAACCAGTGTATTCTTTGATCTGTATTTTAGTCATTAGTTAATCATTAACGCAACAGACAATGTGTTTCTGTCAGAACCCTTTTTTAAGGTTCAAAGCCTAATTTTTAGGTCCCAAACCCTCACTCTTAGTGCTTCGGGTCCAAACCTCTGCTTTAAGGATTAAATTAAAGCCTCACTTTTAGGTAGCAATGATTCAGGTATGGTTGGGAGTTACTAATACAATCTCATGTAGCTCAACTAATGCTGGGACCCGGAGCCAAAACTTAGCCAAGATAATGAGGTAGCCGAAACAGGGACAGCCTGCACGATGAATAAACCGTGTTGCTTTAGGGGAGTCAGAAAGGCTTCGAGATTAGAAGCGCCTGAACAAAATCACAATGACATTTGGCCTTAAGAAAAGCAGATGTACAGAACCATAACGATAAGGAACTGCAGAGCAAACACTAAACCAGAACAGACCATCCCTCAAGGACAGTACCTACGTAATCTCAGAACTGAGTCTGCGGGAAAGCAAGGGTTAACTAGCAGACACAGTGAGGAGGAGTATATCCTTCATCCAGAGACACCTGACGACCACCTGGAGACACCCAACAGGCATGCGCAAATGACATTTGCGTATGATGAATATGTATATCTTTTATTGGGAAAAGTAATGAATATGTACGTAGCGCGTGCGTACTTTACCGGCCCAATTAGGTCTGACGGTATGCACGTTAGGAGGAGCGATCCCCCGTGCATCCGGTGCCGTGAATAAAGAATGCCTGCCTTCTAACACTACACTGGTGTTATGAGGTTTATTCCCGATTTTGGTGACAGTATCACTAGTGACTTCGGAGAAGAGACCAACACCTACCTCGCTACAACCCCACTTCAGGTAGCTGTGGAGAGCAGTAAGGTCTCCCCTCAGCCTCCTCTTCTCCAGACTAGTATTAGAGGAAGCAGCAAGGTCAGAAATGAATGAAGTGAGCCAGGCTTTAGACCACAGCTGCTACTGATCTGCTGGGATGATGGAGCTATGCAATGGCAGCTTGTCTTATATGGGATCCACATGTTGTAGAAAGATGTAAGCAGAACAGTGGCATAGCTATTAGATCTGGCAAATGGTTGTCAATGGATGCAGGGGTCCTTCCCTCTGGGGATCCCCAGGGTTTGTGCAGCTGGCAGTGTTTATCCCTTCCCTCTCAACTCTGTCTTCAAAGCAGCAATGAGAGAGGACGTGCATGAGAAGTAACATACAGGGTTGCATTTATCTCTCTGTTTCGTGGCTTGTACAGAAGCAGGTGAGATACTTCGCAGCATTGGAGGGGAATTTTTGTTGCCTTTCTGCCATGTTTGAATAACTGTTGTGTGCTTCTAGAGCTCTCCTTTTTCAATCTGAAATTAAAAGGATGTGTGATTTAAATTAAAAGCATAAAAAGTAATTAAGCATAAGTTAATTTTATTTCTTTATATATATCTGTTAGATTGGAGTGGTAATTTTTTCCACCCCTAAATTTTCAGTATCAGTGTCTTGTATATTTCTACCTAATTGTTTTTATGCTTAGATCTGTTTCCTTAGAACCCTTGCTTTAAGATATTGAGTTAACTGTCATCTTTTGATGAGGATTTTCTCTATCTAGTCAGGTATTAGCCATTCCTAGGGAAGCAGAAGTGTTGTACTGTGGCATGGAAAAGTTGTGCAAACTGCAAGCATTCAATAAAAATGCATTTAGAAATTGCTATTTACTTTCTATGACTGAACTCAATTCATACACAGAGGGATGTTTGAAGACCAGCTACTATAAAAATTTAAATTCTCATTTTGTATGAATTTATTATACATTTGCACATTCAATTTATGAGGCTGTGATACTGTATGACAATCTAAATTGTATCTTTAATACAGGTATTGCATCTGATAAAACATGTTGAGATATATAAAGTTCCTAATCAAATGCATCTGAGGAATGGTTAAAATACACTTCTTGAAGAATAACACCCTGTAAGAGGCAAATCAGTCAAAAATAGTTAGAAAGAGTCTTCAATATACAATACATCTAGGTGCTGGGGACAGGACTAGGAGAGGGGTATTTTACTGTACTCTACTGTCATCATGTGAAGCCATTAAAAAAGCACCATTTGAATTTAATTGAATCTGGATTAGGTTTTCTGGAAGAAATTCATGAACATTTACCCTGTCAATTCATCATTTCAATTAATGTTAAGCTCCCTTTTTCCCCCAAGATTTTTTAAATTGCTGTTGATAGGAATGATTGATTTCCAAATAGCTGAGGCATCTTGGCCCTAGATGAAGAAAATGCAGCAGCTCTGTGAGGTCCCAGGCCTATTGTCAATAATGAACTGTTCAGTCCCTAGATGTCAGTTCTTGGGCAAACTCTATAAGACAGAAATGAAAGGGAGAAAACTTTCTATATGTTTGTACTAGATTTTCCTGGATAGTCTTTTAAAACAGAAGTAATATTTTTTTTATTTTGAAACAACTTATTATCTTGCATATTCTGAGTACTAAGTAAAGAAACATGAAAAGGATAAAGAACTTGTTTGGTCGAGAAAACCGTATTAACCTCAAATTATACACAGGCTTGTCTGTAAGAATGAATGAAAGAAAAATAAATAGTCTGAGAGCCCTGCACTGTGACATCTAAAGCAGATCCTTTTTGTCAGTGTCAAAATTTGGTGTCCATGAATGAACAGGATTATTCTGAACAGTGTCTCCATATATCTGTAAATTATATAAGGCCATGTGTAAAGTATATATAAAATATATATGAAGTATGTATATATAATTTTTTTGTTTGATTTAGCAGCATTGGAAAGGACCATGGAGGCAAGGCTCTGAGTACAAGGAATAAAACACTCACATTTCAAAATATGGCAAAATTTTCCAGCAGGTAGTGTTGTGTCAGATCACTTTACCTCATTTGTACTGCTTTAGAATTATCCTTTTATTTTCCTCCAGGGTGTTGGTGGTGTTTGAGAGCTCAGACTGTCATTTACAGATCTCTTTTAGAGCACTTTTGGCCTGTTGTATTATTATTGTAACCAACCAGTATTAAAAGAAAAGGCGACAGGGCTGTTAGGATTGCATCCCTGAGTTGAATTTCCCATTCTTTTCTTTACCCCCTTTAAAGTTTTCTTCTTATAGCTGTGAATTGATAACTGATTGGTTCCTACTTTATCTCATATTTTTAATAAGGGTACTGAATTAAGTCAGAGCTGAATAAAAACTTGGGAGTGCCGCTGACTGAATTGAGATTTCAGGTCTCATAGACTGGGTTTTAATTTGGATGATTTGAGGGCGTCGAATTTTGTTATTGGTGCTGGGGAGTTCCTTGGATTTGTTCATGCTTCCATGAATGAGCTGATCTCAAATGGCCCTGCTTTGAGCAGGCTGTCTTAACAGATGGCTCCAAGCATCCCTTCCAATCTAAAGTATTCTGTGTTTGTATAGGAAGGGGATAAGGCCATGGCTGGAAATGGCTTAAGGTCTGCACAGGCAAACCTGAGACTTCTTGCAGAGGCTGAGGAAGCTCACTTAGCAATTTGTTCTGCAGACATGGCAGTCTGAGCTACCAGAATCAGCCCTACAACTCTATTTACCCCTGCAGTAACCTCACAGACTTAAGCAGTGGTGATGTTGGATCTGCTTCATTAGTTGTTTGTGTTTACTCATAGACTTCCTCCTAGCATACTTATTAAAATTTGATGTGCTTAATAGAACAAACATTGGATGAGACCCTGTTACTGCTTGGAGGGTCAGATAACTGGCGTCCAAATGAGGAGCTCCTTTCTGGAAGCCCTGTAAAGTCACTGAGTCAAGAGAGTTATTTAATCTCGTTTCCAGTCTCTATTCTTTAGTAACTTAAATAGGAACATGGTATCAAAAGTAGGATGCTTAAAAAATGCAAGAAATTAGAAAGCAAGTTCAGCTTTTTAAATTTATTTCCATGACATAGAAAAGAGATTATTTCCCCATTCTTCACTTTCCCTTTATATACGGTTGTGGTTCTTGTCCTAAAATCTTCATTTGGCATCTGGGGCAGCAGACGTTTACTAGTTCTGATACATTTATTTCTATGCATTCACTCTGCCTCTTCAGAGAGTTGGGAATTTGCCAAAGACTGTGGAGTTCATTACTGTACAGCAGTACAGTTATACATTTAAATTCTAATATAGGACTTCAAATGAGAGACTTTAATGCCAAAAGGCACACTATATAAGCCCAGAGCCTCCTCATAACTTTACACTTAAGGGACAGAGTTCTCTGGTACAGAAAGGTTTTCAAATTACAGGATGGCATGAGATTAGACAGTATTATGATAATAAATAGCTAATGATAGAGGTAGACAGGAAAGGATCTAGTTCATATAAATGAATTTTTTAAAAAAAGGTTACCTTAATATCCTGTATCTGGATGGTCAAGAACAGACCTTGTGCTGCAGTGTCTATTCATGCTATTCTAGGGTTCTTTTTGTGGATCCTGTATTTCAAAATTGTATTCTCTATGCACACAGTTTAATTGGTCTGCACACATATATGTTGCTAACCATATGCATATGCATTTTCTGGATGAAAGCCTTTAAGAAAAATTTAGAATACAGAAATAAGAATGACCAGAGTAAGATTTTATTACAGTGGGGAAGCTTTTGCTGTTACATATGATGGAAGGTTTTTTATTTCAATGATAGAATGTTGTTGGGAAAGGAGGGCTCTATTTATAAGGTATTATGGGTGCCGTATCTGTTCAGATTATTCTGTAAAGTCTTAAAGGAAGCAGATGCTTGGAAGACTGTCAATAGCAGTTTTGAGGATATTGCCTTAATAAAGTGTGTCTCTATTTTTAAAAGTCTAGAAGAAAAAGGCAGGGCTCGAATATTGTGTGCATGTGCATGCAGAAAGCAGCTGCAACTGCCATCCTTAAGAGAGGTGCCTAGCTTATTATAAACACAGTTGTATGCTTCAGCACGCAATTCAGCGTGCTTCAGATTGACCTTGGCAATCAGTTCAGTGAAAACTGAATTTTTAGAAGGGCTGGTGGGTGTGTTTACACCGCAGCTCCTACGGACACACCTGAGTTAAGCTTCCTAACTGGATGCTGCTGGCAGTCACTGTTGCAGCAAGGCGCGCAGTGCAGGCCACTGCATGAATATTTATGCAGCTGTTGGAGAGCAGGATTTGCAGTCCGCTGAGTTTCATGCAACTACTGTCACAGGTATACAAAAGTTTTAAGGGATGCGGATGCACAAACTCTGTCCAACGCAACTGTTCTTCATGTCCTTTGGAGACTGCAGAGGTGCTGAAACAGTGCAAATACCCTCCACGTGGCACTGGCTGAGCAAGTTTCAGAACCTGCCAGGCATACAGCTACCTCCATTGGGCACAGCGCTTTTGCCAATTACTCTGAGAGAAGGAATCAATTAGGTAGGCATAACAATGGTTAATGGAATAATATGGCTTCTGAGATGTGAGTTAGTGCCTAATCTCAAGGAGTAGTTATGCTATTGAGCTGACCAGTTAGCTTGCTTCCTGTGACAGGCTGCTGTATAATTTTATGATAGCCACAAACCACCTAGGTGCTCCTGAAAATGCTGCCTTTATAACTTTTGGAAGTGGCTACTTTTCTGTAGTGAAATTGATTAAATTTTCTACCACTTTCTCATAGTCGTCAACATGACTTTAAAAGACAGACAACAGTATTTTGCAATCTCTTTTAACAGGCATCTACTCATCTCATGATGTCCACACCCACTGTGGGAGCAAGTAATTCAATTTTTCATTATCAATGTGGCCTACACTGGTGAGTGCCAAAATAAACATTCATAGAACTTTTATCACTAAATGGAGAGATTACATCCGTAGGATTGTAACCACTCCCAAGTTTGCTGGTAGAATTAATTATTAGTGTGCCACATACGCACCTCTTATTCTTTGAATGATTTTGGGTTTGTTTTTAAAGCGCTGTAGAGGTGTAAGGAGAGCAGAACCACTTGTCATAGTGGGGTTGCCCCTGCATCACTAGTACTTAGGTGAAGTGTACCCGCTTTCTTAATCATCAGTCCTTACAAAATCTGAGATCTGTTTCAACTGATTGAGGTATCACTTTATTCTGATATACTCTTTTTGGACATCCTTTTGTCTGTATTATCTGTTGTCATTATACAGCTTTGGGTTCTCAACTACAGTATGGAAGAAATAAAACAAACATATTTACTGTGGAGTCTGTTTACAAAGGTACATGCTGGATGAAGGTCTGGTGCATAAATATCAGCCAGCTTGCTTTCAGGACCTGTTTCAAATAGTGGCCCAGGCCTGACACAAAAGTGGGTGAAATTCTAAGAACGCAACAAAGAAACTAATTCAACAGTAGTCATGATGTCTCTCAAATATGAGTATGTTGTACACATTTAGGCACATTTTGTAAGGTAGAAAATATTTTGGTTTACCTTCATTTCATAATAGCTATGAGAATTGGGCAGATGACTTCACACATCATTTGGAGCGATCATTGGAATCAGCTATATATATATGCAAGATAACTGCAGTGAATATATCCTTTTCCTTTATGAATTGTTTTTATTTGTAAATCTTGGAAGATGGGGGCATCTGGTGGCTTGATCCTTCCCCAATGTGTCATACCTTTGGGAACCAAAAAACCCTTGGTTAAGATGCTCATGGTTCATTCTAGTTGAAGCAAATCTGCATGAACTTTATAGAAAATGCAGGAGTCTGACTGCATCCTATATATTTGTTGCCACTGACCTGGTTTAATTCAAATACAGATGAAAGGAGTCCATTCCAAGTCTCAGATTTCTCTTAGATAAGCAGAACTAAAGTAGTGAGGTTTTTATCTGGAGAATTATTGTAACTTTGCCATTCTTGCTTTAGTAGGTATTCAGGGACAATTAGAGGTACACTGATGTATCATGAGCATTGCTTAACTGTAACATAGTTCTGATGACAAATCAAACTCCGTGTTTCTTTTGTATTAATAAATAGAGAAAAGCCTGTATGAAACAGCGCATGGATTTGTTTAATAAGAAAGCCTGTACAATGTAGATGAAACTATTTCAAAGAAAAGGAGCCAGAAGTATTATCTGAAAGCATGAAAGCCAGTATTAATATACAAACATGCACTTAACATTATCCTATTAATTTTTCATGGTTCATGTGGCACGTTCTCTGTTTCCAAATAATCTCATTTTTCTGTCTTACCTCATTTTCTTGCCCTTTTAACCAACCACTAGCTCTGATATAATCATAAACAACCTTTTCTTCATCCATGATCCCTATGATCTCATTTTGATTGGAATGACTAAATAGCTGGGTATGCCTCCTTCCACCTGCCGCAGCCTTCTTATTTTAAAGACCTGCTGGAAATTTCTAACCTCATGTTGCTTTGTTTACAATTTTATCTTCAGTGACCCATGATCTACCATTATTAAAGATCAAAATTAAAAGCAAACACAGTGCTTGTATTATCAATAGCATTTAAGGTTGCTGGATGCATTTGTGAACGAGATCAGGGGCTGCCATAAATTGCTGATGCCTGCTATTGAATTTTGATTATTTATTTCTTAATGTATTTCTAGGCTTACAGCTTCCTATAGAAAGCAGAATGTAACAAGAAAACTAGATTTTTGTAGTTTTTGAGGTTTACAGACTGAACAATGCTACTTGGGGTCCTCTCCCTGTTTTCTAGGCGCTCCTGCAATTTGAAGACAGTCAGTGATGGAAGTGGCAAGAAGTGGTGAAACACCTCATAACCCTCATGAAGAATGGTCCTGAATGACCACAGTGGGCATTCCTGTGGTCCTTCTCACTCTGGCTTTTTTTACACTGTGCCTATTGCCTGCTTACAAACCTCTGTGAGTAGATGGATGAAGATCAGAAACTATTTCCTTCAAAACCAGGGAGAAAAACCCTTAAAGTTTTTCTCCTTTTTACAGTGTATAAAGAAGTTTGAACAAGTTTTGGAGTGCAAAGCCAAGAAGCAAGAGAAAGGAGCGAAGCGGAGCAGTCTGGAGCTGAAGATGACCCTCACATTTAGCAGCAGATATATAGCATGTGAGAAAAGCAGCTGACTCCTTCAATCATTTCCTTGGAGACTGCAAATTAGAGTAAATGAGGTAGGGGGTCTAGTTCCAACCACCTTCTAGGGAATAGTTTTCCCCTACTAGCTGCCCCCAAAGGCATCCATTAGTTTCCTATTGTAAGCCCACCTTAATGGTAGGATGAGCTAAACCGTACTGAGACCCCGTCCTGAGTAAATTGGTACGGAAACACTTTGACATATGCAGAGTGCACCCTACTTAATTTTGTAATAGGTTCCCCATGCAGGCAAGTTGCTACTTGCACTTCCAAACAGCACACAGCCAAACCCTCTGGGGTGACTTCGGTTGGTGGCAATATGCACATTTCCTGCTCTTAACAGTGTGGCTCTGCTCTCACGCTTCTCTGTATGGAGAAATGGAGTTGTCTCATTTACAATTTGTTGCTCTTTCTAGTTAGTAATTTCTGACGGTAACTAATAAAAAACTTCACTGTCTTTTTCTTCTGGTGTTACTGAACTACCAGACACAATTAGAGGTAATAAACAGTGTCTTCAGTGCTTCCAGGGGAATAGCCTTTCCTGTGGAATATTTTAAATACATATTTGCAACCTATTCAAGTATCAGTTGTCCCCACTCTCAGTTTGATTCTCACATTCTATGAAACATGGCAATTAGCAGGAAGACTGGATTATCTCTTTTACCTTAAGTCCTCACTTCTGTATTATAAAAGCAAATTATACATATATTTATCTTCTCAGTTTTGTGTTATATATGGGTTATAGCACATGCTTTCTTATCACAAAAAGCATGATGTAGTTCTTGCCTTACCCTAACTTTTTCCTTTATAACCCAGATTTTGTTGCTTTTTAGGGTAACAAATATGGTTTCATTGTTAAATACTCTTGAAGGATGTAATCACTCTTTCATTTGCAGTAGCAATGAGAAAAGGCTTGTTTAGACATTATTATTTTAACATATCAAGCTTATGCTTAGAGTCTTCTGGAAAAGATTTATCTGTGCATCTGTTGGTGTGTTTGTCCTTCATAACAATAAATATTCTATATTTGATAACTTGTTATCAGAGGGACTTGCATTTTGGGGGTTTTTGTTTCCTTCCGGCTTTCTCTAGAAGAAAAGGGTTTTTTCTGAGATTTAAGTTTATTGTTAATATCACATCACATAGGAAATATTCTTAAGGATGTTATCAGTAGTGCCTGAAATATTTCTGCATTGGAGAAGCAGATCAAGTCCTGCATATCTTTCCTCTGTAACTATTTACTCGTAGAGTCTCTAGAGCTGTAAATGCATGAAAAGGAATATTCTCATAAAGACTACAGAATGAAGATCTGTATGTTTTAAGTGTTGCAGATACCACTTCTGAAGTGATTTAAATTACTTGAAGAAAGTGGATGATTTTGTTCCCTTCTCTGCAACAGTAACGCATTTTCTTACTAATACAACCAATACAAGAAAAGACTTATTCTTGATGCTATTTTAATCCCTAAATTAATTTCTTCCTCTGAAAGACCTGGTTCAGCTTGGATGGCTTGTTATGGAGCGCTTGATTCAGCTGTGTGTGCATGTTATCCAACCAAAGTCTTTGTCTTGGAGCACTTTGATACAGCAACCTTTATTTGCAGTTATTTTGCTGCTGAGTTTGATGAAATCAAACAGATTTCAAAATCAGGATCAGGCACACGATTTAACAAAGTTGGTCAGTTACTTTTGTTATGAGCTGGCATTCATGGGTCTTTGTGGAAATGCATAAAATTTAACCACCAGTTGAAATGGAAATATACTTTGCAGAGATGTGGTCCTCATCACTGCCTCTCAGTTATTAACAGCATATTACGTACACCTGGGAAACGCTTTCATCACACAATGCATGAAATTGTGTCCAGTGCTCAAGGATAATAGCTGCTTTTTGAACACCTTATATGCTTAACAATTTTTGCAGGACAGAATAAGTCTTAGGGCAAACAGGAGATGCTTAATGTTTTACAAAGCCAGACTGAATGAATTCAAAATTTAAAAATACCTTACATAAACCCACCTTTACAGGCAGTATCTCTTGGGCATATATTGGTCTCTATTTAACAAACCCAAGGATAACAAACAAGTCAACTTTATGCTACTATGAATTGGAATCAGCATTTCCTGCGTTATTAGTTTCTTTTACTTGTGGTTAGAATTTACCTTGCATGTCAATAAATGTTTCAAGATATACAGAGTTCCATATCATTTGTGCGTCCTGTAGAAATGATACAAGACCTATGATATAGAGGTTAATGGATCAATAGTAAGGCTGCCTTTGCTGTTTGGTTTAGCTTTTACTATCTATCATAATTATCAGCAGTAGATTTCTTTATGCAACACTTAACAAAATGGTTTAGTAGCGATTTTCAGAATACTCCAGACAGAGATTTTCAAAGCTGTCTAAACACACTTTTGCACTGGAAATAATTAAGTCCTTCAGTGTGGGTTTTTATTTTAATTAAGGGTCTAAATCACCTAGATTGCCCTGAAAATCATATTAAATTTGATGAACTTTTTGGCACGAAGTTTTTTTTTAATTTAGTACTGAGTTTGAGTTAGAAGTGCGTTGTGTTTGCAAAAAAAAATTCCTTTTCTCCTCTCTGAACACAGAAAAGGACCTTAAAGCAATGGCAAAGGAATGTTGTGAAAACTCTGTTTAACTGCTAAGCATAATGTGTAAAGCAGAATTGGATTTATAGAGGTCTTTGTGATCAAACCTGACAGTTCTTGTGTATAAAGACCTTTTCCCAAGCCTTTTGGGCATGTTTTGTGCTTTGCTGTCAAATAAATTTTTGGTCAAATCTGATATTTTAACAGTTATATTAATTTTGTAATTTAATTTAAATGCCTCAATTTGTTAGACTTCTACACAGTGCTGTTCGGGACTCAAGGGACATGAATGAAGAAATTCTATGTTTCAAAAAGCTAAGCAAAGTGTGGTCATAGGTAAGTGACCTCATAGATCCCTGAGAAAACTTTGTAGTCAAATGGAGGACTTAAATCTTCAGAGGAAATAACATAGGGAATAAAGCGCTGACAGTGCTTTTACAGTTCTTCTGGAGATAAACATTTTCTCCAAGACATTGACTAATGATTAATGCATATTCAGGGAGTTTTCAACCATTTTGAGTATGAAGATGCAGTCGGCCAAAAATTTTTTTTCCTTGGAAAGCCTATACCAGATATTTGGACCGTCCATACTTCTGAAGAGAGGATTCTTCTGAGAAATGCTCACTTTTTATTTGTGGAAAACGTCTGGTGGTTTTCTCAAGATCAATCTCCAAAATGGGTCTTGTCCACTTAAATGACTTTACACACTTTTATTCCATCATGTGGGATCTCTGGCTGAGTGTGCAAGTATTTCTGTGCCATCAGAAGTGCACTTTTCTTTGCAGAAGGGGCATTCTAATAGCCTGCTTTTATGAGCCTCTGACTGAAAGCATGTTTAAGAGACAAAGTCATACAATTCAGGATATCAGATAACTAACATTTGTCATTCCTCTGTCCTCCCAAAACACAGGATTGTTTTGTTCTAAATGGCTAAGAGAACAAAACTAATATTTTACCATATAAATGTATTTCAGAAAGTGACTCAAGTGGCCAAATATTTTAAAAACATTACTTCTTGTTTCAGCAATCTGATAAAAAGCATTTGGACATCTGTGGAGCTGCTGAGACCAATCAGTGACTGATATGCTTCTATTAAAACACATCATGCTTCCAGTCTGATCACAGGCTGCGCCTGTGTTTGCTTGGTGGAGCAGAGTTAAAACCAATGAAAAAATTACCATTTGTAGTGCCTGTTGCACAAATATGATACTAACTTGAATATTTCTGAAATTTTTAGCTGTTTTTACTGTTATATAAGTCCCTGCTTTGTTTCTTCTTGTTCTTAGCAGCAAGCCCTGGATTAAGCTATCTACTGCCTGCAAGTAATCTGACTAACATTTTCTTGCTTTAGCAGTAGAGGAGGCAAGGTTTCTGGTGTAGTCTGTTCTCTGCATTCACCAGTACACTTTCTCAAGATACTTCTGATGAAAGTCCCATCTGGCTTTAACTCTATTGCTGCAAGGCAGATGTCAACTCCTCCTGCTCTTCCTTCTTTTGTATTTTATTCATTTCTCTTTGATAAGTCCATCAGTGCTAGATATGCAATAATCTTTATGGTACGGATGCTTCTCCATTCACCCTGCAGCAGAGAAAAGCACTTTAGAGACAGTGGTGTCCTCAAGGTAGATTTTTTTCTTACTATTAATATTTCAAGATTCTGCCTTTAGAGCAAATTTGGAAAGTACCACGTTCTTGGTGGGGCTGTAGGAGACAAGGCAGGGTTTCTCCCAGCTTCAGCTGCAGAATGATTGACACACATGCTGGAAGAGCAATTACCACAGTGAGTTACCTTAGGGTTGAGCACCTGGACTGCTAAAAAAAAAAAAATGTCCTAAAAAATCTGCTGATAGATGCAGGATAGATTGGCCTATTTATCTATTTTAAAAATCTGAATGAAATGTAGTTAATGTGTATTGCTCTGTTCCAGTTTTAAGTCTGCTTTGAACAGCTACTTGTTGTGGCTTTCCATTGCAGATACCTGCTGTGATTTCTACATCTGTTTTAAAACTGATCGTGATTGATTCAGTAGATTGTGATCTACTTCCACTATCAGCCCATTCTATACGACTAAATTTATTAAGGTCCAAGCAAGGCATCTGCAGGGTGTTTTTAAGGGCATGAAAAGCAACAAGGTGTCCCTGTTCCAACTGACTTAATACTTACTGCATTCACTTGCTGTTGTCATGTAATGACTGTAATAAGAAAAGACCCCTTAAGACTGGAGGTGACTATAGCCCATGCAGAGTCACTAAATATATCTTTTATTGCATCCCTACTGGTTTCCTGATTATTGGTACCTGGAGCATAATGACAGTGACCCAATCTGTCTGCTCTTTCATTGGTAAAGCCTGATGGAAGAGATCCATTACAAAAAGCAAATAAAAGCTTGCATTATATTCCTAGATCTACTTTGCAGACACCGTACAAGCAATTGTATGAACTCAGGCTTAACAGAGGTGATAGTGTCCTGAAATTCAAAGGTAAAGCAGAGGTCTACAGTAGCACCACTTACTGTAATTAGGTTACTTACATCTAAAATGTTGAATAAGAATATTTTTCAAGTTGCCTGGAGTATTTTGAAAAAATTCCATTTACTAAACTGATAAATCAGGGTGTAACAGCTCAAGTAAAATTACTGCATTAGTAAAGAAAGAAATTTTGCTATTTTAGTTAGTGAATTTTTAAAACAGCTTTGCAACGTTTTAAATGTTTGCATTCTTTTGTATTATTACTTTTCTGTTATTGTTGCAAAAAATATACAATCTTTCATATATTTAGAGTGTCAGTAGCTTTTCTGAGGACTGGTGTGAAGTTATGCTTTTCAGAACATGTGGCATACTGCAACATTTATTTCCTTTATGTGTACTAAAAAGTCTGTTCCAAACTTAAAGGTAAAAATTTATAGAAACGCAACACATGACACTTTTTCTTTTCATATCCTTTTTTCTCCAGAAAAGGAATCAACTTCTGAATTAGAAACTTTTGTACTGCATGTGTTGCTCAGCGGAGAAAAGAGCTTTTTTTTCAGGTAAATTTTTCATTCTTCAGGTGCTGCAGATAGTTTCTCCTGGACTTATAACGTTGGTTTAGGTTGAAGTTTCATTTAAAAACAAGGTGGTTTTTCCCCTTTTATTAAGCAGGCTTTGACCATGGAAGGACATCTGCAAGTGTTAACTTCATGCATGTGAATACTCCAACTAACAAGGAACAATGTTCATGCTTAATGCAAAACATTTAATTCTTTTTAGAAAAAGGATTCAAAAGATCCATGGTGGGTTTAAATGTACAAATTGGTGTTATTTTAAAAATAAATGCCAGAGTCATTTCCAAAACCAGCAATAAATTTGTAAAAGTCTCTGCTGATGCATATATAACAAAGTCACCATAATTGATATGAAGGCAAATGGAGCTGGTGCTGAACGAGCATGAAGTATACCCCACAACACACACAGGCATTTATTTGCAAAAGTGAGTCCGTTGCATTGTTAAATTCAGTAGGATTTATCCTAGGTGGCCATCAGCAGTAAACAGTGCCTTAAAAGCACCTATCTTAATTTGTAACCAGTATTACATTATACCCAAACCACAGAATATGCCCAAAGAAATTTTTCTAGATCTGGAACGCCTTGTGTTAGAAATGAGAATACAAGCTAACTGTATCACTGGACCATGCCACAAAAGCTACCTAAAAAGAAATATTTCTAGTGTGTGTTTTAAACTAAATGGAGGGGGTGAAATGACAGGTGAAAAAGTATATTTAACCATTCTGAATGTGTTTACAAATCTGATGTTTTCTGAATGGCATCCTGGCCTCTGGATATAATCCTGGTTTAAGAGGTAAAGGAGATAGATCTTAGATCCTGTAGTTGGCATGGATGGGAAGAGGAGGAAGTTGCTATCATCGTTTAAAGAAATATTCAGGATGAAGAGCATTTGCTGGCTGCTCAAGTGATACCAATTTTCACATTAACTTGTTATTTTTTTTAATCTCTGCTGTTTAATTTGACCTGTTTAACATTTATAAGGACTCATTTGCCAGTAACCTAGCAAGCTACATGAGGGTAAAGAGAAAATAGACTGGCCTATAGTACTGTGTTTTAGAAAAACCCAGCTTGGAAGGGTGGATAAATGAATGGATAATTAGAAATTAATTCAAAGTGCATGAGTTTTCCCATGTTATAGCAGATTTGAAAGTGATACCATGATGTATATTAACTTTTGCTCAAGTAAGAACCAGTTTGTCCTAACATGACTGTAATCTCTGAATATTTACTAGCACTGACCAGAATCTTTCCATCACTAGACATACATAAAGACAACAGTAATGCCCACATGCAAATACATATGATACCAATATCTATTATACAGCTGCACAGAATGCTCATCAGTGCTCCAATTGAAAACAAAAAAAATTGAAAAAGTCACTGAAATGTTGCCCTTACCTTCTAGTGCCTGGCATCTTTGTATCTTTCAAGGTGATGGCATTATTAGCGCTTGTAGTTCCTAAAACATGCAACACACATATTCCTCAGCTTTGTTTCTCTTTCGTGCTTGTGTTTCAGCTGACCAGACAAATATGAACCACAGATACCTCTGTTCATGTAGGTTTCAAATTGAGCAGAATGAGTCTTGCCATCCACAGGGCAAACTTTTGAGCCATGGTCTTTGGAGACACGTAATTCTTAGTCAACAAATTGTCCTCTCACTGGTGACTGATTTACTGTGATCCTTCTCACTAATCCTCCTTGTGGTTCTTCTAATTAACTGATGAGGGAGATTAGATGAGTGTTTATGGACAAAGGGAAAACCCAACCTTAAGGGAATATATTTCCACCCTTTTCTGTTACCTTTTCTTTTTTTCTGCCTTTCATTTAATCACTACGTAGGAAGAAAATATTGCAAATATCGGCTAAAATGACTCATATCCTGGGTTTGCCAGGCACACCTTGCTGTTGTATTTTTTTACACCTACATCTAAATGCAATCTTAAGAATGACAAATTCTGAACCTACTGTCCAAGGAAGCAGAGATGTTTTCGTGTCAATGTGTCATTAGGTGCAGTTGAAACACAATCAAAAACAAGCCTGATGCCTTTGGAAGTACTCATAAGCCTTTCACCCTGCTCCAAGGTCTTTGGATTAGTTCTATTATCATTCTAGAGTTGATCCAAATATTCTTGGGCACACAACTGAATTCCTGAAGGATTGTTAGTCAATATAGTAAGTACGTCAGCTTCATGCATGATTGATGATACTTGACCCCATATAAAATTAGAATTGTGCAGATTGGCCGTACTTGATCTTGATAGCAGTTTTCATAAAAAATTAAAGCTTCAAAATTTTCTGAACTGATTTGTACCAGCAAAATTACTTTATACTAGATCAGCACTTTGCCATATGTGGCTACAGTGGTTTTTTTATGCCATATGTGGCTGCAGTGGGTTTTTTATGGTAGGAGAAACCCTGAAGGCAAATTTATTTCTTTACAAAACCACAGTCTTAAATGAAATCGTTACATATGTTTTTTCAAAGAGACACGCTTCAGCTTACAAGATACGTAGTTTAGCACAGTTCTTACAGTGAGTCCACCTCCACAGACCTTGAACACTTTACAAACTTCCTACAGTGGTTACAAGAGCTCTTTTGCATCCTGTGAAGGTTTTATGTAATTTCCTGTATTTGTAACTCCTTTATAAAGTTTCTCATTTTGCAAGCTATAAATGGAATCTTTTTGGAAACAAATTAGCAAAAGCTGTAGTTTTTAAATGCAATGTCCCAACTGGGCAAGGAGAAGAAGCCATTTTTTAATATTTAGTTTCTATTAAGAAATAATATCTCATGGGTTGCAGTATCTCAGAGAAGTAGATCTACTCTCCTTAAAGCTGAAGAGCATTTTCTACTTTAGAAAAACCTTTTCTGCTTTTCAGCCCTTTGAAAGACTCCGAGATCTGCTGGTGTGCCTCCTATGATTGTATGCTATTTTGCGTATTCCAAATGCAGAGTAATATGAGCAAGGAATCCCCAAGAGTTGGTTTGTCTTCCCAAAACCAACGCAGCAGGAACAAATTTTTTTAAAGGTAAAATTTGCTACTATTTTGGCCTTTGCCTGGGGAGAAGAGTGTAAGCAGTAGCTTCAACAGTATGATATTCAACTTTTTTGTGCCACCAAGAATCCCTTCAGCAAGAGGTAGATTGAAGATTCTGTTTAAAAATCACTGATTATTGAGTGTGGCTTTGAACCCAGTGTTTTCAAGCCCAGTAGATAATGTGGTTGTGTATGTACTGGCACCATTGCCAGACCAGGAGTGAATGAAGGAAGGGAGTTGAATGACATAACTGGGATGAAGTTGTTGAACCTCAGCCTAGTAAGCAGGAGGAGGTAAACAGCAAAATACGATACCAGAACTAAACAAGACACCATTCTGGGTCCTTCCATTTTGAACTATTTGTTTGGTAGATACTCAAAATCTTATCTTTTAACTTGTCCTGACAACTTCTCTACAGCTTTTCCTCTTAAAGAGGAGGCTGAGTTGTTCATCCCTCTAAATTGATTTTATAAATTAATATAAATATACTATTAAATATAGCTGTATACAAAAATATAAAACTGTCATTTCATGTAAGGGACCCAATGAGACTTCTGACTGTAAATATTTCTGATGCTTTATTACTTATACTTTTATTATTTACACCTTTACAAAGGAAGTTACACATCTAACCTTGCAAGCAAAGGTAAAAAGATGGATCTGTTCTTGGTGTAGCCAGATGGAAAACATGTAGTCACCTGAGAAGCAAATATTTTCAAGTGTAGCAATTTATGGTGAAATTATGACATTTTAACTGCTTCAGAGTAGATGAGAAAGTGGTCAAGCAAAACCTGAGATAAAACCAAGGTTCTAAATGGTATATCCAACAACAGGGAAATAAAAGAGAAATTAGACTTCATTTCTGCAGTCACAGTCTTTATGCCTATGGCACATCAGAGTCCTCAGAGCCAACCAAAAGGATGACCATATCATGAAAGAGTCATCCTATTTACTTGCCCTCTTTTCTTTGGGATAATTTGCACAGTTCTGTTTCTGACAATCTTGGCACTTTTTCTTATTTGATGATTATGGGGTTCAAACTGGACCTGGAAAGAGAGACCTGGCAACTGACAGAGACATGCAACAAATAGAAAAGCACTGAATTTACTAAGAAAGCTGAGTTGGAATTAGCGTGTATCAGAGTTACTCCATGTCAAGGTGTACAAAAGGAGAAAGATTGCTGCCAAAGGAAGTGGTCCAAAGCCAGAAAGGCATGGATTCACTTTGCGTACTGAACATTTGTCTTCTCCCCTCAAGGTAATGAGTTGAAATTAATTCCCACCCCTTTATACCTCATTTAGTCAGCAGTTCCTGGGCGAAGCGTTATCTCCTGTGATTTAGAGTTGTGAAATATACTAGTTAACATGCATTAATACAGGTGGTTAATCTGATATTGTCACTGCCCTTAAACCTCTGTTGCATTCAAGTGGAAGCCTATCGCTTTTTAAGGGTATTAATCATCCCTTAGTCAGATATCCCACTGTGGGTGCAGTTGAATTGTGTTCAGCAGGTATCACCCTCAGTGAAGGACATGTTGCATCATAAGTGTGTGCCAGTGGTGCCAGTGCTAGATCTGAAAAAAGCAGTTAAATACAAGGCTTAAAACCTAGCTCTGCCTGGATTAAAGACTCTTTGGGTTATATAGGATTGAAATTAGGGAATTAGAGAATTAGTTATTCAGCAATGGCTGACATCTCTCAGCAACTACGGTGGAAATAGGATTGCATTATGTATATGAGGACTGACATGCAATTTGGGTCTGTCTCATCCTGTAGAAAAACTGCATGCCTTTTGACTTTGATGTCTCTGTGAACCTCTTTATTTCTACTTCCAGACAGTGTATTATGTGGCTATGACTTGCAGATGAGTTTTCATTCATGGCTGTGTGAAAAATATTTGTATGTGGTCAGTGAGGGTGACTGACTCCTTGTAAGAAATTCCTTATAAGGTATCTGAATTGCTCTCTGGAAGAGGCTGTCTGTGCCCATTCACTATAGATTAGTGGGCCAATTGCATTTCTAACTTCTGAAGAACCTTTAATAATTTTCAGTCAGCTTTCATATTATATTGGGGTATTTTGGCTTGCTTTCATTCTACAAATAATTTTGTTCTCATTTTGAAAGAGTCCATTTTTATTATTACAAGTTTTATAGCACTGATTTTACATTTAGCTTATGTTCTCTTTGGCCTCGTCAATAAAAAGACCATTTGGTCCTGACACGTTATGTGGGATATTATAGGGCATGTGAGACCTGGGGAGTCAGGACTAGCAAAGATATAATACAGCCTCAGGAAGATGAGTGCTCAACACTAAATACAGTGATCCTTGGAGCCTGACATCACCATTGCAACTTGTGATGTAGGAAGAACTGAATCTGACAAGTTCAGCTGCACACTGTGTCCTGTCAAAGCATAAAGATTTTTGGGAGTTCCCTACCAAAATGTACAGTGGCGACAGAAAAATCAGACAGTTTTGTGAACAGCAGAAATCAAGAATCCTGTTTTCCTGAGTTTGTACCTCAAGACCAAGCCTTTTAAGGATTAAGTTCTAGCCCTGAAAGGCACAAGTAGACTTTTTTTCTCCTGTCCTTGGATGCCCATTATGAAAACTGTGGGAATGTAGTTTCTGAGGCGTCTGTTCTTTTGTTCCATTTGTTTTAATTTGGCCTACTGATTCAAATGTAGTTTGTCAGGGGAGTCAGACCTGTTCAGCCCTTTGGCCCTCTTCCATTATTCAGCTTCCTTATGGTTTTCTCAGTGCTCTAGTTTTACTACAGACTGAGCTGAACACTGGTGCAATGCTTTTAATCTCACTATGCATCCATCCTTCCTGTTTGGAAAACAAGAGTAATGGTTTTCCTTTATCAATGAAGGATCATGAGATCATCATCTATGTTCACAAACCCTAGTTGAAATCTTTGTAAATGAAAATCAAAGGGAATGTTTTAAATCTTTATCCAGCAACATTTCTTAAAAGGCTGCATTAGCACTGCGCATTAGGGTGAG
The DNA here is from genome assembly GCF_949628215.1 of Phalacrocorax aristotelis. Lineage (NCBI taxonomy): Eukaryota > Metazoa > Chordata > Aves > Suliformes > Phalacrocoracidae > Phalacrocorax > Phalacrocorax aristotelis. The sequence continues at coordinate 13,843,587 of NC_134311.1, read as the reverse complement.
ATTCCACAGTATGGTTTCTTGGTGATAAATCTGGCTTAAAGGTTTTCATGAGATTACCACCCTCAGTAACTTGTGGGCAGTGCGCTTTATGCCAGTGAGTGAAATAAGCATCCTTGGCAACTCAGTCTGTAATATGTTCTTCATTAGTGATTTGCCCTGCATCACGCAGGGATTCCTTGGTGGTAAAGCACATTTTCTAAGCCATAAAATATCTCCATTACAATTTTTTGTTTGTTTGTTTCCTTCTTGCTCTGATTCAAAGCTTGTTGTGTATGAATTTTATAGTCCCTTTAATTTCTGAGACAGTTACAGTGTCCTCACCTTCTCTGGAAAATTACTTTAACTATTTGTATATAATTTGGGTGATTGCTTATTTTCTAAATATAGTTACTTAATATACAAAATAACAAGTTACATCTGCAGATACTTTACAGGCTGTTGTCTAGACTGTCAAAAGTAGTAGAAAATCTTGCAGATCTTACAGTTGTACAGTAACAGCATAAAATCTTACAAATATGGGATCTCATAAACTCATTGCTGCCTTCCTTGTGGTCTTTCACCAGTGCTAGACAAAACACAACATGGAAATTATGTAAATTATAGTCTCAGAAGCACTTAATAATAACTTAAGGACAGGAGTAAGGTAATGGGATATGTAAAGGTATGCAAGCTGGTCATCTTATACTAAATAAATAGTTGTGAGAAAGAAATTATTTCCAGTTACTTTCATGGTTCCTCCTCCATGTCTTCAAACTCTTTTGCCTTAAATATTTTCATCGCAAATTCCATGAAAGCAGAAATAAAGAGAGGTAAACAGAATGTTAGTGTCATGAAGAGAAAACAGACAAATTTGGCAATGGATGCCACATCTCTATCAGAAGTGCCAGAGAGTGTCAGATGATACATGTGTGATATCTCCTCTGAGAGACCCATAGCATAGCAAAATGAAATCAAGAATTCTCCTTACTGGAAAACTGCAGATCTGTTTCTTTTTAAAAATAGTCCAACCATTCTAGGTTTATGGGTTTTCTCTAGGTGTTGTTGCCCTTGGGTTTGTTTTTGTGGGGGAGCAGGGTTTGAGAGGTTGTCATTGGATATAGTGAGAGTGCAAAGGTTCCTTTCTGTCCTTCATGTGTTGACTTGTTTCACTGCATAGCTTTTATATGAAGGGTTTACAATGTTCAGAATGTCTTCCTCATATTATGGGGACAAGCCTAAAACAGAGGTTTCAAAATTCTATTCAGGGGGGCCAGACAGGGCAAGTGACATAGCGCTAGGGTGTAGGCAACAAAATGTATCTGCTCTGTGACTTGAGGTGGTGAAGATTTATGAAGTACCTTTCCAAGCTGTTTGCAAAAGTTGTGCAGGCCGTGCTTGGGAATCCCTGCTCTCTGTCACCCTGCAAAAAGCAATTACATTGCAACAGTTTTGACTCAGGGGCATCTGTGTCAAACCCCTGCTCACTGCAGGGGGTTGGCCTAGATGACCTCTAAAGGTCCTTTCCAACCCAAACCATTCTATGATTCTATGATTCTATGAAAATCGTTAATCAACTAAAACACTCTTATGAACAGAGACTGCAGGATCAGGCACCACATGTAATAAAACTGTATCTTCTGACAACTGGAAAAGTCTTCAAGTTTTAACGTTGGATGGGTGTTGTCATTTTTGATGGCAGCAGAGCTCTGGAATTTGTATTAATTGCAAAAAATGCAATGACTATACTGTTTTAAGAGTTGGCACAAAGAAGACCTTATTGAGAACAAATGAGTCATAAAAAGAACTAGGTTTACACACAGTAATTAGCTTCTCTTTGTTCTGGTGTATGATCTGTTAGATGCTGGCGCTGGGCCATCATGATAAAGGAGATCAAGATACCCATTAAGAAAAACTGCCTATTCCTTTTTACTTTTTCTCTGTAAAACAGAAATTCTGCAACTCCTTAAAATGCAAATTTTGGAGATTTAGTAACAGGTTGTGTTAATTATAAAACTATAAAGAAGAGAATAGCAGAAACCCAATGCAGTATGTATTCAGGATTGTGCATATGTGGTGATATGTATGCAGTTCTGTAAATCCTAATAAATAAGCAAGCTCTGCAGTCTGTGATTATCTGAGTTGCAGTCCTGGCAGCAATTTCATTGGCTTCTGTGAAATGTCTGTATGTGCAAGGAGTTAAAAAAACTTGCAGAACTGCATTGGTAAATTAAAGTTTGCAAGATCAAGGCAGTAAAGCATTAAAATTAGACTTCATTATACTTATAGTTTGTTCTGTGTCCTTATGGTTTATTTTAGTTTAAATACAATATAAATCATTTACCAAAGCTCAAACCTTTGAAAAGTACAACACTGAAGAGATACAATGGCAAAGTTTTGTAGAGTGGTTGGTTTTTCTGATTGGTTGTCTTCGTTTGAGTTGCAGTTGTGCTTTTAAGCATAAAATATATTTATTAATTGATGTCTTTGGAATTGTTTTTGTAGCCAATTTTCTCATCTGACCATGTTTAGCAGAACTGGGGTTCTCTGTTGGGAAGGAGAGAGGGAAAAGGAACTTCTGTGAGATAGTCACATAGGTTTTAATTTATGACTGTAATATTATGTTTTCATACCAGCGAAATGCAAATGCTTCAGAACCCCTGTTCATTTTTAGCAAGAGAAAACTAAATACATATTAGCATTAAAATTATGAGAGCTTCGGTGACTGACACAATTTTGCTGTTGAAGATGACATACAAAAGAAAATAGCATAAATTCATCTCATATTTAAATTGTAAACATTTGCCTTAATTTTATGTTATGTTTAGTGCCAAAAGCAATATCTGTGTGTGCTCTAAAACACACTTTTAGCCACATGGTGTACCTTTATGTTTTGCTTATACTTCTTCATTGATATCAAAAGAAATAACATGCTCCACCACTTAGTGATGTTTTTTTGAAAGCGAAGTCCCATCTCTGTACTTTGATTTGTGCTTTCGACCTACCTTAACATGCTGGGAAGAGGCAGATGAGGAAGACCTTGGAGCATCCAGTGGACTAGAAGATGTCCATGTTGAATCACTGTTTGACACATGACCCAAGCTGGCAGTAACTATACAAGATTCTGGTCGCTAACCCTATCCTAGATGAAATCAGATTAATGCTTCTTAGATCCTCCCAGCCAAATGAAGAGCCATATTATGCACTAACTGGGATTGCTGTAGCAATCTGAGAATCTAGGGCTTTCTGGAAGATGTTTCTTTGAAGCAGGTCCTGCAGCCAGAAACTTTTGCAGTGTAGCAGCAAGACCTCACTGAGGACTGACTGCCTCTAAAAATGAGCAGAGTTTTCAAGACTGGGTGTAAACTCAGTGCTTGGTTGGGAGAAAGGAAGAAATAACCTGTTCCCCTGCAAGTCACAGTGCTTTGGCGTTTAAAAGGGTCCCTACTGACTTTTCAATGAGGGGTTGATTTGTTTTCTATTTATACTTTTTTTTCTTGACAAAGGGTCTCTGCATAGGAGGATTTTGTATAAAGAAATAAATAGCATAGTAATTTGCTTTTGTGGGTTTAAATCGTTCAGTGTGTGATTGAAATGTGTCCAGCAAAGCCCTTAAGCATGTCCATAACTCTGCATATTGGTGCTGTGGCAAATTGGACTGCTATTGTCCCTAGAGCTATGCAGACATTTAAGTGCTTTGCTGGATCAGGGCCTAATTTTAGAATCATTTTCAGTTCTTTCAGCCTCAGCCTACTAACATTGGTAATGCTGTGTATGAAAAATAGCTCTACTATGATTATGTTATTTAAGCCGCACCACAGGCATGAACTTTTTGGAGTAGGCTGTACTCTTTTCTAGATGGTTGTCTACATTTTGTATTAATTTTTACATGTGCTCTCTACTCCACTCAAAGTAGAAATAAAATGTTATTTCTTAGCATGAATATAGAAATCTCTTCCTCATCCATGAACACACAAGTATGCTGCAGCAACCCTTAACCTATCTGAGTGATTTCTCTTTCTCTTTTTTATTACTCCTTTTTTTATGAGCGTATCTGTTCCTGGGTTTGGATTTTCCCCAGTTTTGTTAGAAATATTGCTTTCTAACTATTAAAAATAATAGAATTTCTGCTAGTTAATTCTTTACGTTCTGCTTCTCTCAGCTTGAATATTTAACTACCTAGACACCCAGTCTAAATTTTTACCTACACTTTCTAGATTATTGACTTCATTGTCTTTTATGCTTTTGTGGCAATATCGAATTGTAAATGCTCTGAGAGAGTATTTGCTTTTAAATCAGAATCTGCTTTAAACCACAAACAGATTTTCACTTGTCTTAGGTATCATGAAATTTGTGTATATTAACTGTCAGTTTTTTACAAAGTCCTAACCAGTTGTCCTAATTCAAGGATCACAGAAAGTGAGTATTTGGTGTGGGTTGTTTTGTTTTTTTTTATTGTCTCAAAGGAAGAAACCAAGAATGTAAGAAAAATTAGTTTTTAACAGATTAGAAGGGAGAAATTTCTACTGAGATGCGTGTGAAAGACATATAAAAAGGATAAGTTGGTAGAATTTGTGAACTAAAATAATGTGAGGTACAAATATACTTTTACAGTGAAAGCCAGTATATGCTTTTATATTCGTGCTCTAAATTTTGAGCACATGTAAGAAACTGTGACCTCATTGAAGCTGCTGTTGGCTTAACTGGACTCAGCTCCACCAACATAGGGAACCATTACCTAGGAGTTACTTTCCAAGTGATTACGAGGATGTCACAGAGAACCCACAGAGTTGACGTATTCCCTTCACTTTAAGCATATGACAAATCTCACTGAAACTAATGTTGTAAAACAACCTTAATAGTATCTCCTTTATGTTTAAACTTAGGCCCACATATGAAGCTTTAATCTGTGTATTGTGCAGTGTGCTTTCCAAAAAAATACAAGTAACATTGAGTTTACTTGTGATTTTATTTTTTAGTGCTACTTATACATGTCTAATAGTGTTAATAACTTCACAACAATAAAGCCATCTTGTGACTGTTCTCTTCCCATGAAAATGGGTACGTGGCACCTAGTGCCAAGTCAGATATCCATTGTTTGAGAGCAGTTTGTATTCATCCCATGCTAAGCTAAGACTTAAGAAATAGAAACTAGTTAATGCAACACCTAAAGTGAGCTGCTTGTGCTATGCAGACTATTATCTCTTACTGGGGATTTGCTGATTTTGTTTGCAGAATATTTGTGGTTTTTACTAAAATATAGGTAAAAATATTTTTTTCTATACAAACAGCCTACAAGCAGAATGAGCACCATCTTGCTGTGATGTTATTTCTCCTTGCTGACTCAAAGTCTTACATGGTAAACTGCTGTTGCAGAAATTGCAAAAGGAGGGACAGGGTCAGACCTTGAGGTAACAATATTCATATAGACTACAGAATTCAGCATTTTCTTTGAAGTTTGCCCTTGTGCAGAGCAGGCCTACTTAATAGGTTGCCCCACTTGTTGAGGGTGTATGTGGAAGTGCAAATACTGCATAAATGAAATCCTGGACCCTGCTCAAGCCTGTATTTTAATCACAGTTAGTATTCCAGCACTGGAGTTTAATATTTGCTTTTCTTGAATATTTGTGCCAAGAAAACACAGAAAACAACTCAGAAGTTTAAATTAAAAGATTTCTTAAATTCAAATGAGTTGAAGTGATTGCTTCCACTGAGCCCTATCTCAAAGAACCTCTTCAGTATAATTATTTCTTCTTTTGTACAAAGCAAATTTTTTTGTGACCAGACAGAAATTTTTTCTATGTTATTTTGCTGCATGTTCTTGCCAAGTAAATGTACTAGTAGCACTCCTTGCCATAATAAAGATTCCTGTTCCCAAATGCTACCTAATCTGCTCAGGGAAAGCAATGGACCTATGCATTTGACTTCAATTCCCTAGACCTCTTCAGCCATTTTATTTTAGTCATAACAGGATTAATACATTTCCATGAGGTAAATGAGAGTATAAAGGAGCTTCAAGGGCTGTGAACATGCAACTTCTTTTTTTCTGTTCCTGTTCTTCAGGAATTGTAGAGGAGATTCTTTGTTTTTGCAGGGTTGTATTTAACAGAAAGTGGTTACCTCTAAATGCATTGTATTCATATGATAATCCAGACTGTTGCACAACTATACTATTTTCTGCACTTTGGAATGTATCTGTTCAAAGGACTTGATTTCAGAGGTTGCCCTAACTACTCCAAATGATCAGTAATGAATTCTAGAATCCTCAGAAATCAAGTGAGGGGTGGTGCCAGTTCAGAGCAGGGGCATGATGGATGTCCAGTATTCTTCGAAGGGAGAGCCTCATGGCATTGTTGTCCTTCCCATGGAAAACCCCCAGGACTCCTTTTCTTAGGAACTTGCAGGAGTGGGTTCTTCATTATACTAAATAAAATAAGCCACAGCATTGATGGTTTATTGTGCCTCTCACTCTGACCCCCAAATTTCCTGGATATCAAAGGATGGCATTTCCATATGATAGAAGGTTTTCTGATATTGATGGAAAACACAGCATTGAAAGTCAGGAAGAACTAAACATCAGGTGAACTACTTGATGCTATTCATCAAATGAGTCATCTAATAGTGCTTGAATACATAAATTTAAAACAGTAATATACCTCATTTTAACAGATGAAGATTATTCAAACACGTCTTTAACATCTATTCAATAAGTATTCAATAAAATTCAGCTCTGAGTTAAGTTCCTTAAAGAGACATGGGGTTATCTCAAATTGTTATTCCCAAGCGTGAGAAGGGAATTTGTCTAGTGTTTCTGGTTCACATCCATCTGCCTTAGTATTCACAGATTTAGCAGGAGAAGCAGGAGGTGATACCTAACAACTCCCACGGGCTCAGGCTATAAGCAACATTTCTAACAGGAAATTTCTGATTTCTTTCTCTATTCTCCTTCTGTTGCAGTGCAACTTCACCAGCTAATGCAGTGGGGCTATGCCATAGTCATCACACACCATGATAATTTTTGAAGACTGATACATGTTCAGGCAGGAGTTTTCTCTGCAGTCTCTTGTATTACGACATAAGGCCAGTTGCAATCTGTCCTTTAATAGGGCTCAATATTGTTCTGCTCTTTAACGAAACTATAGATGGATGTAAAGAGCCAATGACTTTTCCTTTTGATTACAATAATTACTTCTCCAGTTCATTCTCATCTGTTTGATGGAAACTAGGAGTGCTTATACTACTTAATGGAGAGTGTAAGGTTATAAAATGCCAGGGTCTTGTATTTATGTTATGACTTGTGATGGTATTTTTATCTTCCTTTCTTTTAAGACAGTAGTGGTCAGGCCTAGGATACATTGTACCAATGACATCCAGGAGGATTTTTCCATTTTTTCTGAGAGTGTTTTATATGTTGATCTGGTGGAAACTAAGTTTTTTCAAGTTGTCTTTGGGGTCCTAACTGAAACTTTGAAGTAAGTGTTGTCTAAGATGCTACCTACAGTCAACAGTGAGGGATACAAGCCTCCAGAGGATGACTTAGACCTGCAGGTTCAAAATCTGAATTTTCAGTCATTTCAACAATGGCTTTACATCCCTGCTCTGCCACCCACATATCTCCTAAATCATATCTCCTAAATCTTTCTCCTTCTTCATGTCAGACAAACTCTTCTTTCCAGATTGCCTCCCTGCACCGGAGTCCTTGATCTTCCCTTCCCTTTCCCCTAGGAGAAAATCTACCTTGTCTCTGTTTAGCCCCCTCATGCTGTTGACGGTTTGTCCCACAGATCCAAGGTTGTTTCCATACTCCACCCCTTGATTTGTGGCTGTACCCAGTCTATTCCTTGTATCCAAACTCTCTCTCAGAGATTTTCCTATACCTCTTTAAAGATTACCCATCATTAAAAGTCATAACACAAATTATAAAATATGCACGAGTAGGAGGCAAAGCACATACTCCTAGGTGCCTTTTCATACTGACTATGTATCTCAGTTTTCAAGTTTGCCCTGCAAGTCCAAGCAAGCAACTCAGTAAGCTCAGAGTATTTAGTTTAGTATATGGTGTTCTTTGCCTTGGTTTGTATTATTTGACAACCAATTTTCAGGTTTGTTTATATAAATCTTTCAGTAGTGCCAAGTTCTCTTCAAAACTCACTACAGTTCAGTGAAGTATTTTCAGGCATGTGTCTGCGCATGTATGAACATATACATCAAAATATTATATATACACAGGCACACACTTTATCCTTCCAAAATGTTAAGATTTTTAGTATTTCCTTGTATAAGCTAAGTGGTGCAGATATTCACGCCACTGACAGGGTAAACTGAGCAGTTGAAAAAAGCATGCAGTTCAGAGTCATTACTGATATATGTCAAACAGTTTATGTGGTGACTGACATTTTAGAATGAGGAATAATAAATTGCAGGCTCCTATGTGTTACACTACCAGCAAAAGCTGCAAACTGGAATACAGCTTCCATTACAGAACTTCTCCTTTTTTCTTTCAGATAATCTTTTTCAGTTATTATTTGGATAAAACTTTCAATACTACGAGAAAGCTCCCTTGTTTCTTTTCTAGAAGGCACAGTTCAGTACTAGCTGTCAGTGGAGCATGGGGCTTTGGGGATTTTTGGAATCTGTTTTGTGCTGTACCTGTTGGTGGGTGGGGAAGGGCAATGGAAGGCCTTTCTCCAGGCAAAATTTGGGCTTAAGGGAGCATTCTGGCTTACTGGCAACTTTCTAAGATGTCCTATGGACTTTAGGTTTCTGTGGCACCTTCACAATACTGTATGCCATCTCACAGCTTCTGACACATGTTTCAAGGCTTTTGATAGGATGTTTTTCTAGGTTTGCAAGAAAGTCCTCTGGTGGCCAGACAAAACTGCCCTCCTTGTTTCCTTTCCTTTTATTGCTCACTCATGCTGTTGTGAACTTTTTACAGAAATAAGACATATCCCAGCCTTTGCATAGTGTCACTTTATTTTTAAGAAAGATTCTGTTGAATCATCCTCATCCTTTTTGTCTTCTGTCTCCTCTGGTCTTTCACATCCCTTCCCCAAGTGTTGCGCTTGCATGACTCAGCATGAGTTAAGTGGATTCAGTCGAAACTCAGCTTCTTTTGTATATCTGCTTGCAATCTAAGGAAGTGACTTGTTTTAAAAGAATCAGTCTATTAGTGTTGCATTCATGAACAGTGAACTTGTCTTACCTGCAGGCACAAAGTGCAGCTTGCTTTCTTCCTGTGGTTGGTCTCTGGTTCGTAATACTTATGTGCAATACTTTGGTGCGACCTGATAACAGTCACAAGTGTAAATTAAAGTAGCCATGGGCTAGTGAATTCAATGCCCACTGCCTATGGCCCCAAGAGACTACCCCAGAAGTGAAAAACTAGTTGGACCCTGTGGATGTCCCAGACCACATTCCCTTTCACCGGCCCTGCCCCTTACACAAAAGCCCAGGAGGGAATGTCTAAAGATTGACTCCTGGGAATTTCCTTACACGAAAGGCATAATTTGATGGACAGCTGAGGTAGGTTTTGAACTGTATAAAACCATTGGAAATGTTGCAAAGCAGGTGGAACAGACCCAAGCTCAGCCCACAGACTTTAACTGCATGATGACTGAGATAATGCTTCTTAAAGTTAGGCTTTTTCTCCTCCTCCCCGCTCTATCTTCTTGAAAAAATTCTGCTCCATATTTTTGTTTATTTACAAAGCCCTACTTACCTGCATTGGGCCATTTCAAGCTCCACTTAATTCCGTTTACATTTTTATTTCTTTTTTTTTTTTTTTTTTCCTAGGCAGGTGTCTAAAGGCATATTGGCTGTGAGGTGTTGTGGACATGTAGTGAAGAAATTAAATTATTTGGGCCTGGCATCTCTTTTAGAAGATCTTCAACCTGATAGTGTCCCTTGCAATGATACAAAAGTTATGTTTGTGTCTTTGTCCTTTAACAGAAAAACCTGCCTGCCCCCCGTAACATTTTCTAACCAGAGCATCAGAAGTATGGCTGGCAAGTTAGCTAAATAGCACTTAATTCCTCCCAAAAATTGAACATGTGGATTTATTTTACTAATAAACATTGAAAACCAATAATGATTTATACCATTCAAGATGTTTTGATAGCACTGAAGCTCTTCACAGAGATTTTGACTACTTAAGCATAAACGATTTTTAAATTTTAAGAAATTAAAGAAATTCAGTTTAGTTTTACTTACTATATAGGTTTTTCTCCAACTTAAATAAAATATTTTTAGTTCCAAACTTAAACCAAATGTTTTGGAAAGCTGGGTGAAAACTGTGTGAACAGACAGTCCTCAACTTGCCCTCTTCCTGGCAAATATTCGCTTTCAATGAACTGTTATTTTCCGATGAAAAAAGCAGCAACTTGAAAAATTCCCAGTTTTGTTCCTTCCTGATCAACCTGCTTTACAAATATGTGTAAGGTGTATGTTTTTTGAAGCCATCCTTTAATTATCTGGAACTCCAGATTCCTCTTCCTGCAGTCAATAGCCATCTAGCTGCTGTATCCATAGCGTGACACCTCTCCCCTGGAGATATCATGATATCCCATCCCATAACACCTTATAAGTCTGCTGCTTATCATACCTGGACCATTTCTACATACCTCCCTATCTTTTGTAAAGGTGCTGATTTTCCTACCCACCCTCCAACAGGATTCTGGCTTCCTACTAGACTGCTTTTCCTCACCCAGCTGGGCTAGCTAACAAAATCAAGTGAAGTCATAGCTTTTCCTATGTCCTATGGAAGGAACCAAGTAAAATCTCACCTACTTTCCCATGTCCACATGCTGCTACCCATGACAGTCTTGTCTTTTACACACACTTCTGCAGGACTGTCAGCTGCCCCCCTTGGCAACACCATGAACAAGCTCATTTGAGGATTTACTCATTAGATGTTGCATGCCAGGAATCTTCATGGATATGAATCACTAGAAAACCTTGCAGTTACTGGGTCTGTGACTTGTCAGCAACAAGTACATGGCCTTGGACAGAAAGAGAAGGCTTGAAGCACATCCAACTCATTAGATTTAGATTTCAGTCTGGTAATCATGCTGTTTTTCTCATCTTGGACAATCTCATTTATCTATAACTAGCAATCACAGTCGAGAGGGGGTTATTTCTTTTTTTTATGTAATTTCTCTCTTCTGAGCCTGTCAGAGGACACAGACAATTGCACTGGAGCTGTTGTTATGTTACATGGTGTCAGTCAATAACTGCCTTATCAGTCGCATATCAGTGGTGGAAAGGTAAAGGGTTTGTTAACTCTGTGCCATTGAAAAGCGAGTCATGTCAAGAACATTTCTGTCTCTAGCTAGCATTTAGTTATCAGTGGAGTTGTACTGGGATGCGGTAGGAAGAGCAGAACAGTTTAATTTTATAATGAAGTAGTTATGTGGCAGCCTAAAAGTATTAAAGAGAAAGCCTAGACTAACAGAAGTAATCTTATAGAGAGACCCAGTATCTACTGAACATTGTTTGCTAATTGATGTTGATAGAGATATTTAAGGGATGTCAGGGCCTATTTCTTGCTTGCTAGTCTTTTTACAGAGTGTTGCCTGACTATCCTGGCTGAGAACAGGGAGTATCCAGAATATTTTCTACAAGAGAGATTCAGCTGCCAAAGGCGGGTTTTTGCCATTATGGTACACTCAGGTGGTTGAGAGAGGCCTGGGGACAAGCAAGTCTTTCAGGTCTTTCTCTCCACATTGCTGTTTTGAAGGCAACTTGTGGACAGCCTATCTAAGTGAACCCCATGGCCTCCAGACAGCACACGTCCATCTGCCACATACGAGACAGACTCAAGGAAAGCAGCTCTTGACTGGATTTGTGGCTGTACTGACAGAATTGTTGTTTGCGTAAGTAGCTGACCTGGGCTTGAGAGTGGCCTTGGAACACTCTTGAAGATACAACCCATATGTATTCACCAGGTCGAAATCAGGATTTGTGCTGCTCCTTCAAAGCTAGGGAGCACATGGTTGGTTTTTGTACTTAGGACTCGGAAAGAATAGGTGCGGGAATCTTGGTGGCATAAGGAATCCCAGAGACTATGACCCTATGAAACACATAATGTTACCTCTGTGCACTGGCTTGTCTCTTTACAGGAGATGTGGCTTCAGGTACATGGGAGCACCTCCAGAATAGTAGATATATACCATGATGTTCTTTGGGTTGAACCATGAGTCTTTTGGAGTAGAATCTATCCCATCTGTGGTTTTGTGTGTGTGTGTGTGTGTGTGTGTGTGTGTGTGTATATATATATATGTGTCATGTACTTCTTTTAAACAGCAGATGGTCAGAGGAGCAATATTTCCAGTGCTCCTGGATGTTAGGAGATAATTTTCTTTTCAGTTAAGTCATAAATCTCCAAAAGTCATTACATACAGTAAACACACTTCTGAAAATTCCAGCATGTGCAAAATTCCCTCCTTGCTTTCTTCCCAGAACAGCTGCTAATCAGATGAGGGGAATAACAATTAATAAAAAGCATTTTCAGACTTGGCTCCCTGCCATCATTTAGTAATGGCTGGCCCTTATTCAAAAAAAAAAAAAAAAAAAGGAGAGGTAATATGAGACTGCAAAGACACTGAAATTTTAAGGGAAATTAAAAGAGGAGGCCCAATGGAACAGATGTCTGGTTTTCCCTGTCCCTGGAATGACAGCATTTTTGTCTCCTCATCAGTTAAAACTTTTTAAAGGGAGAAAAGGAAATCATCATGGTACTAAGGACAGAAGGGACCATAAGAGAAAAATTTCATAAATCAGATGAAATTATGATCCACATGCAGACTTCCTGCCACCAGTGATATTTTCATCTGTATAAGCAAATAGATGTGATGGTATGTAAATTAGGAGACAGTAGGTAGAAAAGTGGTAAGTTATCTCTAGACAATCAGGCTGAAAAATGTATATTACTTTCTTTTGTAGAAATATGTGGAAGCCCCAGTTGGTCTCCCAGGGTCTACACAGATATTGTAGAAAGGAATCCCAGCCCACAGAAGACATAAACAGTCAAAAAGAGAGAGGGGAGAAAATGTGCAAGGAGTTATTGATAAAGCACAAATAAAATCCAGACCTTCTGCCAGGGCTATCTGTAGAGGGCCCCGTTGCTGTGCACTGGTTTTGGCTTCGGCTTCACAATCTGTTCCAGGAGCACCTCTGAGCACCGGGACTGAAACACAGAAAGATGTTCCCCAATAGCCAGTGCTTCTGCTCAGTATATTTGAATGCCATAATTTTAATCATTTGTAGCAGGGAAGCTTATTCCCCACTCCCATCCCTTAACGAGTGTCCCTTCCAACTGATGGCTCCACCTGGGGACTCTACACAGAGTGCAAAGGTATGTTATACTCTAAGACCATTTGCATCCAGTTGAGTCTGGGTCTCTGCAGGTTCAGTCTGAAGTCCTACAGTCAGAGATGTTGTCTGGAAGGTTTTATTTTATATCTTAACAGACAACTCTACTGGGCCTATAATCTAGCTAATAGACTAGTAATGAAAATGTCAGAGACATAAATGGAGCGTAGCTGTAGGCTGAAGTACTATGGTAGGAGAGAACTTGATCTAAGAAAGATCTAAATAAGATCTGAAAGGAAATAACTTTTTCATTAATGAAATGTGGACTGGAATATGCCTCAAGGGCAGGACCACATTCAGGAGGTGCCACTGCCCATAAGGAGTCCAGGAAAGGAGCTGTGACTGCCCTGTCTCCACACAAGCAAAACCGCATAGTATCCATACCACCCTGCACCACTGCCCAATGCCAGTTCTTCTGAAGAGGGACCAGTCTCCAGCTATGCTACCTAAGGGAAGAGTGCCAAAGAAATTTATTTTAGCCTGGCTGCAAGCTCAGTATGTTTCCTTCAAGTTCGCATTCGTGGGTTAAATTTCAACACGTTTTTTGTGCACTAAATCCTAGGTACTAGTTTTCATACTGTTCCTGTTGAATTCCTTTTTCCCACTGCAGAGCTCTGTGCTGTCCTCCTTTCATGCTGTTGGGGAGGTGCTAGGTTGTGAAACTTAACGTTCTTTGTCCCACAGGACATGCTAACCTCAAACCTCTGTCCTGGTCGTGGTGCAGGCAACCCTGCATTGTAGCAATGCACTGTGGCATCCCATAACTACTCTGCACTCAGTGTACTTCAGAGAGACTTCCAGTCATCAGGGGTGCCATACCAAAGCATCCTCCTGCAGAGCTTCTTCTACCAATGTCCTATGGCCTGGAGTTGAAAATTATTTAAAGTTGACTTGCACCCCAAGGAAAGTCTTTGTGTAATGCTGTGCAGACAGGTAGGGCTTTATGGCCATCCATGCACTCATTAGGGCCAAAACAAGTGGGAGATGCAAAGGTGGAGGAGTTGAGAAACAAATGTTGATATATTTACCACCCAGACAAACGTTCATGATCTCCTCTTGGAAGAGTCTGATCTTCTTCATGTGTACTTTTGCCCTCTGCGTAGTACTTTTTTCATTCTTTCTTCTTATATTCATCTGTTGTAATGTTTTTCAGAAACTGTGACAACTTAGTTTAGGCTCCATTTCTGTGTGATAGCTGTCTGCTGTAATATGTTTCTATGATAAGGACATGTAGCTGCTCAGTGTTTGGCACTGCCTTTCCCTTAAAACCTATTAGCATCAGGAGCAATCCCCAGTGCAGAACATTCACATTCTCAGCAGGTCAGAACAGATCTTAATTTTCTTTTTATAGAATTGTGTAAAGTACTATTTACAGTTCAGTACCTTGTAATCCTTTTTTATATTTCTTTAACAATTTTTAAAGGGACTTGCTGATTAAATGAAAAATAATAATACAGCAATTGCAGCTATCAGTTGGTTTTGGTATCTTAAGACAGCTTTGAATGTTCCAAAGTCAAATAATAGCCACTTCACGGCTGGGAATCTGATTTTTCTAAAGGATGCAAATGTCCTCTCAATTTGAGAGTAGGATGTGAACATCCACATTGTAGACTGGAGTGGGCAAATAAAACAGCCCAGTTCTGCAAGCTTTTGGGCTTAGAGGAAGGTGCATCATTGGGATCGTGCAGCTCTGGTCCTTACATTTAGTTTGAAGTAATTGAATAACTTGCAATAAAAGGGCTATTTACTTCCATGAGTATTTTTCATCTCTGCCTGCAAGGTGGATCAGAAATATTCTAAAATATCTAAACATCTCTAAGTATTTCTCATATTTGGAGTTATTTGTAGCAGTTTAAAATACTCTATAGAAGATAAGGCTATAATACATAAACACATATTACAGTTTATGTAGTAGGTCAAGTAAATGTCTCATTCACACCATATTTCCTACTGCTTTTGTACATAAGTGTCACAGTCAAAATTTAGGCTATATTTACAGAGCACATGGAGAGCAAGACCATCGTATTGGCCTAGGGGAATTTGACTGGGCTTATGTTTTCGCTGCAGTCATGCAATTTAGAAGTGGTGCCTCGGCTTTGATTTGTATTTCCTGTTGTTTGTCCATTTGTAAAGAAACATCCGTGTTATCTGTGTATTGCAGGAAGCCTGCACTCCAGCTGGTCATTATGCCTGTGCTAAAAAAGCATATAAAAATTTTAATTTGCAGCACTTTCATTTTAAAAAATGTGATACTACTATTTCAGTAATTTTGCAATTTCTTTTTCCTTTACTTATGTATTTCAAAAAGTACTGGCTGCTGTTAAAATTTTTACTTTCTTTACTTCGTGTTCAATAGTCACTGATTTTTATGAAGGAATTGTGAAACCCTTTACCGCAGCTATATACCAAAAGCTCCTGAGCTTTGTTATTTGTATTGCTTCTATTTTTTTCCTACCTCCTATTCCACAAAAAGATTCCAGATGCATTTATTTTCAGGCAGCTAATTATCCCCAGAGATCAGATGTTTGGCTGATTCATAGAGAAACTTACAGCCTTCCTCACAGTCGTGGTTTTTCGAGTAGGAACTAGCTTCCAGATTTCACCTTCTTTCCTCTTACGATGTGATTCTCATTATGAGTAAGGGCTTCATCTCACTTCATACTTACAGGACTGCAAGTTTTCACTGTAGGTAAGGATGGGATTTTTTTTAATATGTATACATTTATATATCTAGGTGTATATATATTATATATACAGAAATATCTATAAAAATGTTGTTGTCTTGAGTTCTCTGTAGAACTTTTTAAAATTAGTTTACTTTTTCTTTTAAGGTGGGATGGTACAAAAGTATTGTGATGCTTATAAGCAACAGTAACAATCTTTTTTCAGAAAATTCATTTTAGCAAAGGCCCCTGTGATCCTATTCATAGTAACACTTGGAATTGCAGAGCTGACAAGATAGAATTTTATAGCCATTACATAAGAAATTGCAATTTTTCAACGGTTTCATTTTTTTCCAGTTTTTCATATTCTTTTCAAATGTTGCCCAAAGCTGACATCATACTGTTGTTAGAAAATTAAGCAAGTAGTTCACCCTTTTCAAAGAAAATCTGGGGTAAAATGGCTTGTGAGAAGATCACTGCCTGCATTGAAGGAATTCAGGATGTGTCCTCTGATCAGACATATTCTTAAATAATGAGTTTTCAAAGTGATAATCTGCAAAGGAGCATTTGATCATCTGAAAAACACAGTGCTTTGTTCTCAACTTGTACAACACAGCAGTTATGCAGAAAAGTAACATGAAGGCTGTGGAGGACAGAGGGAGATCCACAGTAAGGCACATTCATTCCACCCCACCTGGACAAAATGGGATGACCTCCCTAAACCTCACAGGGTAATCCCTTAACATTATTGCTCTAACAATATTATTTTACTTGTTTTTATCTCACTTGTCATCTTTCAGAGGCTTCTTCTCTACCTATCAGTGGTTCAAAATTATTTGTAATAGGCATATACAGAATTCCCTACAGTACTGTGTATGTATACAATTGTTTTAATATAATTTCACTGAGGTTTGTTTGTTAGGTTTTTTTTCTGAAAAACTGCAACAGACTTTTCAGACTTCAGCAGAACCATGAGTTAATTGCAGGCATATTATTGTTGATAAGTGATATGGAGCGTACTTGGAACATCTCAGTCTTCTGTAGGCGGCATAAACAGCTTTTGGTGTGGTGATTTTCATATTCAGAAACTCTCACTTTAAATAAGGGGTGGAGTGCTTTGTGGCAGCTTTGCATTTGTTGTAACAAGAAAAAGACACATAAGCTCTCTCTTTGACCCTCAAGATCATCCATTTAAATGCTATTGGTGTTTGTTTCTTCATCCAAAGAAATTTTTTCTTGTACTTTTTCAAGTACCAAAAATATTGAATGCAGAACAATAGTTCCCAAGGAGTCTCAGAACTTCTTCTTTGGAGAGGTAGCTTAAATTAAGCAAATCAAAATAAGTTTCACAGGCTCATTCTAGATATAAAAATGGCTGATATTCTCATAGGATTTTGTTTATTCAATTTATTCAAACCAGCAACTAGCAAACCTCTGCGAGTTTTCTACTGGTATTAAGGTTTGGTCCAGCTCTGAATTTGGTGAATGACCATCTGATGCCTCTCCAGATTACATAACTGTCCTTCCTTCCTGCAGTCTCCCTCTTGTCCTCATCTTCAGTCCTTACCTGGAACAAATCCTGCATGCCACCCACTTCTCTCCTTTCAATTTTCTTCCCTCCCACCCAGCCCTTCCTGCCACGAGTTAAAGATCTTCTGTGTCACGCTGTCCCTTCCTGCAAGCATCATCCCTTCAGGAGGGACAAAAGCAAATCTTTGTTCACCAGCCACACTGTCATTAGGGGACATTCTTGCCCTTCTGGACATCAAAGGTAGAATGGTCTTCCCTCTGTTGTCTATAGAGACCTCGTTTTCAACATGAGAAGCTTTTAGCCAGGACAATGCTGACAATCGTGCTTTTATGGGCCTCCCATGAAAGAATATGTTTTCCAAGGGTTTCAGAATTTCAGCACAGATGTTCAGAAAGAAGTCAGAAAGTTGGATATTGGGGACATTTTTTGTAGTATCAGTAACATTTTGCCCTCCCTACTTTTACATTTTTCTTCCAGGTAGTGTTTTTTCACATCCAGACAAAATAAATATTTGTAGTACAATAGGAGTTTATATTTTATTCTTTTTGCTTACTCTATGGGGATATGATCTTCCCTTAGTAATATTTCTGATACATTTTTTTCTGTGTCACTGGTGAAAAATTTATATATCTACTGATGGTCAGCAGTAAAAAAAAATTACTTTTTTCCAACCTAAAATGAAAACAATTGGACACCTGTGGATTTGTACACCCAGATGAGAAAGCCAAATATTAAATTAATGTATTAACAATGTTTATAGTTTTATTACCCTGTAATTATATCATACCTCCTCATTGTTTTTCTTCTCATCCCAGTCTATAAAATGTAGCTGCCTGAACCTGTTTCGAATGTCTACACTTCTAGTGTTAGGCCTAGTGATGTTTTGCCAGGTTCAGTAGAAGAAAAGGCAGTTGTAGGGATGGAATCGTTAGTCTGGAGAGTGTCAATGCCTGACAGCCATCAGAAGGTGAACTAGAGACAGCTGGCGACTTTGTTTAGGACAATAGCTATGTTTGGCATTCTTTCTGCCAGGCTGAGTGGAAGGTGTAATTAAATGCAGCTTTGAGTAGCTGTGGCTGGAAATTTGCAGCAGGACTAAGTTGTGTAGTTCCAGGGATTTAACTGGTGCAAATTGTGAAAACACAGGGAGGAGAGAATTGTTTGTCAACTAAGCCAGCAAAAGTAGCAATTGTGAGTATGGTCCTGTCAAACGAAGAGCCTTCTGAGCACACTGTTGACTGAAATTTGCTGCTGTCGTTCCTTTCTGTTAGATTCCAGGAAAAACAACTTTGTGTATATAAATATATATATATTTGTTAAATAAATATCCAGAAAACTGAAAATTATTCATATCATCTCATCTTCCTAACCGGCATAACTCTACAAAAGCCAGCATATTGGCTAATCACTGAAGGCCAAGGTGAAACATCATCATTACCTGATCATAGCAAGAGCTCTTCTGGTAGTCTGGTGACTCACCATGACTGGTCTTGGCTTTGTTCACACTTGTGGTGCAATGGCTATTTCATTCTAAAACTCTACTTTCATGCCATGGAAGATCTTTTATTTTAGTTGTTGATTGTTTATTATTTTAAAATGCTAACATGCATTTTATTTTTATTTTATGACTGAATTTCAATGTTAAGAAATACTGAAATAGAGGTTATGGACTGATTACATTGGACCACTTTTATTAACAGTCCAAGTTCTTCTATTGATTTCCATCAGCAGATTCAGCAATGAATATCCCAAAGAGCTTAATGGAAAACAATCCAATTACTCATGTAATTTCACGGAAGCAAGGCAGCATTTTGCCATTGCTATCTTTATCTGCTGCAACTGTCTGTGGGGTGGAAAATGGGAGCGTTTTGGAACCAAAACAGTTGTGTGGTAATTTTTAGGAGGAGTACCAAACAATGTTTTCAGTTGACAATAAATGCAGGATAGTTGGGCCAATGAAATAACAGAGACGCCTCCTCTTTGGAAGAAAAGCTGCGCGGTTTTTAATTATTATTTGTAAGCAAGATTTTGCTTTTATATGCTACCTGATGATCTGTGAACTTTTCATGGGTAAGTCTTATAACTCACTTATAACACAACTTATAGCAAATGTGTGAAGCATTGTCCCACCTTATACACCTGTCTTCAGTGAGGACAACTGCCTCCAAGTGGGCAGGTAAACAGAGCTAGAAGAGAAATATCTCAGTTCTTATTGAAATATTATGACAGTCCTGCAGGTGGAGGCTACTAGCTTTCTGGAATGAATATGATATTAGAAATCCAGTGGCGGAAACTACAGAAAAACATGCAAACAGATAAAATTCCACCTCCTCAGCTTCAGCTGACTTTAGATGTTTTCCATACTACGGCTACCAGTTAAGTTTTTCTACTAGTGCTCCTGAAACCACCTCATCATCAGCTGACTTCCACTTAAGGAATCCTATGGCTGAAATCAGTGAAAAAGCCTGCCTCATTGGAGTATTGGATAGAGTTCTAGTTAATGATTGGAGAGGGCCATCTTGCCTGATATATGCCCATAAGCCTGAATTACTGATGTTTAGCTATAGGAGCACTGGCCCAAGCTGTCTGTCAGTTTTGGCCTATTGTGGATCAGAGAGCTCATTCCCAGTGTGTTGGTCATAGAACCAGCGCCTCCAAATCTAAAGAGCTGAGCAGTGCATTTTTCCTAAGGTATTTTTGTAAATTACCCACTTGGCACTTAAGAATAGCAGAAAACAAATGTTGAGCATTGGACAAAACTTCTGTTGAGTGACTTGGCCATGTGTGTGGAGGGGTGGTTAGGAAGGAAAGTTGATAAGCTGATGCATAAACTGTGTCAGGGGAGGGAGACCACATTTTTGCTCTTCCTTCACTCCCTGTTCTCCAGATGTTGGAGGCTCTCTAGCTAGGACACAACACAGAGCAATATGAAGATGTGTGTGGCTATTTACTCAGCTCTGACCTTCACATGAATGGCAGACCTGCCCAGACCTTAAGGCAAAATTTATACTGTTGCCTCTGGGAATTTTACTATGGGATAGAGTACAGGTCTGGGCCCAGCATGTGAAATTGGTCTGTGTTTACCAGGGGTTTTGTTGACAGTGAAGTTCCCAAAGAGAGAGAACCATTATGATGGGCAATTGATACTTAACAATGTCCTGCCTGGGCTTGCCTGGATATATGAGTCACTTGAATTTCTTTTTGCTTTGAGTGAATCGTATGGTTTCTGGCACCAGAATTTGTAGCAAACACAGACATTTGCTGATTTTGAAATCTTTTGAACATGCAAGCAATACATTAATTTTTGGGGGGCGCAAACGTAGCGTTGGCTTCTTGTGATGGTACAAATTGGGACTGCCTTCTTGGAGATGTTTTTCTTCAGCCCTTGATCCTATGTGTAACGGACTTGGGACCAAACACGATAACTTTAAATGGTGCAACTCAGGGCTGTGGTTCAGGAAGTGGCTGCTGCCTTGGCACCTCTATCCTTCTTCTGACTGTTCCAGTCATTATTGTGGAATTTCCTCTCTTTCCTCTCTTATACATGTAATTCTTGGCCTCAGATCCAGCCCCACATTTTGCATGGAAGTTATTGTATTTGTTCCCATTGGACTACTCATATGCTCAGAGAAATGCATGTGGTAAGGGTTTTGAGTCCCCAAGACCTGAAACCCTGATACTGTGATAGGCACATTACTTTACCAACCAGAACAACTTGAAAGCTGCCAAGCAATGTGACTGATGTACTGTTAGTTGTGATTTTCAAAGCGCTGGATTTAGAGAGATCTCCTCCCTGAAAATTAAACAGAGTATTAAGAGAATAATGTGGGCAGACTTCACTAGACAATTGGGATATTATGCATTCTCATTGATCATTTGATCCACCTTTCAGTTGCCGTGTTAGATAAAATTTTTGCTGAGTACAACACGTGAGATATTCTATCTATTCCTTTGCGGTTTCAGCCAGAGCATATGTCTTTCTCCCGATTATCTGGCAATTTCAGTTTCTGCTGTATTGAAGATTGGAATGATTGCTCATTTAGTAGCTTGGTTTGCAGGACTGTAGTAGTAAATTACTTATTGTCAGACCTAATATATTAAGGACAAAAAAATGATGTGTTATTTAGATATGACTTGGATATGTAAGAAAGGGCATAATTCTGGTATTTTCTTTTTTCCAAAACCTAAAAAACCAGACTTCATACACGTTTATGTATTACAATAACTGGATGAATTTGTATGAATGAAATACAGTATTTATAAATTAATTATACATTACTTTTATTGCAATCCAATTTTTAAAAATAATGACAGCTGTATTCCAGCTTCTACATTTTTTTAATCTTATAAAGCACTTTGTAGTAAAATCCCCTTTGTGATATAACAAGCAAGAAAGAATCTGCCTTTCCATTCTTATATTCAGATTGTAATTCTAGGTCCTGATCTTTGAAAATGTTGGCTCATGGGTTTTTACTCATGCAAAAGTCCCTCTTGAAATCAGTAAGCATTTACATGACTGAAGATTGTCCACAGATGTACAGATTTGTACTGAAACTTTACTGTGTCCCAGTCAAAAAGGAAAATAAATCTGCCTGGCACCAGTTTGCCCTATACAGAAGGGCTGGCTAAAAACACTTCTCCATAAATGAAGAGGTGTCTCTACAGTCATCAAAGAGTTTTAAAAAAAAGTCTTTTGAGAGAGGGTGAAGAGGGAAATAACCACAAAACAAGGCTTGTTTTTAATATTTATTGGGAAATGATTACATGACTTTGGACCCACAGTTTAATTTTCATTGCTTTAATCATTAGATTGGAATCCTCAAAACGGGAAAGCTTTAGAAATATTTCCTTTTTCCTTTGTTTGAATTGATTTTGTTTCACTGGTTTAGTAAAACAAAGAGCATGAACAAAGAACACTTCTCCTGGTTAGATGCTAAAATACACAAGTACACTGTCTTCATGAATTCAGATCCTGAACTTAAATTAGCTGAAGCCTATGGCAAGATTCACATTTTCTTGACTGGATTTTTCTCAGCTTTATCACTGGAGCACAGATTTGCATTTTAGAAATCTAGCAAATTTTGCAAATGGACCCCAAACTGTGCTGCTGTAACTGTTCTGGTTGTCAGTCAGTCCTCAAAATCTCCCCAAAGAAAAAGGTTTAAGATGCAGTGACAGAAACATAAAGCTGAAAGTCCCTACATGAGTCTGTGCTTGTGTAAATTGCTGTTAAAAACCACTATGGTAGGTGGTTGTGCACTGCCTTGGAAAGCCTGTTAGACTGTTTCCTCCAGCACATCTTTTTTTCTAGTGTTTCATCCAGATTTTTTTGCTGCTAATTAAGTCAATCTCTTCCTTCCTGGGCATGGAGAGCAATTGATCACTTTATTAAAAACTTTTTACATAACCTCCCATCTCTGTCTTTCTATGTCCAAGGTAAGCATATTCACTCATCTCACTTTTTAACCTATAGATCTTTTCCCCCAGGCTGTTATCATTCTTCTGAGTGCTTTGCAATTAATCTGTCTTTAAAAGTCACATCCAAGAAAGGATACAGCACTTAAACTGTAATGAATATTACAATAATTAGCTTCCAAGGCTGCTATATACCACTCCTCTGAATAACATCCCAGGATAAGTTCCTTTTTCTGATTCTAAGGAGCTTATGCTATGCCCTATCTCATTCTATATCTGCCAGTTTTCCTGGACACATGTTTAATATATTGGTCTATTTCAACCAAATTTGGCAGAAGAATGCATGAGGATACATAGTTCTTAAGACTTTTGTGAAAATCAATGGTGGGGCAGATGATAGAGAGCTCAGCTACCCTCCTAGAGATACCTGACTGGTTGTGGGGTTGGCATTTACATCCTGTCCACTCTGTCATTACAATTCATATCTGGCTTCCTCCTGCCTAGACATGTGAGGCAGAAAAAGAAGCATAACAAGGAGGATTTGAAAAACATGGGAGGGTTCGACAAGTATTTTTGGGGGAAGGTGAAATTCGGGAGGAAGTAGCTGCAGCTGTTGGTTTGGAAGACAATAAATGCAATTTTGCATTTCATTAGGTCCACCATTTACAGTAATTCAGAGGGGATTTTTGTTTGTTTTGATTTGTTTTGTTTGTGGATTGCTTGGTTGGTTTGTTCCTTAGTTGTCAAAAGCTTTGACCTGCTGGCTAATTTTCAGATTGTCATCCACTGTAATCCCTATATGAATTCCTTCAACTATACTACTGGATTGCCTGGTGATTTATATCCTCTTCCTAAGTGCAATTTGCACTTCAAAGAACATACCCTAAAAAAAAAAAGAAAAGAGGGGGTGGGGATTACATGAGTTACTGAAATGCAGCATTTAGATGCACTTGCTGGGAAGCACTAGTTACTGTACACTATAGGACAGAAAAGGAAAATGTTGCAAAAAATTGTCTTCCTATACCCTCACTTCACCATACTCATTCCTGGAAGACAATCAGACATCCTTTCAGCAGCTTGAATTTACTTTGACCATGCTTTTACAAAGTTTGTACAAAAATATTTAACACACACTGTTCCTTACTCACCCCAAAAGCTATGTTTACTGCATGAAAATTCTTCTGTAATATGAATAGATTAGGTCAGTCTGCTGAGACTCCTGTTGCCCTGAGGAGTGGAGCAAACTGAGGAGGGAGAGAGACTGATGATATTCTCACTACTGTTACAATGATCCCCTTTAACTCAAAGGTTACCTGTGCGCTTGGCATGCTGGTGAAAAGGGTTTTATTCTGTTGCCTGGGAGGGGCATGTTGTTCAGAGAGAGAATGCAGAACTCAATACTTCCAAAAGCGAAGGGGTTGTTCAAGTGTTAACAGCAAAAAAGACTGTAAAGTAGACAAAAGTCAAGTATTGCAATATCACTGTTTAGTTCTTTGGGCTTGATACAAATTAGCTGCCTATTGTTGCTGCCTACACTCTTCTTCCTTTTCCACTCTTACCAGCCTGATGCTGTACCCATAATTCAAAGAAACTATAGTAAGATAAATATGACACATTCCAAATGTAAATATTAGCATGAGCAAATGCTGTATACAGCTGCAATATTTGCATTTACAGTGCTTTTAAAATACACCAGAGTAGACAAAATATGTACAGTTGTTCTATTCAAGGCTTAATGTCAAATTTATAACAGAATGTTTATTTGGTTTTTTATGAGCTATGTTGTAGAAAATTAAAGCTTTTCCCTAAATACCGTCAGGCAAGAAATCAGCTGAAGAGCAATAGAATAATTATTTTTTTGGTATGACTTGAAACAGTCCATTTGATTAATTGCTCAGTGTGATGGGAAAATAGCTGCACTTTTCTTGTTTGTTGTAATGTCAGAGTTAAATTTGAAGCATATTACATTGTCAAAGGCAAAACTCCTGTTGCTTTTAAAAGAACAGGCATTGGTCTGAAAAGCTCATTTTGAATCCAGGCCTCACTGTACCTCCTGTCTATACTGAGAAGAGGATTGGAAGGATGTGAACTGACAGAGGTACCCAGTGCTGAAAACTAAGTCTTGCACATGTGCAGTGTCACAATAATCCACAGGATTTTCACTTTGCTTGTTGGTTATGGTGGACAGAAGTGCAGTAAAAATATGTGATCATCTAAGACTCATGTAAGTCATCAAAACAGATATTAGTATTTTGGAAATAAGTAGAGCAGGTGTGTTGACCATTGGTCCTACGTCAAATTTCCTCTTGAGCAGAGAATCATGGGGATGAGAATGTTCCCTCTCCTTTATACAAGCATGTACACACATGAATGCATGCATGTGTATGTGTAAGCACGTATAAATTATATATTGATATTACACAAAATTCAGATGTGACGGTGAGACACTGTAAAGCTGGGACAAAAACATTTGTGCAGCCAGTTTGAACTCTAGAATTGACTACTTAACATTACACAGGTTTTTGCCTGATGAACACAACCCCTCAAGTTCAAATGTAGCAAAACCAGGCTTGAAGATTTCCCTAACATGAAAAGTCTCACACATTCCGTGGGCGTGCTCAACAAGCATTTAAAAACCAAGAAACTAGCATGCTAACTCAATGCTGAAGTACTGCTGAGAGCCTGTTTCACACTGACAAAAATTTCATACAAATTATCTTGCTTTCAGTGTATTTGTCACTGCAGTCTCTGCTCCTCTGTATTCGGCCATTTTTAGAGGAAACTGAATTGATTTTAGGCCAGAGGTCCCTGCAGAGGTTTCTCAGGGTGCATATATGGTACTGGCTGTCCACCTTATTTCTAGATATCAATTTAAATAAAAGCACTAAAATAGATTTATGGCAAGAGGCTTCTTTATAAGTTATTATATCAACATTTGTATGACTAGCGAAAGTAAAGGGGGAGTCTATAGGTTTCTGTGCTTCTGTGTATGTACCAAACACATAAATATGCACATGCAAACATATATGTTTATATATAAGCATACATAAAATAGCAAAAGTGAAGACTGGCCTATAAAGCTCAGTAAAATTTTGATGGCTATGAAAAACAAGTGTGTCTTTTCCTTGAAGTGAGAGAGACTTATGGACTTTGTGGGCTGCAAAACCACTTTTTGTTATTTTGGAGTCCTCCTATACAGTAGTGTCTGAAGCTTTGAAAGATTCATTTCACTTCTTTTCCTTTCAATTGGTTATCTGGTCTTATGCAGTGCTCAGAGGCACTTTGCAAAGAAAAATGCTGCATATAGAGCTTCATAAAGATGGATAGAGTTTAGAGTGGCAAAGGGAACCACAGTTTGAGCAGACTGGTGTAGGCAGCTCTTCAGGGACAGGCTGTGGCTCCGTTGGACCCTCCTTACTGGTGTCTGGTACAGAAATGACTGTTCCCAGCTTGAACATGTTGCCTGCAGCCATGTGTGTAAAGCTACAGCTCAGGATGCCTCAGAGCGGTGGCTCCAAGGCTGTTGGGTTTGGAGGAGTGCTATCCAAGATGAAATGTAAATGTTCCTGCCAGTCTGTGGAAGTCTAGTTCTGGTCCCAGTCTCTTCCCTGATTCTGGTCCATGTTCTATGTCCCAAAGAGCTGTAGGGTGAAGCCTGTGTTATTTGCAGGCTGTGTGTTTGCAGGTTATGGTGTGAATTTGTTGGCTGCGTTTGTTCTGAAGTGCCACAGCTGATCCTCTTTTGCTTCTTCCAGGTATGCCAGTGTCCTTATAAATTTGATATATTTGAAGAAGATGATTCTGTTCTTGCCCCATCTTATCCCAAATTCAGGACACTGGATCGTAGAAGAACTTTGTTTAGATGGTATTTTTGCTGGATTTTTTTTCTTTACTTATGGCTTTCTTTGTCTATATACATTAATCAGACTTACACACAGCTATGCAGACATGTGAATGCACTTACAGGGGAGGTCAAAGGCTTTGCAAAAATAATTGCATGCTCTTCTGTCCTGTTATATTTAGCATATTTTTTCATTTGCACACTAAGTCTCCCTTATCCTCTGTTATCATAGGATGTACAGCATTTATTATTATACATCCTTTGTTGTAACGAAAGAGAATATTCCTGTGCAGGAGTAAAGGTGGTCTGCTGAGCAGTCACTGGGTATTGTTTTGTTTGACATATCTCCCATAATTGTCCATAAGACCATGCAGTACTATGACTGAACTTCATATTCCCACTCTAATTTGTAACATTTTAAGGCATATTTTCTCTCACCTAACAAGTAGGTACATGGTAATCAAGCTAATCATTTTATTTTAAAAAAAATCAAAAGAGGTACAATTGCAGTGCATGAGTGTACCACCCCTTTACACTAAAAACAGGTGGCTTGGATGAGTAAGACTGACTCATGAGAGCTTACTAATACTTAAAAAAGCTGACATTAAATTTAACCTACATTTTATGCAATATTAACAAAAATTTCATAAGTAACTTAAGTTACTGTGGGATCCTTTATGAAAGAAGTTGTGGTTTGTAATGTCTGGGACTGTCTTAGATCTGGGTTACACAGTTTGCTTAGATTAGTTCTTCTTTCTCAATGATAACATTTTTTCTTAGGCATCGAAATAACTTTTTATAAAAGGAAAGAGGACATTTTGACTGCCTTATGATTATGACCTATTTTGGGACAGAACAAAAACAACACAATACAAATTAAAAAATACAAGATTGAAAAAATTGTGAACCTCATACTGGTATGTCTGCTTGAAAAGAAAGATAGGGTTCATTTGGGTCAGTCCTAAAACCATAAATCAGGAGGAATATTACAGAAAGCTCTGTTTTGACATGCAAAATGTAAGCCCCAGGACCCACACTTTTGTTTCAGGGAATGTAAGGAAAATAATTGCTTAATTTCTGAAGAAAAATATTTAGAGGCTTGTGCTTTATCTCTGACTTTCCTACTAGTATCTTGCCAGCCACCTTCCCTGTTGGCTTCAGCTGAAAGATTTGCAAAATAGTCAATAACATGAAGTGAAATGGTTTCTGTAAGTAGGAGTCCATAATTTATAAACAATGCTTTATTAGTAAGCAGTATTTAGAGAAGCACAGGCTAATATCAATCCCGCTTTAAGTCAGTAAGATTTATCTCTGATGTTAGTCAATATATAACAGGATCAGGCCCCTGGTAGCATCGTGCTTTGATGCTACACAGATTTGACTTTGAGACTATTTCTACATACCAATAATTAAAAATCAGGATAGCAAACCCCTTCAGTTAGGTAAAATGTACTGTATATACTTGTTCTAAAACAGCAACAGGTGGGTTAGAATTCCATGAATATCATGCTAACATGAAAAGAAAATGATTTCTTTTTATATTGTTACAGACTTTTCCACTGGTTTCTGGAAAGAGCAATTTAGTACATACCTCTGCCCAGGCATGCATTAAGAAAGGTGATTTTCAACAAGCCAAAGAATTCTCTGTTCTCCTTCATGAGTGCGTTTGCTTTGCCCTCACTAGAGACAGAAAAACTTCAAGTACTCTGAAATTTCATGCATGTGAAATTTTCAGGACGAAGACTATTATCTTTCAAAGAGGTTTTATGTAACCCTCAAAACCTGAAAAAAGCAAAGAGTTTGCCTTCAACGTTGCAAGATCTTTAGTGTTAAGCATGACTCAAAAGCGTACAAAGATGGGGAGAGCTGGTTTTGAAAAATTTCAGAATCAACTAAAAAATGTTTTCTGGGTTTACCAAGCCTAGTTCTGCCAAAATGTGCATTCTCAACAATTAAAAAATAGAAGGGTATGCTATGGAGTTGATTGAGAACCTGAGTATTTTGTGTTTCCATATGACCCATTTTAATAAATTATGATAGTATTGTGCTTAAGACACCAAGCATATGACTTGAGCCAGTTTAAGAATCTCAAATTTTGTAGTAATATGTACCATCATATCTCAGTCCAGTAACGCATCCTTAGCACATCCTTTCTCTTAGTATGTGCAGAGCTGCATACAGTACATACTTATACATTCATCTAGATCTGTAACTTACTGTTCTTTCCTTAAAACAATTTGCAGCTGCTCAAAGCATTCTGCAGTAACACGGACAAGAGGCCATTCCAGGCAGTCTTACCCTCTTCTTATTTGCACACTGCCAACAAGAACAAAGTTTGCCATGAAGATTGTTGGAGGAAAACTTGACAATCACTGTAGGTTTTAAAATGCTTCATAGTCACTAGGTTCTTGGGCAAAAATACACCTACTGGTAAAAATCCTACTTAAAACTGTTCAGTAGGAATCCAGACAGATGAAATCTAAAGACATCAGTTTAATATCTAGTGCCCGAGGTGCTCACAATGAGTTTTAAAAAAAAAATTAGCCAAAAATGGAACCCTATTTTTTTCCTTTCTCCCTTTTTCTCTCTCCCTGGTCACAGAAAACTGATGGCCACAAAAGACAGCCTGTGAGCCTGTCCCCAACCATGCATCAGATGCCTTCAGCTGAAGGCCAGGTGAAGAGGTGGACATTTTTGGTCTCCAGCATGCTTGGTAACCCAGTTTGGGGACTGCTGTTCACAGCAGCAGGGAACATGCCAGCTTTCACAGATCTGTACTTGCAGGAGGAGCGCTAGACCTGCAAGGCAGCACCCTGCCATCTGGCTCCTTGCTGGCACCCAAGCGCTGTGAGTAATCCTTGGCAGGGGATGCGTTCCAGCTGAGGGGAACCATCTCTCATCCCTCAGGCTCTAGGCAAACCCCAAAATGAGCAGCTGTTTCCATGGGAAGAATTGGGGGCTCACCAGGCATGTGAGGCACTCCAGACCAGTTCTTCTGGAGGTTTTTGAGGAACAGTAGTACCACATACACTTAGGTAGGAGCGGAAGAATTCCTCTCAGATGAAGGAACCAGGACTGCAGATCTGCTGGGTCCTCTCAGTTTGCTGAACCCTGAGCTGATTTCAAGTCCCAGTTGGGTGTATAAGGCGTATTTTCATTTCTTCTCAGCATTGGGTCAACAGCACAGAGTGTAGCCAGCTATGCTAAGTCCAAGGTGGTGGGAAAACCAGCTTTCTGGTGCTCACCAGCAACGTCACTTTGGTGGTCTGTGGGCATGGTGGATGGCCAAGGGCAGGGTGAGCAGTGGTCACGGTGCCCCTGCATTACCCACAGCCAAGCCCAACACCTGAGAGGTACGTGGGGCAAACCACAGGGCTGTGGGTGTATCAGGCAGGGCTCAAAAGGTGAGCAGGCAGTTCAGCCATGCCATCACTCATCCTTACACCCGAAAGCAAAACTCATTTTCTGTGTATTCTTTATTCCACTGCCAGTCCTCTGAATCACCATGTCCTTCCCTGCTTCCCCCTCATTTGAACACACACCTAGCTGCACAATGTTTTATAGAAAATTAAAAAAAAAATCAAAGTTTGCTGCCTACAGATGTTTTAGGATATTCCTTGTATAATCTTGCCTTTGCCTTCTTCATTGGGCAAGGTAGATGGTACAGCAGAAACAAAAACATGTGACCTTTTCCTTGACCTTAATGCTAATAGCTTCATACTAACCAGCAGGAATAATTTCAGAACACCAGGAAAGCAATTAAAAGAAAAAAGCCAAACTTGACATGTAATAAATAACCTAACATCTCACCCTAATGTAACCTGCAACATCTTTCAGTCACTTTATGGATGTATACTCATCAGTTTTTGTGGTGTTTTGCATAAATTTCATTAGCAGAAGCAGAGTAATATTAACACACACACACACAATTTTCTGACTTTTCAGTTCATTATGAAATACTTCACCTCTGGGCAGATGACTAATATGCTATTAAACTTCTCTATCCTTGAGTTGTGTTGTAGCCAAAAAAGGGGTGCAGTCACTCAAGATCTTTATTAAATGAGCTGAACACACCCACTCAGAGAAAATGCTGCTGTATGACTTTAATGTGTCCTAAGGCAGCATTAACACGTTCATTTAGCTCCATGTTGTGGAGCTATGGTAATAACTCTGTAGTGAAATCTAGGGGAAATTTCCATTATAACCCTGTGCTGAGTAGTTTCAGAGGCATTACCCAGAAGTTTTAAATTTCCAACCAGCAGAATGAAAACTTTGACTACATGTTGGATTGTGGCAGCTACAGTGGACTGTGGGGCTGCCCTACAGTCCACTGTAGCTGACAGTTGCTCACTGTCCTAAAAAGGTAGTTGCTTTTGCTCAGTAATAAAAGGGAGATGTGGACAGTTGTATCCCAATGCTAGCCAAATTTGGGTGATCCCAGTTCAGATCCTCTCTCTGCCAAAGACCCCTCATATAATTTTCCTTATTTTCCTGGATCTTTGGTTTCTTATATGTAAACCAGGATAATGAAACTGATTTTTTGCTGCTCCAGCTTGCAGTGGGTTGTGTGAACCTGATCTGCAGAGACTGGTGGGGTGCCCTCTCCAGCATACCGGGGCTGTTCCTGGAAGTGGGAAGTTTGCTGCTGAGATGTTGAGGTGCTGCAGCACTGCAGCTAATTCCTCTTACATTGCTGCTTAATCAAGGGATAAAATAAATGCTGAGTGTTCGGTGTAGCAGGTCGCTGCTGCAAACTACGGAGTTTGTTTTTTTGGAGGATAGAGTGAACTCTAGTAAACCATTTGCATGGGGCAATATAATCCTGAAGAAATTTTTAGTTTCAGCTTTTCTGCTATAAAATTGTAATCTTCTTACGGTTTAATCTTTAATAGAATAGGAATTAAACTTGAATCATTTCCTATTGATTTTATTATTAATTCTGTCTAGAAATAGACATGAACTTTTTTTCTTTTAAACCGAGATGATCAGGAAGAGACAAAACGATGCAAATAGCATATAGCAAATACAAATGGCTTATATAATACACAGTATGTCAGGAAACTTTTTGTTAATATAATTTAGACCAGAACCAGACTATTTTCAAGGGCGAATAGGAGACTCTCCACCCATTAAAATTTCTCTATAGAATACTAGATTAATTAAGCTAATAATTTCAACAGGAAGCAGTTTTCTCTGGTAACTTGAGTTTAAGAAATTGTTTCTTTGTCACTGTAACTTCTTTGTCTTTGCTTAAAACTGGCCCTATTAAATGTTGCATGAGAGTGACTCAAGGGCATTTAGAAGAACAGGACTCTAATTACCCATACAGGACCAAACTTGACAGAAAATTTGGGATATTGTTCTGGCAGTAGCTGACAGTGACGAAATCGACAATAAACTCACCTTATGAACAAACCCATTCAGTGTGATGTTATGAATGGAGAATCATCCGATTTGCTTGTGTAGGGGTATGTTTTTGTTTGGGTAGGAAAATTATTTTTAAATCAAAGAAGTGATAGTCAGAAATTTCTTTCTAGTGTTCATAGTGTTTTTTCCAAGCTAGTGCTTCTTGAAACAAATCTGGAATAGTGTAGGCATTTTATTTGGTAAATGAAGAGGCTCCTTGTCCTCTCATTGGAGCATATTCTAGTGAGAATGCTGTAAATTCGAGGAATTCTAATAAATCCTAGTTATTCTAGTAACCCTAATGGCACAGTGGTGTAAATTCTAGTAATTCTAAGACATGTCTATTGCAGTAAGAGGACAATACAGAAGCTAAATTTTAAATCTTTCCAAGAAAGAAAAAGCAGAGCCTATTTATTTCTCTGAATAACTTCATCAGTAAGGACTACTCCTTTTACCCTTACTTATTTTGTACATTGCATTACTGTGGAAGTACTGGAATTGAAAGCAGTTTAATAAACTATTACTCAGCATGAATAAAGGGAAAACTGTAAGGATGTTAATGAATCAAGGGCCTTTTTTTATTGCTTTTCGAGATGCATTTTATTATGAATGCCTCAGCTTTATGACTCTAATCTTTAGCCTTACAGTTCTATGCAATATATCCTGAATTTTCTGTGCAGCAGCATTTTTCATTTAATTCCTGGGACATAAATTGCTTAATGTTGATCTTTAAAGACCTTTAAGGTGTCTAAACACTTAATGGAAAAGATAAAGCAATATGACTGTGATCAGAATTCCACTGAGATAAAGGTGCTTAGATTGCCACAGCTAATCTGCTAATGAAAGGCAAAACCCATCTTTATCTCATTATGGTTGTCACCACAGTAAACCTTCTTACCACGTAACTATTTTAATTTCTTTTTCTGTTTTTCTATAACTTGCAGCTTTAATCAAAAAGATACAATGAGAAAAAAAATCCCACCACATGGACCAAAACAAAGTAAATATTTCAAACCCTTTTTTGTGAAATCACTTGGTATTAAGGGCTGTTAGTACATCTAAGGGACTGAAAATTAGGGTCCTATGTATTAACTGTTATTTCATAAATCCAGGTTAAAGACAAAGGCAACAGGAGTGCATCCATCCAATGGTATGGTTATTATTAAAATAAAAAGTCAACAACCATAAGCACATTAGCAAAAAGATGAATAATTTACATGTCAAACTGACACATATTGGACTAATTCCCTTCCCCCTTAAAATTCATAAGTCTATACAGGTCTCATAGTATGATTCAGATCTCATAATTTAACGAAACAAACTTAATCAGAGGTGTTCATTAAATAACAATTCTGATAAAGAGATAATTTAGAGTGACTAATTAAAGACGTACTTTCTTTTCCTCTATCAATCTGTGAAAAGTTCTACAAAGGTGTAATTTTCTAATTAAATCATGAGATCCAAATCAATGTTTCAGGAATTTAATTGCTTACTGTTGTGCTCTTCTCTAAGAAATCATGGAAATTTCCATGAGAATTGAGGATGTACTTTCTTTTTATTACTTTTTTAAAACTATCTTTTCAGTTAGAATGTTGATAACATCTTTTTCTGTATAGTCTTGCAAAGAAATAAACTAAAACGAGGAAAGGCTTAGATTTTTGCATATATTGAAATCGGGTGTGCTTGAAGTGTGCATTTGTGAGCAAGTTGGTCTTTAGGCAAAGTATGGCAAAGCATTTAAGTGATCCTTTATTTATCTCCCTGTTCATCAAAGGACAGAAGCACATATTCTACTTGAAGGATGTATTTCTGTAATTTTGCACAACTAATTTTTTCTTTGTTTTCCTCTCCTTCTCTCCTTGTTTCTAGGTGCAAAATTAGTGCCTTAAAAATTAGTGAAAACTTGGCATAGACTTTTATCTTGTTCCTTCCTGATGCAGGTAATTTCTGTAACTGTGTCAAGAATGAAATATGATTTCATATTGGGTGCTGGTGTGAATGGAGCTGGCTACCCTCTATCTTTGAGAATTTTCATGGTGAAAAGGTTAGATGAGAACTTGATAGGTTAAAAAAATGCTGAATATATTAAACATATATAGATTTTGTTTTTGAAAATGTTAGATATTAAATCAGCTTCCAGACTGTCCTGAATTTCTAGCTAGTATGCTGATTTCCAGGGCAGGGCAGGGGTGACCCCATGATAAGAACCAATACCAAAGCTCCTTCTAAAGAATTCAAAGCTGCAAATCAGGCTGAATGCAGAACATGATTCTCAATAAAAAGGAAAATTATAAACTGGAAACATATGTTACTATAGAAATACCATAATCCTATTTTTAGAACAGTTTTTATGGGGTTTTCCTCAGGCTTTCTAGTTTACTTAAGAACAGAGCTGGATTTCTTATTTAAACGGCATAGGTTTCCCCATTTTAATTCACTGTTTTTCTGTTTGACTGTTGCAATTTTTTGCAGGTTTCTAGCATTATTATAACTACAGAAAATAAATAATTCTGACAGATCTTATGAGACATTTCTTTCACGACACCACTGGTGTATTCATGAGAAGAGAAGAAAAACAATGGGGCTTATATTTGAACTGAAGTTGAATTTTTATTACAGAAAATCTTTTTCCATGTCCAAATACAAACCAGTTTGCTGTCTGCTGGTTCTTACCATACTGTTTCCCAGTTAGCAAATGGAAAAGTTAAGAACAAGTGGCGCAGAGACTATACAGTTTCTGTACTTTCCCAGAAAGATTCTCTTTTCTTCAGTGCTTTGTCTTCATAGTTCTTTCGTCTAATTTGTGATTGACTCCTTGTACACTCTGGGTTTTTAGAAATTGCCTAGGTAGCCACAGTTTGAGTTTAACACATCCTTAGAAATGTGACTAGCAATTCAGTTGTATTTATTTAGCTTCCAGCTGGTAGCGTGCTCCTCCATGAGTCCCTGAATATTGGCTAAGCAGTCTTTATTCTTATAAATACTTGTGAAGAAATATTGGCTTTTTTAAATGGGATATTATGTAATTTTAATTGAAAAACAAACAGACAAACAAAGTCTAGAGTAAGTGCTTGAAATGCTTAGGAGCACCCCTTTTCCATGGGGACTTCAGTGAGTCAACCTTTTCCCAGCAGTGGGATTTCAATTCTGTGTAGGGGAGTTTCTGCAGATTTTCCAGTTTTCAGAAAAGTTTTTCAGAGACACTACTGCTATGGGCTGCAGGCGTTCAAGGCTGACAGATCCTCAGCCTTGCAGCTGTTTGGATGCTGCGTTGGTTTTCATACCCTGCCTCACAACTTAGAGACCTTTAGCACCCACCCATCACAACTGTGTTAGGCCAGAGTTATGAACCCCATTTCTCTAGTCTGGAGAGAAGTTAAAGTCAGCATTTTCACACCCTTGTTTCTGTGTTGTATTGGGGCTGCCCTTATCTGGCTGCTCTAACATCTCAGTGCGCATCAGTGACCACGTGAAGCTCAGGAGTAATGGGTTAGCTGTGCCTGGATATGCTCTTCTTCCATGCCTGTTCTCCTGGTACTTTAAACCTGAGGTTGTCAAACTGGATTAAACATGGTGTGAGGACATTGGACTGGAAACCCACAAAACTGGGATATCTTCCAACAGCTGTTCTGACAGCTTTACAGATTCACATTCTCTTTATGCTTTTTAGCTAGAATTAAAGGACATGGACAAAAGCTGGAATACTGGCCTCATGTCTCAATGTCTTCATTACCTTTACAAGAGAGGTGATGTGAAGACACACTGGCAAGAAGTCATTAAGATATCGCCATCATGGGAAATCCCAAGAACCTTGAGTCGTGACAGAATGATGAATATACAAGGCTCTGCATAAGACAAAACACTTTAGCACCCATTTGCAACATTATCTTATCTGAAAATGTTTGAGCATGGTACCATGCCCTGAAAAACTCTCACAACTATCTCTGAAATTGCTAGGGTTAATATAAAGATGGCAGTATTAACTATATCAAACCATCTCCTGTTTTTTATGAACAGTGATAAACTCCTAAGTACTAGTGGAGAACCACCTTTATTAGACAGGACCTGACCAGACTTGCTCTTCTATTGTAGCTCAAGATTAAAGCATTTCTTACCACCACATTTTTTTAACTAATCCTCTCTCTGGCTGACTCATAACAGCTGTTAAATAACTAGATATTTAGCTAAAGATGATCCGAACCTATAAAGTTAAACGTGATATAATAACCAGCTCCTTTATGCATAGCAAACTGCTTCTGTCATCATTTGAACACTTTATGCTGACCTCACTGTCTGCATCTAATTGAACTGATCTAATGCCATAGTTGACAAAAGATGATAACAATGGTGATTAGACATTTCTGATGCATTATGGAGGAGGACAGAGACCACAAAGAAGTACGAGGCATTGCATGGGGGGAGATGGAAATGGTAACGTAATGTTTTTGAAACATCTGAAAGGTTGATCGGAGTTTGTTCCTGAGTGTTTCAACAGCAGCACATGCTAAAGTTCACATGCCTTGTTTTGCTTATTTTCTTTACCCCTCTGATATTTTCTGATAGCCTCTCCCCTCACATGATTGTGCAATGAAGTCATAGCCTTATTATGGATATAACAGTATATTCACCATTTTTCTCTGCTTTCCTAGAGGTTCTGACTTGTCAGAAACTTGCTAACAGTAATACTAACGAGTGCCTCTGCAGCAGTTCATCCTCCCTAGACCATAGTACCTTGCAAGCATTGACATTTTCTAGTGGGAGAGGCTGAGACCTAGAGAAGTAAAATGACTTGCCCAAATTCACATAGGACAGATCCAGTTTTTTTATTCACAGCTATATCACACAAATCCTCTATGCCTTTTTCTCACAATGAAGAGACAACATGTGCACATAAAGGCTTTTATTAAAACAAATCTACGTAAAAACTCAGCCAAAAGAAAAAAAGACTTTTTTTTCTCTTGTTGGCAAATGTAACTTTCCTCCTTTTTACATATTCACTTTGTTCAACTTGCCCTGGTCCTGAAGTCCCTTTTAAATAAAACCTTTATAATGATGTTTTAAATGAAATCATCTATCGTTGGAATTAAGTCTAGAATTGTGAATTTGTTCCATATGATCAAATTTCATGAAAAATAAAAGTACACTGGCAATTTTAAAGATTACAGGCACATTCCTGAAACCTTTTAAAAACATGCTCAGCTTTAAGCTTGTGAAAAGTGCCTTAGGGCTTAAGGTTAATGATGTGAGTAATGTGTCGACTTGGTGCAGATCTGGATTCATAAGATAGTAATTCATACCCAGAAGTGAAAATGCTCGGTTTTGTTCTTCCCACAGTAAACACAGGAGCATCTGTGGCTGTGAGCACCAGTGGCTAAAACTTGGATCTCAGCTCCTTCTGTTCTGAGTTACATTTGTATTGTCAGGGAGCCTAAGAGACCTTAGTTGCACTGCACTCTGTGCCAACATGGAATGAAATAACAGCTTTTTTAAAGGCTGATAAAGCACAGCAAGGCAATTATGCAGAAGCAGCTATCACGCTGCTAGTGTGAGACGGGTGATAGTACTTCTCACTGATGTGGTTGCTGATCTCCTCTGAGTGTAAAGGGTAATGAGAGAGAAAGTCTGAAGATATTCACCTGAAAATGAAATAGAGAAAGCTCTGGCACTGTGAACTACTCTGAAGTATCAATCACCTTATTGATACAAAAAAAGAGAAGTAGAGACTGGAACATGAAGAACCTTGACAGTGACAAGAAGTCACCTCTATTTGGTTAGAAAGAAGAAGAGGGTAGCAGTGTTGTGGTACAAAGAATGAGGTTGGCTGAGATGCTAAGAGAGTGACCTTTTGCAGCAGCAAAGAGGAATGGAAAAGTTTGATTTAAGCCCCTGCTTGCCAAAGTCAGGGATGATAATGTTGTGATGGAGGTGTGGGATTTGGAGAGTGGAAGAAATGAAATGTGTCATTTGGAATGGCCGTATCCTTGAGAAAGAGAAAACATTACACAGCACAGTGCCCAAGATTTATAAGAGCAGACATTGAGACTGTCAATTTAATATTACACACTGAGAGTCAGTGTGGCAGGTAAGCATAAAGAAAGGAAAGTGTGGAAAGCCTGCCAAGACAGAGACATGGCTCAAAACCTTGTTGAACATGAGCCAACAGCCAGCTATACCAAAAGAGATGTGAGAAAGACAGGACAAAACTTCATTTTTGAGAATGAAACTGGCCTGGAGTAGTCTGTGGTTGCCTTGTATCTCTCATGTAGCCTTGTCTTTGTGTAACCTTGAGGGTTAAATAGGAATATCTCTTATAAGATTAAAAAAAAAAAATTCTACAGCCTACTATCAGCTCAACTAGTGAGTACATATGTCTGCAGTAACCCAATACAGGAACGCAGTGAGGACAAGTGGAAGGTGGTCAGTGATGTTTTAACCAGGGAAAGATTAACCTGAATGCTACTGGAAGCAAAACTGCCTAACACAAAATGTGGTCAAAGGAGTAGTGGGGACAGAGAAATGCACCATGTCCTTGTTCACAGGAAGCCATGCAGGCATAGCACTGGAGAGGCTCAAAGGGACACTGCAGCTCTCTGAACTGTTTCCCTGCCTAGCCTCACTTGTTTTAGGTGTGCAGGCAGTTCTTCTGTATGTAAAGCCTGGTTTGTCTCAGGAAAAAGAGCCTAAGCCACCCTGCTTAATAACTGTACTAATTCATCTCTTTGCCCGTTCCTTAATAACCCATTGACCACATCTGAGCTGATGCAGGAAGGTTCAGAGATGTGTGTCATACAGGCAGCAGAGGGAGGCTGATGGTAACACTGCAGAGGGGACTGCAGATACCAGCCATCACTTGCAGTAGTCCAAGTAATGCACTAGGGGCCTCCTGGCCATGCACTGTCCTCTGCCCAGGGAGGGAGCAGGAGCGGGGCTCCCATCAGAACCAGGGTTCTCCCTCCTGGGAGAGGATGGGGTGTGAGGGCAGGGGGCAAAGGGCACATGGCTTCCCACCCCACCCAGAACTGGCCATGATTAGCTGTGGTACTCACAGGGCAACTACCCCAAAGTAGCAGTTTTACAGCAAGGCTGAGGATCCCCAGTGGGCTTGGGCTTTGCATCAGGGCTGATATGAAAGGTGCAGTGGCCATGTATGGGGTCTCCAATTAGTCATCAGGAGAAATAAATAGCCCATATAGTATGGTGATCAAAGGCTTCCAAAAGAGAAGGAAGAGTTTTCTCAACAGTCATTAAGTCTTCCCATCTTTTGCTCTCTCCCTCTCCACACCTTCAGGTACTGCCAAGTATTCCCTCTTTAAACAGATCCACATCTCTGTCCCAGACTTAATTCCTGTCATCAGCTTCACTTATCTGCAATTATGATGCTGCTGAAATCACACTCTTAGAGGCATCTAGTAAAATGTAAAAAGTTCTGTTCAAAACAAATTTTACAGCCAGACATGCATCCAGATGGCTTATAAACACAGGCTTGAAAAGAGGAATTTTTCAGCCCATTAGTGCACAGACTTTTGCTGTACACAGCAGCTGTGCTGACATCACAAATGCTTGTGCCTTTGGAAGATCCAATGCAGCTAGATTACTGACATCAGAAACACAGGGGTGACTGCCTCAGAGGGCTGAGCCAAGCTCCTCACTGCCCACCACTCATTTGGTTCTTCAGGAGGTGGTGTTTGCCTCTGGTTCCTGCTGTCCCCTTCACCCTCCATTTGGAGAATTCAGCACCCTTCCCCAGATATAAAGCCATGGAAAAACAAATTCCATTTTTTTTTAATTTTAAACATCATTAGGGATCAAATTCACACAGATTTGCGAAGACAAGACTACCTCTAGTCTCCAGCCTCAAGGCCATGCCCCCTTGCATTATCACCAAATTTCATTTTGTTCTTGTTTTCCAGCAGACACAAAGGAGCATTATACACTATGGATATACACCTGG
Source organism: Phalacrocorax aristotelis (assembly GCF_949628215.1). Classification (NCBI taxonomy): domain Eukaryota; kingdom Metazoa; phylum Chordata; class Aves; order Suliformes; family Phalacrocoracidae; genus Phalacrocorax; species Phalacrocorax aristotelis. The sequence goes on along the minus strand of NC_134311.1, from coordinate 13,803,433 downwards.
TTGTGAGAGAGCCAGGTAAGCAAACAGAGGTAGGAAAAACCTGAGCATGCGCATGAACTCATGAAGGTGAAGTGCTGTAATTGTTCTTCAGAACAGATAAATCTAATACTCATCTACCTTCTCCCTGGAGGATTTTGTCCCAAGAGAGCCAGTAAAATACCAGCAGGCAGCAAGGTGGGGTGCAAATATGTCATGGGCTGAAGAAGCCAGAGGACATCTGTGGCTGTGGGGTTTTCAGCAGACAGCAAACCACAGCATGAGCTGCACCCTTGTAGCATGTACAGCTCCCATAAGAGTTTCCAGGCCCTTTCCTCTGTTAACCTAATGTCAAGAAGGTCCAGTACTGGAGAACAAGAAAAGGAAAGAAATAATCTTCCATTCCTGACTCATGCTTCAGGTTATGCCAGTGGCTGAGAGACACAGCTACTGGGGAATGGGTGGTTTAGGGAGAAAATAGCTGTTGATGTGCCATGTATGATACTGCAAACCAACTGATCATAACATGATTTTTGAACCGATGCATGCAAAGATAAACCCCCACTTACAGATGATTGCTTTGGTTTCTATGCATTGACACACACACACGTATATGCTGATGTGTGTAAACCAGGCCATCAGGTACTCTTAGGAGGACTATGGAGCAAACTTCCTGAACAAGTGAAGGTGTATATTTTGGGCTTTGCTCCTGTCACCGTCCCTACTTATCTACACATCATGCTATTGGTATCATTCACTCCAAAGTAGCCCTAACACTTCCTCTGAACTGGAACTATATGTATCTGCAGGATAAGTAGGATATAGAATTTAAGTTGGATCCAGTTACTAAATCTAATCCAGCTGATAAATACAATTACTGATGCTTTCAATTTATGATATACAATGGTGATGAACTGCTGCAGAAAGATCACAGAAGTTTAGACATACATGGAAAAACACACTTGGCAAATGTCCAGTCATGTATTGGGTTTGACGTGATGTATGTTTTGTAATGTAAGAGGAGACTGTCTAATTCTTTCAATATTCAAGAAAGAAACTCGATATTACCAATTCACAGACCCTCAGCCCTTTCAATTTGAAAATAACCTTCTTATAAATCAAAATGTCCTTACTGCTTTTTTTAAATACTTTGGCTTATCTTCTCTTTACGGTATGCGCTAGTCTTTTTTGCTACTCCAGGAGTGCCAGGCACCCCTGAGGTTGACGAATTGCTGGGAGGAAGCAGATATGGCCGTGGTATTGCTGTGCCCTGGCAGTGCTTGGCTGGGTGACTGGAATGTCCCTGGGAAATATGGACATGGAGAAGTGAAGCCACCCTCTGTTTTGCAGTGGCTGATCATAATGCCAAGCCTCCTTTCCCTCAATGTAGCAGACACAGCTTGGATACAGGTGAGGAGCCATGCCTTTTCTTAAGGGTGCTGGGGTTCATGATAATCACTAGATAAGTTCTGAGCATGCAAATATACTTGCAAGACGAAACAGTAATTACACCTAAAATGTTTGTGGTTCGATTCACCTTTTAAATCTGTCTATCCAGCTCCAGGTGGCTCAGAATCTTTCTCATTTTTTTCCCTTTTTTCTAGTTACTTTTTTTATCTAGTTACTTAGAAATAATTGGTAAATTGGTAAATTTAACATGCCATAAAGCAAAACAGTAGGTCCATCCCTGGTATTCACAGCACACCTTCTTCTCTTAGTCTTTTTGATTCATAATTTTTTCCTTTTTTTTCAGATTGATGGGTTAACATCTCCCTTTTTTACATCACCTGGGGAATTTTGGAAAGGCAGACCTTGTTTACAAACCATCTGCCTACTCTGGTGTGTTGAAATGTCACTGTGCATGCTGACACAGTAAAGACGATAAAATTTACAGGTGCCTCTAGGGACTGGTGGACAAGGGACAGGCAGAAACCTTTACACAACTTGCCCTGGAGGAGCTCTGGTGGCAGGGAGACAGGAGAATGCAGAGGTATTATCCAGCAAGAAAAGAGACTATGACTATTCAGATCTATATAATGATGTTTAATGATGCAGTGTGATAGTTAATACAACTGTGATATAAAAATATAATAATGCAAGCATGACAGTAGTGGTTACAGTTATCGTTTAGCAGTATTCAACTGTAAGACAATGGTAACTATCATGACAGCAGTGGATAGCTACAAAGAGCTTAGCAGCATGCAGTCATGGAAGAGTTAGGAGTACACTGCTATGGTTATGATGGCTGCTCCCAAATCCCTGGATTCTCTAGGTGCTACAAGGTCTGCAAGACACTGCTTTTGTCCCAGAGCATCCACATTGATGGCACAGGGGCTCAGGGTGTTGTATGTGGCCAGGGTGATCTGGAAAAGAGAACAACCACCATAGCAGCTGATGCTCATGACCCAGTATCACCTATTCTGGGCCTCTTCTGCTGACCCCACTCTTGTCACCCTTGGGTTGGCCATTTAGCTGCTTAGGACACCATGACCTATGGCTCTCTGGGCTTCACTTTGTCCATTTTCTGGACAGATTCACCATTAATGAGTCACTTGCTGAGCCAATCCAAAAGTGACCAGTCACAGCATCCTCCTATTACTGTGTCTTCATCCTACAGCTCTTCTCCAGGAGAGTCTGTTCCCTGAAACCAGCTCAGAGGTGACCACTGTTTTCATCATTGCCCTAGGCATCCTAACCATGTCATTATTGCACTTTTTGTCCTAATTTCTACAAATCAGGTTAAATGAGCATGACGCTAAACCTCTTCATGATGATGCATGTCAGCAATTTCATTTTGTTCTTACAATATACTAAGGCTATACTAACTACAGGTTGAGCCAATGGTACATTAGTATTTTAGTCTTTCACCATAGACAGTGCTAAACCTGTTTGTTATGAAATATGGGAGAAGTTACATTAAAGCCTTACTGTGGCTTAGTGGCCCCCTCTTCCCTGCTTTGGACTGAAACCCCTTCAGCCACTGTGATTCATCTTACAAATTCATTCAACAATTGTTCCTTTGCTTTGGTTCTTCACCTGTATAATTTACAATTTACAAAATACAAAGCTCCCTGGCTGAACAAGGAGCTTTTGCTGGGACTCAGGAAAAAAAGGACAGTTTACCGCTTTTGGAGGTAAACTCAAGAAGAGCACAGGGATCTCTTTAGGTCTTGCAGAGAGAAAATTAGAAAAGCAGAAGCCCAACTAGAGATCAATCTGGCCACTGTTGTAAGGGATAACAAAAACTGTTTTTACAAATAGATTAACAACAAAAAGAGAGCCAAGGAGAATCTCCACCCTTTATTGAATGGGGGTGGGGGTAACATTGCCACCAAGGGTAAGGAAAAGGCTGAGGAAATGGCCTCAAGCTGCATCAGAGGATGTTTAAATTGGATATTAGGAAAAAATTCTTTACTGAAAGAGTGGTCAGGCATTGGCACAGGCTGCCCAGAGAGGTGGTCGAGTCACCATCCCTGGAGGTGTTCAAAAAACATGTAGACGTGGCACTTCTGGACATGGTTTAGGAGGCATGGTGGTGGTGGGTTGGTGGTTGGACTTGATGATCTTAAAGGTCTTGTCCAACCTTAATGATTCTATGTTTCTATGATTCTATTGCTTTATGTGCTATATGACATAGCATGGACTATTTTAAGTGGGCTGAGTTTCTTCTTTCCTAAGTATTGATAACAAATCGGACACAGAACTGATCCTCCCTAAGTGGCAGCCACAGAATTTTGCAGCCTGTACTAGTTTCTTCACAACAACGTGGTTTTGTCCCATTACATCTACCATCAAATGCTGAGGATTATTTTTGAGGTGTGAAGGAAGAAGAGGGTTAGTCTTGTGCCTTTTTGGGAAAATATACTTTGAATTAATTTTGTTACAGAGTGTTACCCCCGTCATATGACTTATAAAGCACTCAAAACAGCTCTGGGAGGTTTTCAAATTAGCCTCAATATTTGCATGTGCAAATTCATCAGCCAAGGCTGGAAGTATGGAAAAGATGACTAAGTAGGTTGCCTCTGCCCTAATGTATGCCCTGTACAGAGTTGGGCACATATCCAAGCCACTCATTTGTTCTTGCTGCTGTTTTGCAAGCTAACAGCATATTTGCTATAAATTGCCATCAGTTGGGATTTGCTGAGTTGTGGCTAAGCAGGGCCAAACGTCTACAAGAGAGTCATGATTCATCAGCTTGGTTTTGTTATGACACAAGGCAGTTACTACTGAAGGTTGCAGGAAGGAGGGGTCAGGATGCAGGACCTCCATCCCCTCAGGACACAGTTGATTGAATTCAATTGTGGCTATCTTCCCCCTCACTCTACCTGAACCCAGTGAGGTCCATGGGACTTCAAGCCTGATTTCACCTACTTTTAGGTGGTGTTTTGTATGCAGTTATTTATGCTATGTTATGCTATGCCTAACAACAAAAGTATAAACTCATCTGAATACCTCCCAGATGGTGTTACTTGGAGACAACACTTGAGCGACTAGTTTTCTGTATGTGATCTTCCAGCATTCAGATATTACTTTTCTTGTTCTTCCCAATCTCTGGAAATGAATATATTTCCAAATTGTAGTCAGTAATGATCCCTGTGTGAAGCTAAATATAATTTCTAGGAGAGTAACTGCATATTTGGTACCTACTAAAATATATGGCATATATTGTATCTAATACATAATTTCCTAGATGTATGTCCATAAAGATGTTTGGGTTTTTTTCCCTTTCTAGTATTTCTAATGAAACTGAAGGATAATGAACTGAAAGTTTTCCCCAGAATTGACTGCTTCCTCCTCCCCCTCTCCCCCACCACGCTACTTCACCCACATCCACCCCCACCCCCCCATTTCTCCAGAAACTGGAAATTGCATGTTTGGCCTAATGCAGGAGCTATAATTTAGCTGCCCCTTAGCTCCCATCACCTCTGAGCCGTGTTCCCAGGGGCCCTACAGCTTGTGTGACTGCCTCCCTCTGCTGCCTTTTGCAGCTGTTTTTTTGAGTAAGATTATCTCTCCTACCCCTTATCACAAAAACTTTCCATAGAAAGTTGAATCTAAAAAAATTGGGTTAAAAAATCATCAAATGAAAAATAAATTTGGTAGAAAAAAGGTCAGCCATCTTAACATACAGAAGAGTAGGAAATTAAGCTTATCCTGAAATATTTTCTTGATTAGATTTTGAACTGCACACAGGCTTCAAACAGCTATTAGTTTAATAAGGTGCCTTTGAAGGAAATAGCCAATCTTTTCAAAAATAAGGGATTTGAGGTGTTTTTTTTCTTTTCAGTTATACAGTATCGTAACGTAACTATGTTTTATTTACACTTTTGTGGAAATGTCCCCCTGCGATAATAATTTCTTCTTGGGAACACTTGCAATTCCATAGTGTTAAGTACCTACATTAATAGATGGGTATGTATTCAATTTGCATAGGTCATTAGCGGGTAATTAATCATTTGCAGGCGCTTACTGCTAATTTAGTGATTAAATTTTACACCAGCATTACCAGAATGAGCTGTCACACAACATTGGTCACTTTTTCACATTACTTTGGCGGTAAAGGAAGTGGAACTTCTGGGAACTTTAGAAAATTCAAAGCCGTATTAGTGGTGGTGGCAGCTCAAATTCTCTAGCATGCATTTTCATAACTGCTCTTCTCCTAGAAGGCACCATTTTATTTTGGTGCCTCAGAGATGAGATGAGCATTTTAATGCACTGGCTCTTCAGCCTGAATTGAAGAGTTTTTTAAAAACTGGGGTTTTTAAAAAGGCTTTCTACCAGTGCTTTATCCAGTCATTTACCAGACTTAATAACCTGACATCCAAGCTGTTGATAAACTGGATAAAATCAACAGTATACCACCTCTGTCCCCTTTTACCAATTTGTCTCCAACAATAGTTTCAACATTTCAATCATGTAAGTCCTGCTAACAAATCTCAGCAGTAACAACCATATATCTGTGTGCTGAATGAAGACTTCCAATTCCTTCACATTTTCTTGAGCTTTAGGCATTAATACAGAGGTAACTTATATTAACTGCACATTTTTCTTGTATTAGTTTTGCAGTTCAATTATGATGATATTCTTACTTTTCCTTCACATATCTTAAGCTCCAATGATGCAATGAAATATTTGCTGACTGAAAAAGCCCTTCCCAAGTTGAACACAAAAGTGATCAGAGTACCACTTGGTAATTATTAGGTTAATGGTTTAAGTAATGTTTTTCAGATACGTAAGACCATACATTAACTGATGTGAAGTGTTCTTTCTCATTTGGGTAGTTTATCCATGGGTAATAATTCATATTTAAAAGTAGCATGACACGCTCTTCATGCCATAAAACGATTATGTTCTTCCTATGTGTAAGCAGGATTTCAACAGGTGATCCTGTGTAATACACTGTTGTTTTTTTCTGCAGGTTCCTGTTATACAATACAACACCAGTTCTTTAGGGCTGTTAAAAGAATGCAAATATATTCTATAAAAAATCAAAAGGTATGGATCAGCCTACTTTAAGTAAAAGACAGGGTAGGTCAGCAAAGGAGGCTGTACAATACCACTGTCATTGCACTAGTTCCTTAAAGACATATTTTTCAATTGTAAAGCATGCTGCCAGTTACTGATTCCCCACCAGTGTATAAGGGTACTAACTACATGTGCAGTACTCGTCAAGCTTCCTGCTCTGCATCAGCTACACCTATTTCATCAGGAGTTTCCCAGTGAAATCTGAAGAAAGAGTCTGTGAAATTATGCAATCAATAATAATTTTTTTTAATCAGCCTGAAAGGAGAGAAAACAAGCATATACTGTTAGACCTGAGGTGTTGGTGTTTTTCACCCTGTGTTTTGGTAATCAAAGCAAATGCTCAGAGCAATAAAACATTATGTGATACATGAGTACTGCTAAGCTCTATCACCCCCCCTATTCAGAACAGTGTTTTCAAGTTATTCAGGAAGTTAATTTAAACATTTCAAAGCACAAGAACAGATTCAATTGACTCATTTTACAGGTTTTGTTTTAGAGATTATTTGCCCACCTGTGAATGCAGCGTTATCAATGGGCCTAAGACCTTTAAAGTCCTATTGACATGCATGCCAAGCCTAACAGAGTCAGCAGCCTACTGCTATGGCAATATGTCATGATTCTGTTTTGGGAGACCTTATACTGGGATGAGAAGTTATTGGCCTCATTGCTAGAAGTAGTGGTTGACTAAGTAGAGCTGACTTTGTAGTAGGGTCCTTGTCTGCTTGACAATGAACTTCCAGTTGCCAAAACATTTCACATATGCATCATCATACTCTTCCACTAACCCAGCGGTACTCAAACTATCAACATAAAGACATGAAAAGGTCTCTCTGCCACTCTCTGGAGTACTGTATTTCAGTAACGAACACCATTACTTTTGTAAAGTGAAAGAGGATTTTTCAAATGTCTTCATCCTTGGCCCACTTTGGCTGACACAGGGATCAGCCTAATATAAAAGTAAACTGATTTAATTGCAAAGCAGATAAATGAACAGAAGTAGGAACCTCCCCATTTCCTGAGGCACACATAGTTAAAGTTTGGCCATGGTGGCCACCCATGGTGCCTACCCCCATTCAATTTGTTTGCTATCACATTTCAGTGTGGACACCAAAACCTTCATCTAGTTGACAAGTGGGCATTGAATGCTTGGTTCTCAAATAGCTGTGAATGGTATTCATCAAAGGCACCAGACTTTAAGTTCAACATTTTATACTCTTTGGAGGAGGAGCGGTGGTGGTTATATATAGGGGTTTTTCTCCAATTTTGCACAAATATATATTGCTTGAACAGGCGCTGTTTGATTAAGCATGTAACTTTGAGAGCTGAAGCTAACATGACTACTTCCATGCTTAAAGATCAATCTGGATTTAATACTCATGCTGACTCAGTCATATAAAACAATCATCTGGACAAGTGAGCAAAAGATAATTTGAATCCCATGCTTGTTTCCACTTGTATTTCAAAATCCTTGACAAGTACCAAGTATTTCAGAAAAAAACTAACACCTAACACATCTGATCTGAATCTTGTGGGTGCTTATAATTTCAGATATTTCATAAAAAGAATGATTTTTACAGTGGCTAGGCTTGAAGAAGAGTAATGTAAGGCACGTGTGCAATTATAAGCTGCACAAGAGGTCAATGAAGAAATTATTTAGCTTTTAATCTGAAGTAATATTCTCATCCACTGCTTGTGATACCAAATTAAAGGCACTCACAAATAATGCTGATTGCTTTCAGTAATACGGCATGCTACTAATGGATGCTTAGCAAATGACGTGTGTTGAGCTCAGTGCCAAAAGATTGGGAAGACGAAATACTTTAGGATTTTTTTTTAATAAAATTTAAAGCAACTTTGGCTTTGTTTTCTACTTTGAAGATGGCAGATTCTTTGGACCAAAGTACTCCCAACTTACAGAAATTATTAAGATTTGGAGAAGCAGATCCTGAATTATTTTGCTAACCATTCCTCTTGTAATAAGTTTTTCTTGAATGTTAAATATCTCCAGTTTAAAGGCAAAAGAGTGTGGTTCTTTACACTAGCTTTCCCTTCTACAAGCAGTTGATGGACTGTGTTCAAAAAGCTTCAAGTAATATTGTTGCTCTTTGCCCACACAAATCTAGTCTGTTATTAAGAAGGGTCTATTTGTCTCCACTATAAATGCATGAGATAAAATTACGTACTAAAATAGACTGAAGCATCTTTACCACAAGTCTTTACCATGGCATTTACACTGTATTTATGTGGACAGAAACCTTTAAGTTCTTTATAGCACCTACTTTCCTTAATGCATCATTTCATTCTTTGCATATGTGAACTGAGCTGCAAATGTTAATAGTCTAATCATGCTTCATAAATGAATGGTAGTTACTTGCCATATTCATTTGAATAGATGAAAAATTATTATATTTATTAGGAGGATTTGGGGTTTGTGTCTGTTTGATATATTATCATTCTAGCATAAGGAATACAGTCACATTGGCATTACTAAGTAGTAATTAACTGTGAAATTCATTTAATGTCTGCTAATGCTGGATGATTGTATGTTTTATTTTACAAAACCCCAAACAAGACTAACTTCCTTACAACTATCCACCAGCTAGAGTTGTGTTAGGCAATCTCCTCTCTTTAAAAATCTTAGATTTAGTTAACGGGTAAGTTGTGAGCTTAGGTTAATATTGTTCTATGTTATAAACTGTCATTTTGGCCAAAAATTGCCTTCGAATTTGCCTGGAATGTTGTCATCTTCCATGTCTAACATGAGCCATTCCCTAGAATCACAGTTTGGAAGGGACCTCAGGGATCATCTACTCCAACCTTTCTAGGAAGAACAGAGTCTAGACAAGAGGGCCCAGCACCCTGTCCAGCCGACTCTTGAAGGTGTCCAACGTGGCCGAGTCAACCAATTCCCTGGGGGGATTATTCCAATGGTGACTGTCCTCACTGTGAAAAATTTCCCTCTCTTGTCCAATTGGAATCTCCCCAAGAGCAACTTGTGTCCATTCCCCCTTGTCCTCTCCATGGGACTCCATGTAAAAAGGGAGCCTCCATCTTCTCTGTAACTACCCCTTAAGTACTGGTACATGGTGATGAGATCCCCTCTGAGCCTCCTTTTCTCAAGGCTGAACAAACCCAGTTGTCTCAGCCTATCCTCACATGGCAGCCTTCCCAGTCCTTTGATGACCTTGGTGGCCCTTCTCTGGACCCCTTCCAGCCTGTCCACATCTTTTTTGTATAGCGGGGACCAGAACTGTACACAGTACTCCAGGTGTGGCCTGACAAGCGCTGAGTAGAGCGGGATAATGACTTCTTTCTCTCTGCTGGCGATGCCCTTTTTGATGCAAGCCAGCATCCTGTTGGCCTTCTCAGCCACAGCAGCACACTGTTCGCTCATGTTGAGCTTTCTGTCCACCAGCACCCCCAGGTCCCTTTCCACAGCGCTGCTCTCCAGCCAGGTGGATCCCAGTCTGTGCTTCATTCCCAGATCATGTTTTCTCAGGTGCAAAACCTTACACTTGTCCTTGCTGAACTTCATAAGGTTCTTGCTGGCCCACTCTTCCAACCTGTCCAGATCTCCCTGCAGAGCAGCTCTCCCTTCTGGAGTGTCTACTTCCCCGCTCAACTCGGTGTCATCAGCAAACTTCATCAGGCTACACTTGATGCCGTTGTCCAGATCACTCATGAAGAGATTGAATAACTTTGGGCTGAATGTCAGTCCCTGGGGGGCGCCACTTGTGACAGGTTGCCAGTTTGAGAAAGAGCTATTTACCACCACCCTCTGGGTGCGGCCTGTCAGCCAGTTCCCCACCCACTGCACAGACCACTTGTCTAGGCCATAATGCGTTCATTTCTCCAGGACGAGGCCATGGGGAACCATATAAAAAGCCTTGGAGAAGTCCAGGTAGACAACGTCCACTGCCTTCCCCGTGTCAACCAGGCAAGTCACTGTGTCATAGAAGGCCACCAGATTTGTCAAGCACGATCTGCCTTTAGTGAAGCCATGTTGGCTGTTCCCAGTCACGTGCTTCAATTGACTTGTGATGGCCCCCAGGAGGATTCATTCCATAACTTTCCCAGGGATTGAAGTAAGGCTGATGGGCCTACAGTTACCCAGATCCTCCCTCAAGCCTTTCTTGTAGATAGGGGTAACATTTGCCTTCCTCCAGTCCTCTGGGGCATCCTCCATTCTTCACAACTTCTTGGAGATTATGGAGAGTGGTCTTGCAATGATGTCAGCCAGCTCTCTCAACACCCTCGGGTGGATGTCATCAGGACCCATTGATTTGTAGGTGTCAAGCTCCTGTAATAGTTCACATACTAACTGTTCCTTCACTGATAGTGGGTTTATGATTGGATCAACTGGGAATTTCATTCGCAAAGCCAACAGTGTTGGTAAAGACAGAGGTGAAGAAAGTGTTGAGGACCTCTGCCTTTTCAGCATCGTTGGTGACTGACTCTCCTATTCTGTTTAACAGTGGGCCTGTGTTTTCCTTCTGTTTCTGCTTGTGCTTGACATACCTGAAGAATCCTTTCTTGTTATTTTTCATGTCTACAGCCAGTTTCAGTTCAAGACTGGCTTTTGCTTTTCTAACCGCACCTCTGCACGCTCTGGCAATGCCCTTTGTGATGGTTTTGGCTGAGAAGGGGTTAATTCTCCTCACTGTGGGGGTTGGCTACCTTTCCAGCTTCCCACGCTCTGCCGCGTGGCGGGGGGGAGCTGGGAGGGGCAGGGCCACGGTGGGGGAGGCTGACCCCAACTGGCCAATGGCAGGTTCATTCCATACCACGTGACACCATGACCAGTATATTAAGGGGGGCAGTTGCAGCTCGGGGGCAGCATGGCGTTGGGTCGGTGGGTGGTGAGCGGCTGCATCACATGTGGTTTGTTTCCCTCCCCTCACCCCCCTTACCCCCGCTTACCCCCCCACCCCCCCACCCCAGGTTTTGCACCTCTCGTTCTTCTCCTTTACATTGTATTTCTGTTGTTTCTTTTAATTTTCATTATTAAACTGTTCTTATCCCAACCCACGAGTGTCACCCTTCTGATTGTCTCCCCCACCTACTGGTGGGGGAGTGAGTGAGCGGCTGTGTGGGGCTGAGCTGCCGGCTAATCCATGACACCCTTGTAGCTTGCAATGGATAATCCTCCACTTCTCCATCTCTGGTGCGCTTCCCTTTTGGATTTGAGTAGACCCAGGGGTTCATGGTTGAGCCAAGGGGGCCTCTTGCTCTGCTTACTTCCCTTTCCTTTATAGGGGATAAACTGGTTTTGTGCTTCCAAGAGAGAGTTCTTGAAGAACTCCCAGCACTCACTAGCTGGAAGCATCCCATTGAATCCCTCCCAACTGAGTTCTGAGTGAGCTGAAGTTTGCTCTTCTAACAGTCTAGAACCCTTGTCTTAGAACTGACCTTCCACATGCTCAGTAGGATCCCGAACTCCACAATATTGTGATCACTGCAGCCAAGACTGTCACTAACCAACATATTACAAAGCAGGTTTTCTCAGTTTGTGAATAGCAAGTCCAGCAGTGCCTCACTCCTGGTTAGCACATCTAGCATTTGTATGAAGAAATAATCCTCTACGCATTCCAGGAACTTGGTGGATCATAGAATCATAGAATCATTAAGGTTGGAAAAGACCCTTAAGGTCACCAAGTCCAACTACTAACCTATCACTGCCAAGTCCACCACTAAACCATATCCTCAAGCACCACGTCTACCCTTCTTTTAAATTCTTCCAGGGATGGAGGTTCAACCACTTCCCTGGGCAGCCTGTTCCGATATTTGACAACCCTTTGGTGAAGAAGTTTTTTCTAATATCCAACCTAAATTTCCCCTGGCACAGCTTGAGGCCGTTTCCTCTCGTCCTATCGCTTGTTACTAGGGAGAAGAGACCGACCCATGCCTCGCTACAACCTCCTTTCAGGTAGTTGTAGAGAGTGATAAGGGCTCCCCTCAGCTTCCTCATTCCAGACTAAATAACCCCAGTTCCCTCAGCCGCTCCTCATAAGACCGGCTCTCTAGACCCTTCACCAGCTTCATTGTCCTTCTCTGGACACGCTCCAGCACCTCGATGTCCTCCTTGTAGTGAGGGGCCCAAAACTGAACACAGTATTCGAAGTGCAGCCTCACCAGTGCCAAGCACAGGGACACAATCACTGTCCTGCTCCCGCTGGTCACGCTATTCCTGATACAACCAGGATGCCATTGGCCTTCTTGGCTGCCTGAGCACACTGCTGGCTCATGTTCAGGCAGCTGTCAGCCAGCACCCCCAGGTGCTTTTCCTCCAGGCAGCTCTCCAGCCACTCCTCCCCAAGCCTGCAGTGTTGCATGGGGTGGTTGTGACCGAGGTGCAGGATGCGGCACTTACCTTTGTTGAATCTCATACTGTTGGCTCCGGCCCAACGATCCAGCCTGTCCAGGTCCCTCTGTAGGGCCTTCCTGCCCTCCAGCAGATCAACACTTCCACCCAGCTTGGTGTCAGCTGCAAACTTACTGAGGGTGCACTCAATCCCCTCATCCGGATCATCAGTGAAGATATTGAACAGGACCGGCCCCAACACTGAGCCCTGGGGAACACCACTCGTGACCGGCCGCCAACTGGATTTGACTCCATTCACCACCACTCTCTGGGCTCGGCCACCCAGCCAGTTTTTAATCCAGCGCAGAGTGCACTTGTCCATGCAAGTTGCCATATTGTTCTCCCAGCAGATGTCTGGGTAGTTGAAGTCACCCATAAGGACCAGGTTCTGTTGGCCAGAAGCTTGAAGAGTCGCTCTAATGTAGAGCAAAATAAAAATTATTGAGTTTATTCTTCATATAATAATAAGAGAGACATTTGACACTTTTTTAAACTCCCTCTGTAACAAATATCTTGACTAGAGAAAGCCTCATTCTTAACTGTTAAGCAAAGACCTTATCCCTTGGATTATTTTTTATTTTAAAGTCTGACAAGTAATTACCTGGGTCTTGGATGAAAGAAAAAAACCCACTGAAATAAAATAAAATTCAATATATGAGTAAATTTCCTTTTAAGGAACAATTTTCCTTAAAAAAGTTTTCCTTAAAAAGTTTTCCTTAAGAAGAGTGCTTCTGCTTATGCACAAAGTAACATGTGGTTATGCACATTTATGAATAATAATTATTTCCTACATTTTACAAACTTTTATCAGCAAATACTAATAATCAGCCAAGTGACAGCTACACATTCTGTTTAGGATGATATTGTGATATTGCAGTATAGCTGAGAGCTGTTTGGAGAGACAGCATATTTAAATGGGATGTCAACTCCATTTCTTCAGCCTAGTCAGAAAAGGTGTTTTGTAAGAAGCATTCTTACAAGAAGCATTTCCCGGGCTGGAAAGGCCAGTCAAATGACACCAGGTAAGTTTCCTGAAAGCTTATCAGGCAGTGAGTTGTTTATTTAGACTCAATATGACCGAATATCAACACAGTATTAACACAAAATGATGAAGTGACAGGAACTCATTCCAGTGAACAATCCAAACTAAAACTTATTCCAGTACATAATTTCTTGGAGAAAGCTTGCTGCACATATGTATTTACCACTCTACTGGAAGTAGAGTAAGGCACAGTGACATCAAGTAATTACAAGAAGACGTGGTTTTTTTCTGAGTTTCTTGAGCTTGTACTTTTTTTTTATTTTTTTTCCAGAAACCTCAAAATAAAGGTGATAAAAATCATCAGGCAAGTTGGAAGGACAGAATGACACGGGCAAAACAGAAGCCTAGAAACAAAGGAGACTGAGAAGAATACAGGAATATATGATCTAAGCTTTACAATGAAAGAGAAAAAAAGAAGTACAAACAGGAATAAAATGTGCTATTAAAAAAAAAAAAAAAGTTATGTGGTAAATCTGCACTCCTTGTGCCCAAGGATACATTTTTGATCCAAGTGCCTCTTAGCTTGTGATTTAAATCAACAAGAAATGAGATTTCCAGACTTTCTATTTCCTTTCATGTTGTCCAGTCATCACATCCTGCAGAGATGAAAAAGATTACCACACTTGAAAAAGGGTAAAGAGAATTCAGACTCGAAGCATCTCCCTAAAACTGAGCCTGACCCAACAGGTCAATCCTCTCAAAGCAGTTATTCCTATTTTTAATGATGAGGTGCATGTACTACTGCTGACTTCAGCTTACTGTGTTTTAATTCAATTGCACACTTATAGGTAAATTTTAAAAATATGTTTTGGTACCCAGTTGCTTCTTTGGCCAGAATGTAACTAACTAACTAAAAAAAAAAGTAGCCATCTGAGTAGCAGAAACACTGAAGCCTGGTTTCCAGTACATTCCAGAGGATTTTCTGTTTAACAATAAAAGGACAGGTTTTTAGCTTTTTCTTTTGGAAGGAGAGGTGGGAAAGAAGGGATTATTTACTGGCTCCCCCTCTTTTGCCCAGCCACATGTTTTCACATCTCCTAAAAGGAACCAGTGCCTGAAAATTCTCTCCCTCTTGGACTGGATTGACATTGGAGAGTAATGTCAAAAGTTAATGGGAGGGGTGAGAAAAGAGGGTGCAGATACACACAGAGGCAGAATGGTCAAATAAGTCCAGTTCTCCCCAAGAAAATACTCTTAAATAACTATGTGAAGCTTAAGCATTACTTTATATTTTTCTGTCCTCATCTGTCTCCTTGTTCTTGTTTGTAGAGGAATGCAAAGGCCAAAAGCTATTAAATGGCTATATTTGCCTATAAGATTCACAAGCTTAGAATCATAGAATCATTATGATATCCCTAAGAAAATGGAATTTTTGGGACTGTCCACTAAAGACATAAGAATGAACTATGTGAGCCTGGCAAAACAGAAGTTGAGGGCCAGAGACAGAGACGGAGAGATAGAGAAGCACTTGTATTACGACTATATCCTTGAGGAGAGCTGAGAGACTGATCAAAGCAAACATCCCATCTCAGAAGCCACTGCGAACAGGGTGATAAAGCGTATAGTCAAGGAGAACAAGTCATTGGGATATAGATAAAAACTAAAACAAAGTGCACGTTAGGGGAACTATCCTCATTATAATACTAAAAATCAGGCCCATGGGCCAGGAACTGCCCCCCCTCTAATTTAAAAAGTGAGCTGTACCTTTACATCAAAGTGAGAAAGAAATTAACCAATTATTAGCTGAGGTGTGTGAATAATAGCTGTGACTGACACATTTAGCTACATAAATGCTTTGTAGTTTCTCAGTGTGGTGTGCTAGCTTTGTGGGCTACCACCTAGCACCAATCTTTTCACAAAAATGACTTGAATAAAATACTTCTGCTCTGTGTGTAGTTTGGCATTTTGCACACCAGGTGAACAAACCCGCTTTTTGGGATAACATTATGGTTGGAAAAGGCATCTAAGATCATCAAGTCCAACCATCAATCTAGCACTGCCAAGTCCATCACTAAACTATGTCCATAAGCAACACATCAACGCGTCTTTTAAGTACCTCCTGGGATGGTGACTCAACCACTTCCCTGGGCAGTCTGTTCCCATGCTTGGCAACCCTTTCAGTGAAGAAATTTTTCCTTATATCAATCAAAATATCCCCTGGCACATCTTGAGCTGTTTCCTCTTGTCCTATCGCTTGTTTCTTGGAAGAAGAACACTCACCTCACTACAACCTTCACTTAGCTGTAGAGACCTATTGCTCCCTTATTAGGTCTCCCCTCAGCCTCCTTTTCTCCAGACTAAACAACCCCAGTTCCCTCAGCTGCTTCTCATAAGACTTGCACTCTAGACCCTTCACCAGCTTTGTTGCTCTTCTCTGGACACATTCCATTGCCTTTGTTGTCATGAGGGGCCCAAAACTGAACACAGTATTTGAGGTGCGGCCTCACCAGTGCCGAACACAGGGGCATGATCACTGCCCTGCTCCTGCTGGCCACACTATTCCTGATACAACCAGGATGCCATTGGCCTTCTTGGCTGCCTGAGCACACTGCTGGCTCATGTTCAGCCGGCTGTCTGCCAGCACCCCCAGGTGCTTTTCCTCCAGGCAGCTCTCCAGCCACTCCTCCCCAAGCCTGCAGTGTTGCATGGGGTGGTTGTGACTGAGGTGCAGGACCCAGCATTTGGCCTTGTTCAACCTCATAAAAATATGATACAAATCCAGCCTGTCCAGGTCCCTCTGTAGAACCTTCCTACCCTCAAGGAGATCACACTCCCACGCAACTTGATGTCACCTGCAGACTTACTGAGGGTGCACTCAATCCCCCCATCCAGATCATTGATAAAGATATTAAACAGAACTAGGCCCAATTCTGAGCCCTGGAGGACACTGCTTGTGACAGCTGACAAGTGGACTTAATTCCGTTCACCACAACGCTTTGGACTCTGCTATCCAGCCAATTTTTTACCCGGCAAAGAGTATGCCTGTCCAAGCCATAAGCAGCCAGTTTCTCTCAGGAGAATGCTGCGGGAAACAGTGACAAAGGCTTTACTGAAATCTAGGCTGACAACATCCACAGCCTTTACCTCATCCAGTAAGATGGATTTCTTTTGTTCCTCTGTGCATGGTGCAAAGATCCTTTCACAGAAAACCAGCACAAATTCTGTTTCCATAGGCCTCATGATCTTCTATTTTGGCCCAGGACATCAGAGCACCAACAATGCAGAGCATCAACTCATGGCAAGAATAGTTTTCTTTCTTTTAAGTTCCTTACTGACTTAGAGAGAGAACTAAATAGAGATTTCCCCTAACAAGAATATCAGCTGAAAAATAGGTTAGATAATCAGGCCAAAGTAGCTAGCCATATTAGCTCTGTATTCCAGTTTGTTGCTTGTTTTTTTTTTTCTCTTCTATAGCCATTATTTTCTGTGTCTTATATAAAAAGCTATTACCATGGGGTTAACTTCACTCAGAAGTCTATGACACAGCTTTTAATAATACCAAAAATAAAGGAGTACTTACTGCTGGCTTTCAAATGGGTTTGAAGTTATTCTGTTCCCTCTGAGTCAGTAGCTCTTTGCCAAGAGCTTTTGAAATCCCCCACCCCACTTCTCTCCTGCCATTTTTTAAACCAGCATCTTTTTCACAACAATAGCAAGCAGCACATTCAGACCATCAGAATGTACACCCACACCGGATAGCACTGTGTCCTGCCTGCTCACACATCAGTTTATACATATTTTGTTATTCTGTAATCTTTCATAATTCTCCCAGTTAGCCTTCCTTTTCACAATTCAAATGAGTCATGGGATCATGCAATCTGTTGTAGTGTAAGCAGTTTTCCTACATACTTGTTGAAAATGGTTCCTTAGACCCCACCAAAGGCAGTGACTTTAAGTACTTTCTAAATAAGGCATTGAGAATTACTTCTTTAGATGTCTCTTCATTTAGCAGCTGAAGTACCCCAGCTCCATAATGCATCCTACAGCAATATTTTTGCCTTTTAGCTCCTAAAATGTGGTATATCCTGTTTCAGTGCTGCCAAGAAATGATCTTCAACAATGTGGTATCTGAGACTGTACAGCTCTTAATTTTGCACAAAACCCAACCACAGGCCCACTGTGAATATCCCTAGAGAGGCCCACAGTATGTCTATGCAGTGTGTTGTTTCCTCTAACCCTCTGCTTTTTCTTCTTGGCAGGACTACCAACACATGAAGCTTCTTTATGTCTGCATGGTTTTACACTGCTAACAGCTTTTGACAGTTTGCTAAAGCTTGTTAAACTCAAATTATTTTGATAATGCATTATAGTAACAAGACAAATCAGTTACCCCAGCACAACCCTTCCCCTTTCTTCATCCAAAGACTTATATTAATTGCTTAGAAAAAGAATCACAGAATCACAGAATGATTGAGGTTGGAAAGGACCTCTGGGAGATGATCGTGTTAAATAAATCTACTCCTATTAAATCAGAAAACAGGACATTTGTAGAAGCACAGTGGTGATTCCACAGGGTTCACAAACCTGTTAAACAGTTCATTCTATCCATGTGGGTTTTTAGGCTCCTAAAACTATTCCCATTTCATTTAATTCAGGCTGATTAACTCTAGAGACAGTCATGGTCTTCTGCTGCTTTCCTTCTTTCCACAGTTGTTCGAGAATTCTCTGAAGCCATTAAAAATTTAAATCTGTTCTTATGCATTGTCCTGAGGAAAGTTGGGGAAGCTTTGGAAAAGCCCTTTTCTTAAGCAGGTGGTGAAGCTATTAGAAGGGTGGAGGAACAATGAGTGCACAGCAGCATCAGGCTTAATTATTAATGTATATGAGCTCAAAACTAGGATTTGGGCCACTACAACTTGTTATTTCTTGAGGAAGCTCGGTGGCTGTAACTTGGTCTGGCTCAGCGGAGGTATGGGATTAGGAGTCAGGAGACCTTGATTCTGTTTCTATATTTTCATTGCACAAGTAGCTTCGGTTGCTTCTGTTTCTGCCTCATGTCCTCTTTGCCTGTTTGGATCTGTGTAAACAGTAAGCACTTTGAAGCAGAAAGCATCTCAATACATGCTGTGCAATTGCAAAGCTCTCACAATTAGTAGCACTTTTTCTTGTCTACATTGAAGATTTTTCCTTGCAACAGTAAATTGGTGGCTACAGCAAGGCATAGTTTCATAAGAGACACCCGGCACAATAATACCCTTGTTAATCATGTTCTACATATTACAGCGGATAAAAAACAGCAGTAAAGGATGTTGATCCCAAGAACTGTGATTTTTACCTTATAGCTGTCTCTTAAATCTTGCTCAAAGACTGTGGTAATTAGATAGTTTTCATAGACAAAATTTCAGCTTCTGAAAACTCTTTCTGTCACATGAGCATCTGATGGAGATTCCCTGTCACAATCGGAGAGTTGTTTTCCTTGTGCCTGAGTCTGTGTGGAAGTCAGATGTCTGGGCAGTGATGTCGCAAGATGCACCTCTGTGTTCACTTGAGACCCAGAGAATTCTCCTGGAAAAGGCTTTTTGGGAAATTCTTTCCCTTCTCTTTGCGGATGTGACTGTAGCAGTACAACTCACTGCAATTGCACTGCCCTCCTACTTGGGTTTGCCAAGAGACTCAACCTGTAGCAGGGACAACACAGAAGTTACTCTGCAAGCTCTGGGTGATATCTCTCTTGGCATTTGGGATACATTGATCTCATTATGAGGTGTGCAGCTCTCCCCATTAACTGATTACATAGATAGAGACCTGAGCACCAGCTGAGGGGTTCAGTATTTCAACACCCTGACCTTCTTTATCAAGCCTCTAGCCTATCATCTGTAAGTATTTTTCCCATCTCGTCTGGGTGTTGTTAGGAGAAATACTTTTAAAATACTGCATGTTTCTCAACTACAGTAAGATGAATGCCATACACATAATGGACACCAGCAGACATGAACCCTTTATTCAAAGCATTGTCCCTTTACTAAGCTGGAAAGTAGTATGTCCTTTATTTAGGGGTTTTATTTTATTCTTCTTACTACATTGTGTTAGTCATCTTATAGTGAGACCAACTAAAGTATTAGGTATAAACTTTTAAATACCTCTACAGATTCACTCCAAATATTTTAAAATAGTTACTGAATTAAACTCTTTTTTGTCACCTTCTTAGCTCTTTTATTATTTTGGAAGATGGCAATATAAAGAAGACACATAAACCTCCTCTTTTTCAGGTAACATGCATGGACCTAGTTTTTAATTTCTGTTTAAAGCTGGATGATGAGCTAGAAGATGACATATACATCACGGCTTAACCAGTGTTGCCACACAGACTACATCAGCTGCTCAGGTGAGGAAAAGGAGCTATTCCACTGAGAGAGTTAAATCACATTGCTGAAGGACATAAGTTGTACCTGCAATGGACTCACAGGAAAAAGTGATGTGGGTTTTGTTTGGCACAGCATAGCCAGGTGTTGGCTGGAAGCACCAGCAAACTTCAGAGTGAAGCATTAAATGTCCACATACCTATTCACCTCCACAGAGGACCTGCCAGACCCAAGGTCTAACTGTAAAGAAAAGGGTCTGCAAGCCCACTTGCAGGCAGAGGCACAGACAAGGTGAAGATCTGGCCCCACTCCCACTGCTCACCATCCACAGCAAGACTGTGTGGGACAGGCATCTAAAAACTGCAGGATGCATTAGGCCAGCAGTGGGTACGTTCACGCCCGCAGCCAGGAGGAAGCGGGGAGACAGACTTCGTCAGACACCTCTGAGTCACCATGCCTCCCGGGCCAGACCCCTGGGGTGCAGTTTACAATCACCGGGATCTAACTTTTAGTCATCAAAGTCATAGAGAAGTGATGCCTGAGCAGGACCAAGGAGGCACCTGAAGTCAAGACACCGTCAAAGTGGAGTTATGGGTAAACAAAATCCAGCTGGGGTTCGAATAACTACACCTCAACATAAACCAATGGAAAATCTATGCCAGTATTTTTCATTCTTCCCCTTTTAATACCTGTGTGATTGATGTAGAGCTAAGCTGATGCACACATTAAAAAAAATGCTGGAAGTAGAAGCATGTGATAAGCAAGTTCCAGCAGAGCCACATAGGGATGCAGCTCATACTATAGCTACCTAGATTAATTTTGAAAGCATGTCTATGCACTCATGTACTTCATGCACAAGAACTATGGTATGGGGGCAGTATTAGGGAGAAGCATACACCTCTAATTATAGCAGACTAGTGCAGATATTAATTGAAATAATCCTCATCTTCTGT
Source organism: Phalacrocorax aristotelis (assembly GCF_949628215.1). Classification (NCBI taxonomy): domain Eukaryota; kingdom Metazoa; phylum Chordata; class Aves; order Suliformes; family Phalacrocoracidae; genus Phalacrocorax; species Phalacrocorax aristotelis. Next base: position 13,782,274 of record NC_134311.1, on the reverse strand, counting down.
AATCATTTCCTACATGATCTGGGTTTCCCTTTTCTCTGTGGCATCATGGAAGATAAGGGGGACTTTGAGGCTGTACACTACAATTGGGAAGAAAAGTATGACTGCTTAATTACAGTACGGATTTTATTTTCTGAAGTAACTTTTGTCAGTAACAGCAAATGTCAAGGTTCTGGCCCTGCCTGTCTTATCTTGTAGTAGATTTTATATACTTGATCTCATATCGTGTGCGTTTCTTTGCATGGAAGCTTTCCAAAAAACTACATCAGTAAATTACCTGTCCTTTCACTTGTGATTGGCAGAATTGCTCTGTCTGTGGACTGGGCAATCTTCACCTCATTAAGGTTATTTAGTGCTCAAGGAGCACATCACTGCTTTGAAGCTGATCAGCTCAGCTTCTTGACGGGTTTCTCCTTGAGAAAAAACCATGCTAGAGAAGGGATTTTATGGTGTTTCTGTTTTGCTGAAACGGCCCCCTGAAGATAATTCCTCATGTTGCAAATTAGGGAAAAGCCCACTGTTCATTTTGCAAATGGATGGAGCAATGTGAAGTGTTACAGTCCCATAGCAGAGTCAATGTAAAGACAGCCATCTTCACTACAGCTATTGATAAAGGTTGCTTGACCTTCCTCAGTTAGCCTTTTGCTGGCACACTTTTGAGAGTTCACAGAGCTTTCTGCTCCGCAAGAGAGCTGTAGAAATAATAAACTCTAGCTAGTGGATCATAATAAACAGCTGAAAATTTATGTTTTCAAATATTACTGAACATGATGCTTGGATGATTCCATGCAGTAGCCTTGAAGTTTTTTTATGCTTAAGAATTATTTGACCTAATGCCAAACACAGACATTAATTTTTCTTTGAAGTCAGTTGAAATCTTAAATTATTACTTTGGGGACAGGGTCCAACAAATTGTTTTCAGTAGACACGAGAAAACAAAATTTACATGCAATGTGCAAGAGAGAGGTAGTTTCACAGTAAGAGCATATGGCAACTATGGGCTTCCTCTTTAGGTCAAGCCTTAGTTGATACAGAAGGACACAGAGGATGCTCTTCTTTTAACAAGTGTGCAATACCCTATCACTATTAAAATAAAGTCTGTGAATTTGTAGGACTAAACCAACGAAGTCTACAAGCAGTTCAGCATAGTGGGAACTCTAGACACTGAGATCTGCATGGATGAATGCAGAAGGCAAACATGACTTGACTGAGCCTTTATTTCCCCCTCTCTTCAATGTGAATGTTTCTTTGAAGTAGCATTAGTAAAATCATTTCAGAGCTCAGCTATGTGTACACAGCACTATTATTTCTTTACAGCAAGTTTTGTTGTAATAAAAAATAGTAAGACCTTTTACCCTGATACAGGGCTTTTCATCTTTGAAGCATTTTCACTACACTCTAGCTAATCTGAACACCTCTTCAAGGTAGTTAAGGTTGATTATCATCATGATTATGACTTTACAGGAGGGACAGTTTAAATTACTTAAACGCACAAAAGTGTTTGATGTCAGAAGAGGGATTAAAACTCAAGGGTCACTATGTCTAATTATTGCCCACAACTTTAGACCTTCTTCTCCCAAACTTGGTTTGCACTGTGAAGAATTACCTTCTTATACATAGACTGTCTTCTGTATTTAACAAAATAATACATTGTGTAATTAAAGTGCTTCTTACACAAACAAGAATGTTTCCGTTCATTTGGCAGATTTCACAACTCTGTCAGACAAATGGCCAGAACTTTCAGATAGTTGCAGTGACCTTAAATTGTCAGACCTTCCCGCCAGTACTTCTATGGTCAGGGTTTTCAGGTATTGACTACATGTGGTCTTTCACCACAATTCTCTTAGGCCATAAAAAAAAAAAAAGACACTTTACATTTAAGTTCAAAGGACCTTAACCTGGTGTATAAATTACTTATTTTCATCTAAAGGTCTTTTGTATTTTTGAGAGGTGTAAGGTATAAATAAAACTCAGTTCTTACGTAGTATTTTAACTTAAGCCAGGGACACATTGCCCATGAGACACAGCTGCCTGAAATACTGAGAAATCAAAGCAGAGAGACTACAAGTCATTGTGCATTTATTTTTGAAAAAGTGAAATGAAACTCCAGTACATTACTCATTTTTATTCAGATAAATGGATTTACATTGCATCATTTAGAATATGAAGTACAAAGTGCACCCTCTGGGAAAATACAAAGCTACTATTTTATTTCAAGGTTTTCTGTAACGTCGTAAATGCAATTGTGAACTGAAATTGCAAACTCTCTAGTAATCCTGTAACCAGTGTCTTTTTAATAGTGTACGTTCTTCCTGAACATCCATGGTCACAATGTTTTCCGGAGTATTATGGTGTGGTTTTGGAGGGGTGGTGTTTGATGACCTGCTTCCAATTTCAAATGGCTGCTGTAAAAAGCTGACTACACTGACAAATGCTGCATTAAGAATATCTAGATTATGGTTTACTGATTAACAGCCAGTGAACTGGATTCTATCTCTCAGTCCTGTTACAGGATTTTAATTTTAAGTTATTCAAAACTGAGTTACCAGAATGTATTATCCTCAGAAATGGAAGTATTTTAAAATGTTTGTTTCACAAAGCACTATCTCCTACCATTTAACTGAGCAGTTAAATAACCCTGAAGGCTTAAATGCATGTATGGCTCAACCTAAGTAATAAGCTGGTGTTAAGTAATGGGGATTCACTACCTGTTGATACACAGTGAGCTCACTTGAAGAAGTGTAAAATTTCATCTTGATACAGGTTGTACTTACTAGTTAACTGCTAGATTGCAATTAGCATGGTATTAAATTTGAAAACATACTTAGTTCGTATGCAGAAATACAGTTTTTCAGCTCCTTTTTCTGATTCTGAGGATAAGCTTCCCACCCGCTGTCTGGAATGTGTGAAAACAGTGGCTCAGACTAGACATCTTCAGAAACCCCATCTAATGAAGCTTTATTTTGGGCTTCCAGCTCAACATTTCTTGAAACATCTACGTCACAAAAAATTCGCCGTGAGCAGGCTTTTCCACTTGCTGTTCTGTGTTCAGATTTACCCTGGATATATATAGAGCTCTATATAGAGTAATACTCCTACAGAATACATATAGTACAGAGAGTCCATAAGCACAAAGTTGGAAAGCTGGTACCTCTCTGGACAGCAACAGTATCAAATTCCCATGGGAACAGTCTGTGCAGGAGCAGCTAGCACAGGTTTTAAATGGGAGTAAGAAAGGACTCTCTCATATGGTCCTTGAGAGTTCAAATAGTGAATATTTTCACACTATTTGAACAAAGTGAGCTCCCATATTCAAAAAGAAGCAAAAAATAGAACTGGAAAAGCAAACGGATTGCACATAGTTGTGGTAGAAGATTAATACTGCAATACAACTGGCACAGCTTTTTAAAGGGATTCAATGGAGGAAAATTGTAGTAAAATTAAACAGAAGGAATTGCCAAAAATTATTCACTAGAAGATTCTGTACATTGAAAGTAGAACATACACCTTCAATAGAAGGGCCAACCTAGAATGAGAAAAATAGGGTAAATTTCAGTGTTAATGCGGCTATACTTATGGCTATACTGCTCCGAAGTGAATAAGTTAACATGTAATCTTACCCATATCCTTCTTTCTGCCTTTGTTAAACTACAACTTTCCAAAGTCCATTTCTCATCAGTATAGTCTCATATTTTGAACTGCAGTAAAAAGTCTTCAGCTTCTCTGACAAACATCCCACCTGTGAGTGAAGATCTCTTAGAACACACCAAAGACAAGAGGGTAAAGTTTAAAGCTGCACCGAGAGCAAATTCCAGTTGCAACACAAGTTCAGCACCAGCTGCCACGGCCTTAAGTTATCATGAGTATCCTTTTTCTGGTATACAATAAGCTGCCTCACAGATCCCAGCAGATTTCTCAGCTGCGATAAAATGTAGGACGTATGCTCAGCAATGAATCCGAGCTTGCATTTACTAGCAGATATGTGACATTTTTAACAGACAGGTAGCACTGAGAGGCACATGAAAATGTAATGCCTAGATGGCTGAGGTCTCTCTGATAAGTAAAGCTGCTCGGAAGAAATTCTGCAACAAATACTCTTAAAAGTAGTACTTCCAATTAACAAGACACTGGCTGGTTTTGAAAGCTCTACACTTGATATTTATATCTGTCCATAGAAATAAAGTACATAAATATACCAAAACTATCAATATTTCTCAAAAGGTAAGGTGTATAGTAAAATTAATGTTCTGCTTAAACGTATGGAGTTGTGGTAACAAGAAAAATACCACTAATAGGAAAACTGTAATTATTAGTATATAATGATATAGTGTTTACCTTTTCATATCTCTGAAAGCTATATTTAGCTTGGAGAGCTACATATATATACTTTCTATCTATGTGCACTTCAGAAAAAAAACAAAACTCTCCTTTTTTTCCCCAAAACTTGCTCCAGTTTGTTCTCAGAATCATTTCTGGATATTGAAAAGACCACCCTTAATTTAAATCATATCAAACTACTAAATGAATTGGGTTTTAATTTAAAACAAACCTCTTCCACTTAGCTACAAATACTATAAATTACAAATTTTCACATAGATTAGAGCTGGAATTTTGGTCTTGTTCTGCCATTTCTGGCAATCCAGGACTAATCCAGTACTTTTTACTTCATGTCACTGGTTTTTTAGGTGCTCCAGGGATATTGTGTGCTGTTTAGTTCCACCCTCTGTTGACAAATTGAGGAACCGGGGGGGGGGGGGGGGGGGGCGGGTGTGTGTGTGTGTCAAATAAATCAGTGTCTCCAGGGAAACGGTAGGTGGTCCAGCTGAAATATAGACCATCTGAAAGTTAGTTTTCAGAGAGACCAAGCCAATGCTTATCATTTTTAGCACATACTTACACATTTGAGTAGATAAATTATTTCTATTATACCACAACATTTGTTTCTGCTTCTGAAACTACAGCATAACTTCGAAAAGTATTTACATACCACCAACTGCAGCATCGCGCCGTTTACAAGCAGTCAGTGAAGACTCCCGGAGAGTCACATGTAAATATGCAGATCAGAAATGGTATTAAAAAGAAGGCAGGATGGGTACCCTGGCTGCCACTTCAAGAGGTATTTAAACATAGCAGCATTCTCACTGACTTATTGAAAGTACTTCCGAGATGTAAGCTTTTTTTAAAAAGTATTAAAACCTTCACCAAGGATGCATTTCAAGGATGTAATAACGTTTCAGAGCTTACGGACCAGACGTTGGCGATGTTTCAAAAGCACGTTAGAGAAGTTCTGACAAGGCCACTGGTGAAGCGTAGGAACAGCGTATTAACAGAAATACTCAAAAATAATGGGATTGCGATATCCACTTCTGGAGTGGAGCTATCCTGAGGAAAAAAGGCAAAACCAAAGCAGTTATGTCGTGTGCTGTGACACAAAACCACGATAAACCAGATTTCAGTCCACGGAGCTCTTCTGCGTCGTTGTTCCTAATCGCTTCCTGAAGAACTCCAGCTGCGTGACCAGCGTTAGGCCAAACAGCCGGTACCGGGCTCACAGCCGGAAACGGTCCCTCAGGCGGGAGCGGAGTCTCGGGCACGCTCGGCCGCTCCCACTCGGGCCGCAGGCACGGATCCACCACGCCGCGGGGCTGCCGGGCCTCCCCCGCGTCCTCTCGGGCCAGAAGTATCCGGGGACTGGACCCCAACGGCGCCGGCGGCCTCGGCCTCCCCTCACCGCGGGCGGGCGCTGCCATCTAGCGAAGAGCGGGCGACGGCTACGCTCCCGCCGCCGAGGCGCCGCCGACCCCTGCCCGCGGCGCCGGGAGCGGGGGCCGGCGGGTGTGGGGGGGCCGGCGGGTGTGGGGCGGGGCCGGGCCGGGCCAGGCGGTGAGAGGCCCCAGCGTGCGGACGGGCTGGCCGGCTGCCAGCCCCGCCCCTCCCCGGCCTTTCCCGCCAAACATGGCCGCCGCCGTGAAGGTAAGTGGCGATCCGCGCCGCCATAGGGCGGGAAGGAGGAGGAGGCGGCGGCGGCGGCGCCCGCCACCGCCCTCAACCGCTCCCTAGCTGCCACTTCCTTCCCTTCTTCTCTTCTTGCCGGGCTGGCTGCGGAGCGTGGAGCGGGAGGGCATCAGTCACTCCGCTGCCCTCTTGGTGCCGCCGAGTGCGCGGGCGGAGGCGCTGTCTCTTGCCGCCGCGTCCTTCCTTCCCTACTTCCTTCCCATCCCCCCCGCCCTCTAGCCGGGAGCGCAGCGGCCCTCAGCGGTGCCTGGCGGTAGAGGGGTCGTCATGGCGGGCGGTGCTGGGCCGAGCGCCCGCCCCCCTGCTCTCTCCAGGCTGCCGGCTGCCCGGGCTCTCCCCGCTGGCTCCCCCGGAGCCGGCCCGGAAGGGACGAAATGTTTTTAGGTTCTTGGGTTTTTGTTTTTCTTTCCCCTTCAATGTTAGCCGGAGGCGTCTGCTTCTCAGGGCTTCCGCCCCGGCTGCGGTGTGTGGCATTAGTCAGTGAGAGGGACCAGGGCGGGTTTGTAGTACCGCGGGGTGCGCAGACCCCGAAGCTGCGGCATAAGGGAGCCGCTACAGAAGGTTTTCACCTAATACTCGTCCGTCCCGTAGGTTTAAAAAATGGCTCTAAAATGGTGAGGGCCTGCATCAGGGATGAGCAGGCCAGTTAGGCTGAAACTCTGGGTTCGTGTTTTGACCGCAATATGAATTAGTGTTCTGAGGTGATGTAACTCTCCCTGTTGTTTCGGTGTGTAGAATTCGGTTACAGTAAGAAAGCTGTCTTAACTTACAGAGGCAGCAAGTTTATTCTCTTAACTATAAATTGCATGCAGCTTGCTATTTATTTCCTTTGAAGTTAAAGTTTTTTTTTTAATGCCATCCTCTTCCTTAACACCCCCAAAATAAAAGATTGCAGATATATTTAATCATTGTTAGTTGTCACAAAGCCTCACAGCTGATCCTGACAATGCTTAACGTACTACTGTTTAAGACCCTCAGATGGACAAGTGTAGACTGTTACTGCACTGATACTTCTGTGTCTTGTGCTTGAACCTATTTGAGGAATTTCACCAAACAGTAGGTGAAGTAAGGCATGCACTTAAGTGTGATTGTTATTTGGACTTCCACAGAGAAATGCTTTTACTTTTGTGGTTCGTTATGTTTCACTTCTGTTTCTTTTCATCCCAATGTTTGAGGTGGACTATACCATAGTAAAATATGTCATGTTTCATTCCACAGCAATGCCATTTTACTTTAGATTTAATTCTTGATAACCATAGCTACAGTCTCCCATAATTTTTACAGGTTATGTCCTTCATGTGCCTTTGTAGGGTACAAAGTCTAGAATGGGGTATATGTGGCTGTCTCTGCCTTTTGAAGGAAGGTGAGACTTTTACCCCTGAGTCAGCTCCTCTCTGCCATTCCTTGCATTCAGTGTCTGGGCTGCTAGGTGGAAATAGGCCTCAGCTCTCTTGGCAGGGTATCTCCCCACTTGAGCATGGAGCAGCTGCATTCCTTTTGATAATTCACTAGAAGGTCAGTAAAGAGGAATTTAATATACAATCAGATTTTTGGGTCTCCAGCCCCTAGATGCAGCAGATATTCCTGGAGATTATGTAAATTGGAGGAAAAATTATTCTCTTGCAGAGAAGTAAAATTATTTTCAGGATTGGAGCTGCCAGCTCCAAGTTGTCATTACATTGGTTGCAGAAGCACCTATTTCAACAAATCTCTGCTGGCCTAACTTTCCTTCCACTGTAGTAGCTCTGCTGTGAATTATAGTAAGCCCAACATTTCTCTAGCCAGTGTCGCCTAAGGTGGCTTGAAGGTTGACCAAACTGCTGCTGAGCTGTTTTGCAAGGAGGAAGAAGGCAAAAGCAAATTTCAAGGTAGTCTAGCTCTTCCTCCACGCTATGGGTTCTCCACCCTGGGAGCTGTGAATATTTTGCCAGCTCATTGAACTGCTGCCATTTCTGACAGCGTGGCCATTGGTGTAAAAGCTTGCTCTGGAACTGCGCTGTGTGGCACAAGGACATATTTATGCTGCTGCAGCAGCAGGAGTAGGGAGCCCAAGAGCACATGTGAAAGCAACCTCACCAGGCCTATGCTGCCATGAACAGTACATGCTCTGTGCCACAGATGAGGTGTGCTGCTTTCCGGTACAGGAATGGTTTGTTACAGTGCTGGCTCTGTACGTTCATAAGGACCTTAAAGCATTGCAGTTCCAAATAGCTTTTATGTCATGTAGCCATAGCTGACATCTCCACCATTGCACTCTTTTCCTCAGTCCCAACAACTTTCACTTCACTAGATATAAAAATTCAAACAGATAAGCATTCCTTTTTGAATATTCTCAACCTTAAGTCATAGGGGACTAATAAAACAAGCATTATACCAAACTAAAGCTAGTTAAGTTACTGAAGAAACATTTTTTTCCCTATAGATTAAAAAAAGTTACCATTTTGATCCTGGCTTCTGTTAATGTAGTAATCTTCCATGTTTACTGAATACATGCATGAACAGTGTTAAAGGTGGTCTTTTGTTGGCTTTGAGTTTTATGATTGCTCCTGTTGCATAGTTCTTACACAATTCTTAAGGCAAAAAATTGTTCATCCTAAAATGTATATAGTTTTCGAGATTTTCATGAGCCATCTATATTCTGAATGTTTGTGATAAATAAGCAACATGAATAACACAGGAACAGATCCATCAATACTACTGCAGACAATGATCTAGGTCTTCCCTAATGCTTGCGTATATTCAGGGTTGGAGTTTTACTGGTATTTCCCTTTGCACTACTCCTCGTGGTCCACACGGGGGTAGCAAAAGGAAATAGGAGGTCTGTTAAAAGCACTTCAGCGTATGAGCGTTTACACCATCTGGTGTGGAAAACTTTCTCAGTGAACTATTTAATGTGTAATGAAGACTGCAGGGCCTCTGCTTGGTGAAACAAAATGCTTGATGAGACAGCGTTATAACATAGTAATTGAACAAATAAGGTGTCTATGAATGTGGAAGTTAAGCAAAAGCTAGAGTAAGACAGTTGGGCATGTGTTGTGTCAGGGAGGTGTATGTGTTGAAGTCTGGAGGTTTTACCTGGGGGATGTTCCGTCTTTAAAAGTAATTAAAAAATGGTGGAACCATGCAGTAATATGTCTTGCCAGAGTGGTTCCAAATATTTTTTTTTTCCATAATAAGCAACTCAGCTATGATATGAATTCTTCAACTTTGCAAACTACTGGTCGCATTCAAGGAATTCAAGGGAAAAAAAAGTAGCATTTTCTCAGTGTGTGATAAATTGTGACATTACTTTTAAATATCATTACTAAGCTTGAGGTAGTGAAGGGCCTGACAGTACCCATTCCATCCAAAGAGCTAGAAGTGTTCTGAACTTAGGAGAAAACTTGATTGAAAATTGAATTATCGCTAGAAAGAGGAAAACAGGACACTTTCCCATGATGAACTAGAAACAAGAAAATTCAGATGCATTTTTCTTTAGCTGGAGTATTAAATGACATGTGAGTTTAGACTCAGCGAGAATATAAGTTTCAAGTTACCTTTTTCTTTGCTTCTTTTTATGAAAGAACAGATGAGCAGTGAGCAAGAACAAGAAATCAGTGATTACTAAAGCATGACAGATAGGTGATAATTATAAGTCACTTCATGCTTCTTCACTCCAAGTTGTATCAAAACAACACAGGACTTTTAGCCTGATGTCCTAAGGAAATAAAATGTACTTTATTTAAGTGGCCCTTTGCTTTACCCTCTCCTTTCCCATCCCATTATGCTTTGAAACTGTAGTCAATTTCATAAAAACTTTGGAAAGAAGTAGTTGGAAAAATGTAGGGGGAGAAAGTGTCTGTTAAGTTTCTACTTAGGGAGAGGTTGTGTGTTGTATAAAACCTGACACCAGTACCTCTACAGGGGAAGCAATTAATGACCCAGCTGCAGGCAAAGTTTGAAAGAGCACTTACACCTTCTTAGGTACCAGGAGACCTAACTGTAAATATGTGAAGAAGCCCAGCAGTGCTCACAGCAGGTGAAAACCTTTGCATTTTACTTGTGAAGATGCTGTTGAGTTTCCCCTTTTACAGAAGCTGTGCAGAGACAACTTAGAGGAATGTGGAAGCTCTTAGATCTTGGTGTCAACACAAAAACCTCTCAATTTTTGGAAAAAGGTTTTCATTATTTTGTATGTATAAGACTGTATAATAATGCCTGGTATTGAGTGTGGTCGTTACATACAGGAACGTTTTTCCCCATATAAACAAGTAGCTTTTGTCATAATATGCGTTATACAGGCATTTCTCACTCATTAGAGGCATTCCCAAATAACAGCCTTCATTTTTATATTGGGAATAAATGATGAATTGGCACATCTTTGTGCATTTTCCATAGCTTTTTAAATTTGGTATTTTTATGGGGAGAATCATAGTGTAAGATATTGGCAAGTTAAATACAGTTGTTTAAAATCAGTCATTTGAAATTTCATTTCTAGGAAACTGCGTTGGTCGTATTATGTTTGATTGATCTGTAGTCTAGCCCCATCTCAAGCAGAAGATACATTTTGTAGTTGCCTAGTTTGTTTTTCAGTCATACTGTTAAATGGATTGTCATCTCAAGAATACTAATATATACTTTTCTGTGTGAGATCGGAATTATTGGTGGAACTGGCCTGGATGATCCCGATATCTTAGAAGGAAGAACAGAAAAACATGTGGACACTCCTTATGGCAAGGTCTGTATAACCTATTTTTTTATCGCTGAGACTTTTTGCTGGTTTTAAAGATGTTTGTATGCTTTCAGAATTTTCAGGCTGTTAAATGAATGCATAAAGGAGGTACTGTCACAAGACTATTTCCTTTCAATTGCTATGTATTGTGTGATTCCTAGTTTGTAGAAACAAGGTGTTACAAAGATGATGTGCAAAGGAGACTACACCTCTTTTTGTTTGTAGATTGGGTGAATTTACAAACTTGGTCCTGAATTTGCAGTCAAGAAGGATAAACCCTGTCTTTCAAATATGTGCTGCTGTGTGACCTGTTGTATATGTCAGATAGCTCCAGGAGCCTTTCTGGATTGCAGAACACTGTTCTTTGAGGTATATAGGCCACCACTTTCCCTGTAACCACTGAATTATGCTTTAGATACCAATGGTCTCCTTACAGTCATGTTTATAACCACATAATTTGAAACTGATTTGAAACTGAAGCTCTGAAACTGTTTTTGTGGCACGGGTATTCTTTACCAACTCTCCTTCGCATTGCTTCATCCCTTTTCCTCGGCAAAGGGGAGTGGAAGCTAGGGGTGTTGCTCTATATGCAGTGCTGAGTGTGTTGTGAAAGGTAATTCCTGCCCCAAAGCATTTATAGTAGGAACAGGCAAGACAAAGGATGATAGAGTGTTGTAGGCAGGAAATCAGGGAGGGAAGAGGTTCTAGTTCACAAGAGAAGTTCATAGAATAACTGGATCTCAGATATTCTGTAATGTCATAAGACCAGGGGAGTCTGGGTGCTTTACAGTTGCCATTGGAATTATGAAATATACCAGTGTAAGCTAGTGTACTTACAAATAAACATCTGGCATGTGGTAGCAAGAGCCAGTTTCTGGGTAGAAGCTTGCCAGAAAGCTCAGCGCTATGGTGTGTGATTGAAAATTTGAATCCATGCCTCCAGTCAAAATTATTTCAGGGGGAAGAGCATAAAGAGCAAAAGGAGTTTGTGTGCACACCATTCAAGAAGGAGAAAGAGATTAAGATTAAGGGGGGAGGAAACACAATCAGAAAAATATATTTGACTTTTCCACCATCCTTCAAAATCTGTTAACAAACTGCAAGCGAATGAAGGGAACTTGCCTCTTCCATTTTCTGTACCCTGCTCTCCAAATGGTAGCCAGTGTTGTTCTGAAGTAGAATCCATTGGCTAAAACAAACCAGTTGCCAATGCATTCCCTATTTTTTAAGAGTCATGGATGGTTGTAGCTTGGGTGTCTGGAGGCTGCTCACAAAGCAAAAATAGCATTATTCTTGTAGTAGATACTAACTGAAGTCTTCGTATCCAGGAAGGATGAACACTCTTCTCCTCCCTCACAGTGGTCTTTTCAGATTGGAATTAAGGGCATGGTGGCAGCACAGCGTTTGGAGGGCTGTTCTGTCACAGCTCTGGGATGCAACAGGATTTGGGTGGCTGAAATTCTGCAGTGCGGTAGGTGGCCTACAGCAGGATGTAGTATTACTGAGAAGAGTAGGAGTACCTGCAGGATGTCTTCTCCACAAGGGAGTGGAAAAAGCTTCCTCAATCATGCACCTTTGGTCAAGGCAGAAGGCTTTTTAAATTTCATTTAGGAAGCAGCTTAGCTACTGTCTTTCCATGTTCTCTGCAGAATGCAACATGGATGGGGAAAATAAATCTTCATTGCCTGTTGTGGTTTGTGAGAAACCTTGATCAATGGACTGGCTGTGGCTGAGCTTGCCTGTTATGAATTTAGCATAGGCTCAACTTAAGAAGCTTGTGAGTATTCTGTCTCTGTGTATGGGTGGAGGGGAGTGGTAGAATTGTAATGTCATGGTAGGAACCCAAGAGTGGATTCTACATACTACGGTGAGCTGAACTGGACTGTTAAGCTGAGCTGTATGGAAAACTGCAACTTCATGGGTCTTCTGTCTCTGTGAAAGGGAGCACAGCCAAAGAGCAAGCTTTTGTCTTTACCCTTGCTGGCCTGTCTCTCTTCTCTCTGCCTGTAGATCTGAACTCACAAAGAATTCAGGCCATCAGTCTGATAGTTGCTTCATGTAGATTCACTCCTGCATAGAATCGCATTAACTTCAATGTTTGAATGCAGTTTTCATTCTCACTGAGCAACTGGTAAATCAGCCTCAGTGTAAGATGTGTGGGGCTTAGACCACAAGTTACAGTGGCATAAAGTGCATTGAGTCGTTCAAGTTGATGGGCTTCAATTGAAGCAGAAACAAACCTCAAAAATTTAATTGGTATCATTTGGTGGATCAATGCTTGGTTATTTTGCTGCTAAGACTTTTTAGCATTCAGGAGGGAGGTGTTTTATGACCTGTTTCTCTCATTTTAGAACAACAGAGGTGAGAGAAGCCACTATTGCTGAATGCATAAGGGCAAATGGGAACTTTTTCAAGTTTGCTTGGAAAAGTTTAGAAGTTTGTGATTTATGTTAGTATTTTTTTCTGAAAGTGTCTTGTTCTTGATTCTTATGAAAATAAAACCAAATTGGGATTTGTCTGCCATAAAAATGCCTTTTCATAAAGCTGTGACATCAATGGAGAGAGAATCTGTCTGAAGTTTTAAGAGGTAAAGGGCTTAATCTAAAAAAACTGTTCAGAACTTTGTGGTCTTTTAATTGCTGAGAGAATCAGAGATGCAACATAAGTCTATTTAGTTCAAGGAAAACTAGGAAGAATGAAAATGAATGCCTGAATGCCAAAAGAAAAATGCAAGGCATTAAAAAAATATATGTCCATTTCATTCTATGCTGTAAAAATGCAGAGTGTATAGGTCTACTTTCCTTAAATTTTGGTTTTTAATTCTAAGATTTCTTGGCAAGGACACAACCTTTTTTGGACAACCTTACTGGTGGTGACGTTCCTTGGCACCTTTGACATTTGACAACAACAAAACAGACGTTTCTTTAATGCTGTTTCTTTGCTTTTAGAAGCAGAATAGCTTACATTTTGTTCACATAGAGTCCTTCAAGCATCTTCTGCTTTGTCCTTCTTGAATCATAAGAATCATTTAATGACAAAACTTACATCATTTGGGAATGTGGGGGTATTATTTTTGGGTGAAATATGGAAAAGTCAAAAGGAAATTGGTATGACAATTTTTTGCAATTCTATATATTGGCATTGGTACTTCCATGATCTTTCAAGTCACATTAGTAATCCTAGTGAAAATGCAATACATTATTTCTTTAAAAAAATAAATATGCTTACAGCTGTAAATATTTCAGCCTTCTTTTCTCCCTTGTCTACTTCCACCATTTTCATTGCATAAAAAATTTTGTGTTCTATGGAAAATACCCTAAAACTTTTTGGGATTCCATCTCCAGGTGTGGAAAATACTGTTGTCTTAAATGCTGTTGCAAGTAATTTCCTTACCCTATACCTCCTTCATTGAATTTTGAAGCTACTAATAAAACTTTTCTAAAAAAACTAATAAAACTAAAATTCAGAATGTACTTTCCGTTAGATTGTTCTGCTTTCTAGATGACAGAACTTGGTTCTGAATCCCCTTTGCCCAAATCAGCAACATATCTTCCTGTTCTAGAAAATTACTTTAGGTTCTCCCCTCTTTTTTTGGTCATAGGTATATCTAGCAGACAAAGCCAGGGAGGTGTCCTCCTTGTAAATGAGCTTTGTAAGCTTGCATCAGGAAAATCAGACGATGTGATGTAACACTTAAGCTCCTTTTCTGCCTCCTCAGCACGATGTGCATTGTCTGTGACCTAAACTAGATCACGGGTTAGATAAAGGCTTGGGGAACCTATGAAATACTTTTCCATCTCAAGTTTTCCTTAGACTGTTATTTGGCTTGATCAGTCTATTTCCTGTTCCAGCTTGCTTCTGACGTGAGACCGTGGAAAAAAATGAAATCTGTAAGCACCACAGGAACAATACTTTATGCATAGTTATGTTGCAGACAAAAGGGATTTATGTCCGTTTTTTGTTACTGTCATAATTTAGGGCTAACTGTCCAGGGTTCTTTGCTTCCTTTTCTGTTTTGCAACACTGAGTAATATGTATCTGACTTGGATTTTGTGGAAGGGGGGAAGTAGTTAAATAGGTACATGAATTACTAATGGTTGAGAACTTCGTATTTGGCCTTTTATTAAATCCAGCTTTAAAAATACTGTACTACAGCTTTAAAATAAGGTTGTTCCATTGGAAGTTTTTATTATTTTTTCAGCATCTCAAAGTTCCTGACTGCAACTGAGATAAGAGTAGAGAGGTACAGCACTAGAAAGAACCTGTGGGAGAAAGAGCAGAACAGAAGCATACACCAGCTCTGTTAAGTGGTTAACACCTAGTTTGGAATTTCTGTGTATTTAGCTTCCTTGTAAGTGTACACACAGATTTATCTTTATTCTTTTCTTAAACTGTCAGTTCATCATTTAGCAGTGCATTCTTTGTTCCAAATCTTTCTTTTTCCTCTGCCATGTTTCTAGGAATCATGTGCAAACAGGTATTCAAGCAGTCACCTGGAAGATGCCCTGAATTTCCTGTTCTGTGGAAACCTGTATAAAGATGACAAATGGCCACCGTGAAGCCTTTTGAAGTGACTAGGATGGCAGTAGTTCAGGAAGGAAACCCTGACTGCTGCAACTAGGTTTTGAAATCTGTAGGATTTCAAAGCTATTGCACTCTTGCTGCGTCATCAGTGTTTGCTAGAAGTCAGCGGAGTTCTGTGGTGGGGATGAGTATCAAATAGCAGTTAAATTGCACCTTCCTACCCCAAATCTTCTGGAACTTGATAGAAACTTGAATCTATTGCTTGCAATAAACTTCAGTCTGTCACTTGTAAAGCAAAGGGTCCAGTCTTCAACATTCTGATCTTTACTTCACATTTTTATAAGAGGCAAGGAATTTGGGCTGAAGTCTTCTTTAGTTTTTAAGAGTATTTTTGTAACCTGCGGTGAGCTAAGTTGCATGTTTATTACTTCACACCACAAATGTGTGCTTTCTAAACAAAACAAACCCAAAAAACAAAACCCCAAATGCTAATTATTGTGAGCCGTCATTGCTATGGAATGTTGCAACATCAAAATGCCTTGGCAAATAGACAGCAAGGTTTTCACCGTTTGAAATTTCACTTTTAAAGCCGTGTCTGGTTCAGAAGAGTATGTGTAAAGTAAGGTGAGTAGATTGAACATTTAAATGTCAATGGGTTAATATTAAATGGGAACTTTTTAAAAGAAGGCAGAATACACTACAGTTCTGAAAATAAATATTTTGGAATGTTCCCTTTATTAAGAAAAAAAAAGTGGTAAATCTGCATCTAGCAGAACTTAAATCTAGGAGACTGAGTAAATTATGGTGCTTTGAAGATATATCACGCTAAAAATGACCAAAAAGAGCTGTGCAATAGGGAGTAGAAAGTGGTGTTTTTATTAGAAATTGTATCTCTAAAATGCAATTGTATTGGACTCACATCTTACTTTATTCTAGATGTCTGCAAGTTTTCATGTGTAAAACTAAATTATATTTGAAATCATGCAATTAGCATTAAAATACAAATAAAATTGCATAAAGTAGCAGGCAACAGAACATTTCTAAATGCAAATGTGTGAGTCCTTCCAGATACTTGCAAATTTACGATTAGTAAATAAATCATAATTTTGTTAGTAGCTATTTCAGCTTTAAATCCCAGGACAAGGAGGAGAGATTGCCACAGAGTGACTTCCAGCTTATTTACAGTTTCTTCTACACTGCAATAAAAAGAGTGAAATGCATGCAGTTCTGACCTGGGTAGGAGAAGTTGCACATTCTGCACCACTGTTCAGCACAAATGCAGTTTAGCATCTAATTAAACAGAGGCCTTACATTTTTTTAACAAAAGGCAAGCTAGAAGCATTGTGTATTTCAGATCCCTGATGCGTGTATCCCAGGAGCAGACCACAGTCCACAGAGCAGTTAATTTGTTGTAGCGGCTGTTCATGACTTGGTAGCTGCCCCATGTGGGCAATAAGACCATCTCTAAGGCAGGGCACATGTGCTAGCTGGGCAGCTAAAAACAAAATGCTCCAGCTTCCTGGCTGGTTGGTTAGTCAGGAGGAATGCCTTTTCTCATTGTATAGCTGTGAGAGCAGGGCACATGCTGTCTGCCGGTCCCTAGGCTGACCAGAAGCAACACTACTTCTGCCGCTAGTGTACCAGAAGTTCTCTGTCATATCACAGTTCACTTCCCAAAACGCAGGACTCCCAGCAGCAGGGAAGAGGGATTTTATCAGGAAGGTGGCAGGGAGCGAAGGGTGGGTTGGAGGAGTCTAGAACGTGAGTGTGAGCTAGGGTGGCCATGGTAGAAAGGGGACAGAGAAGATAATGGGGAGTGTTATGGAAAGGGACAGATAAATTGTGATCTTTGTTGGGAGAAGGCTTTTAGTAGGGAATGGCACCTGTTTAGCGAAAAGCAACAGAAGTTTACAGGAGAGAGTAAGACCTGCTAACCAATTTCAAGCCAACATGTACCTGCTTCTTTGTTCATGTTTGTGTAGCACTGTTGAAATACTGTTTCAAAGTGTTTGAAGGTATTACTGTTTCAAACCCTAAAGGGTTGCAGTATTAGTGTTAGTACCAACACAGAAAAATTGTGATAATCCTTTTGATGTCAAGTTTGATCTTCCTGTTTCAGACTGTTTTACTAATCTGCTATACCAAATTACAGACTTACTCCAAGCTGAAGATGTCAGACTACAGTGGTAACCAGTATTCCCTTGTATAACTATCCTGCTTATTTTTAAGTAGCAGTTAAGGATTCTAATGTGATTGTCAGGCTGTAACTCATTCTTATTTGCTTGTTTTGCAGCCATCGGATGCTTTGATATTGGGAAAGATTAAAAATGTGGACTGTGTGCTTTTGGCAAGGTAAGTGAGTATTTTAAGCGGTTTTATATTATGTGTCTTAAAGTTCTCTCCAGAGTTTTCCTTTTTACATTAGGTGAACTCAAGTTTTACACTGACCCATCTTGCTTTGTGTGGCTGCTAGCAAAGTCTAGCAGAAGTCTGGGTTTTTCCATGAACAAATCTGATGCAGCAAGGACTGAGAGTATTGATAATACTGTCTAGGTTAGGAAGGAGGAATCCAGTAGGGGGTGCTGCCCTAGGAGGAACGGCAAACTGCAAGGTTGCCCGGTCTGGCGGTAGGTGGGTTGTGCCTGATAACCTCAGTAATCCATCTGCTCCCTGTGTTTCCAAATTTCTTTTGTGAAACTGGGAAATTGCCTGCTTCCAGATGAACTCTACCTCTGGTACTGCTGCAGACTCTTCCAGATCATTCCTTTTAATTACTGAGTCCTCTGGCTATTACCTTTATGGCTTAGGAGGCTACATTCCATGCAATTCTTCCTCCCTGGATGATTTTTATTCAGACATCTCTTAGTATACTCAGAAGAGACTCTGGAAGCAGGATTGACAAATGAGTGCATAGAAATTTCACACCGATGTAACAGTGGATATCTAGGACCAGTGTGCTACTAGATTAAGAACACTAACACTTCTCAGCATCAGAACAGCATGGGCAGAGCCAGGTGCTGATAAGAGGGTCCATCAGCAGTCGCAGACAAGTCAGGATGATGAATTGAGTCCAGGCAGGAGCAGTAGGAGATGGTGCACGTGACAGGGCTGGAGGCAAGGCTGCAACATGTGTCCAAAGTCCATCCAGAAAACAGGTCTGGGGACAAACTATAGCCATATACTGAAGGCCATCCAGGAGACAGGGCTGGGGACAGGCATACCTGTGACATAGCTCAGGCCAGGAGTAAAGGCTGGGGTCTGAGCTTGGCAGTGGGAGCACCTAGGCTCGTGGGCACTGGGTGTTTGGGTGGGGGCCATGGGTTAGTCTGACCAGGGCAATTACAACCCAGTGATATACATGGGGCCCTGCTCTTTTCATGCCAGTATTTTTCCATTAAGCTGGTGACTGCTACCATCTCTGCAACTACACTTTTATCTGTGGTTTTACTTTTCTTCTCTTTCATGGAGTTTGGTCGTGTGTTTTATTACACCTGGACAATATTATTCTTATTTTCTTAAATGCTAAGTTGAGGTCTCATAGCTGTGCTGTATCAAGGTAGGCCTTGATCTACAGTTGGCTGAGCAACTTGGCTCCGATTTACCTCCTCACTGAGATTTATGACCACTTACTATACAACCCCCATGAGTTTACTGTTGGGGCTAAGATACCTGCAATTCATTTTGTGTTTTGGGAAAAATAAGAGTTGCTCGTGATTGCCAGATTAAAAAAAAAAAAAGCATGTATATTCTAGAAGATGATTATGACAACAGCTGCAACATTAAACAATAAATCTAGATGCCTAGTAGTTTATCAGAAATGCTAATGACGACATGGGGATCCTACCTGACAGTGCATGAGCATGTTGTGTGCAGCTACCAGTTTCCAGTTGATCAAATTCTTAAGACCTTTTGGTCTCTGTGAAAGAACAGTTGGGAAATTAAGTTCCTCCTTACTTCTTAAGTAGTTGAAAATAATTTTCAAATGTGTTTAATCATTATGTGAGTGATGTACCTCTGTATCAATGACTGAGATAACGCTAAAGCTTATGCTTATAAGGCTAAGTATTTCCTGTAGAGAACAAACATACTGCAACAGTATAAAGTCATTCTTCTAATTTATGAAAGCTGTCAGATTTTAAGAGCAAAGAGAAAAATGTGATGATTCTGCTGTTTTCTTTGGGAAGATGACAGCTTAAAACTGTGTTCTTTCTGTTTTTAATTTCCTGTGGTGTGCTGTTCTTTTCTGGGTAGGAGAATACAAACAGCACTTCTGAGCAGAAAATTTGTAGAGGTTTATATAATCTCACAAATTTGTTGTAGTGTATGAAATATTTAACTTACCACACCTGAGTTTTCAGAATCTGTGAAACTGACTTACAAAATTCAGAGAAAAATGCATGCTTTTTATACTCTTGAAGCTGCTAACGTATATTTGGATTGTATTTTCAAGATTCTTTTCATTGCAGTCTTGAACTTAAAAATTTTACATTTAAAAAGAAACTACATCACTTCTTCTCAAATCAAATACTAAGAGAACCTTAATACAGTTAGGAAAACAAGCTACACTGGAAGCAGCAGAACTGATCAGTTCCATTTACAATGTTGTTAGGGAAATTACATCTCCTGGAATTCTCTTTATCTGGGAGAAGGGAGGCAATTTCAGTGTGATTTATTTTACTCTCTTGCAACATACATCTGTGCAGACATGGAAGACATCATACAATTATGCCATCGAACGTCAATTACCGTGCCAATATCTGGGCATTAAAAGAAGAAAATTGTTCGCATGTGTTAGTGACTACTGCCTGTGGCTCATTACAAGAGGAAATACAACCTGGTGATCTTGTCATAATTGACCAGTTCATAGACAGGTAAGTAACATTGTGTTCTTAGTTTTGGGGGAATAAAAAGGGGACAAGTGGGGTTAAACCATATCATAACCTCATAATGTTAAATAAAGTTTTTGTGAAATGGGGCAATAGCCTCACTTCTTATGGCAAAAAGTGAGATTCATACAAGTCGTGATAGGAAACAGGAATGAGATTACAAGAAGTTCGGCTCTAACAGCCATAGAAGAAATACCAGCCTTTGAAGAACAGCCTTGAATGAATGGAAGTATAACTCCTTGGGAAGACTTTTCTGAAGAGATCTACACTCAGATGTGGGGGAGAAACATGGATAAGAGCACAGGCTGTTCTAAGTTTTAAGAAGAATCTGTAATGAGATGGAGAGGTGCAAGAAACTGTAGTAGGAGCCAGGTAGGAAAATATATGCAGTAATAGTGAGGCTCTACAGAAGACAGACAAAATGTAACACAGTGGGAAAAGAGAGGAGGTGGTTTTGAAACAAGGAGAGATGCTAACATTTTTGAATTGCTAAGAATCATAAGGAAGTAAAATTTCTCCATAGATTCTGTATTCCAGTCAGTCCTCCCCTCCTTGATTATCTGATGTTCAGAAAAATTCAAGCAAAGGGGGAGGAAAAAAGTGCTACATTTAATGATCACCAACTACACCAAATATTTCAAAAATACAGTTACACATTTTAAGAGGTAAATTTATTATTACTACTTACAGGTGTACTATATCTAGAAGTCATATTGTTGTTCCACCCAATTTTAAGTGTTTGGAATGGTTTACGTGGCCTTTTTGTGCTTTCGTGAGGCTGCTGGAAATATTTCATCGCCAACTGAACATGTATACCTAGGTTTGTTCTCTGTAGTGCAGTGCTATTCAAGTTTTGACTTACTGACATGTTTTGTGTAATTGAAATGCTTTTTTTCTTTTAAGAGAGTATGTTTTAAGTACCCTGCAGAAGCAAGCCCTATATAAACTGCTTCCTGTTTTACTAGAGTTGATTTATGGGTGGAGAGCAGCTGTACCACTGACAATGGTTGTCTTTTTTTTTTTTTTTTAAGTCGAAAAGTATTTAGGCTGATCACTTTGTTTATACATGTTAAATCATAATCATCCTTATTCTGCCAGTAGTACTTGGAAATGAATAATTTTAGAATGAATATTGATTTATGTAGGAAAGATATTAAACATACTTGGGAACATGGTTTTGATGACTGCGAGTAAAGCACTAGTTATTTTGACAGCATTATCATCTAGCAGGTAGGTGAGGGGACCCTAACTGTGCTGCGCTGTGAATTGCATGCATGGTAAGAAGTACCCTCTGGCCCAGAGAGCCTGCAGTTTTAAAAAAGAAACAGTTGGAACGATTGCATTTATTATCTGCTATGGATGAGGGGTGGAAGTATGGAGGAACTAACTCATGCACAGGTCAGGCAGAAAGACATTAACAGAGCCAGGAAATGAACCAAGATATGAAATCTGAGACCACCTCTCATCCAAACTGTCATTACCAAAATGAACAATTCATTTTGAAGCTACCTAATCTCTTCCCACAGCTTTAAATTTCCCAGCACTTGCCAGCCTGCATCATAAATTCTATGCTGGAAGGGAAATAATCAGCTTGGTTAAGTTTGGGTTTTAAGAACATGTCCCTTTCAAGAAGAAGGGGAAAAAAAGGTTATAGAACAAATCAGTATATTTATCTGATGTGAAGATGACTGAAAGGACAGGGATCATGTACGTTGAAACAAAGAAGGCAAATAGTATCCTGGGCTGCATTAGTACAGGTGTTACCAGCAGGTCGAGGTGATCCACCTTCCCCTCTACCCAGCACTGGTCAGGCCACACCTGGAGTACTGTGACGGGTTCCAGCTTCCCCAGTGCAAGAGGAACATGGACATACTGGAGAGGGTCCAGCAAAGGGTCACGATGGTGCTGAAGGGACTGGAGCATCTCTCCTATGTGGAAAGGCTGAGAGATCTGGGGCTGTTCAGCCTGGAGAAAAGAAGACTCAAGGGGGATCTCATCAATCCATACAAATATTGAAGGGAGGGTGCAAAGAGACAGAGCCAGGCCCTTTCCAGTGGTGACCAGTGGCAGGACCAGAGGCAGTGGGCACAAACTGAAACACAGGAGGTTCCCTCTGAACAGTAGGGAACACTTTTTTGCTGTGAGGATGACTGAGCACTGGTACAGGTTGCCCAAAGAGGTAGTGGAGTCTACCTGCTTGGAGATATTCAGAAGTCACCTGGACATGGTCCTGGGCAACTAGTTCTAGGTGGCCCTGCTTGAGCAGGGCGTTGGACCAGACAACCTCCACAGGTCCCTTCCAACCTCAGCCATTCTGTGATTCTGTGATCTGTGTTTTCATTTAGAGTTTGTTCAGATGGTCACCAGTAGTAATGGCATAGCTTGTATATGAGCAGTGT
Organism: Phalacrocorax aristotelis; assembly: GCF_949628215.1. Classification (NCBI taxonomy): domain Eukaryota; kingdom Metazoa; phylum Chordata; class Aves; order Suliformes; family Phalacrocoracidae; genus Phalacrocorax; species Phalacrocorax aristotelis. Next base: position 13,759,742 of record NC_134311.1, on the reverse strand, counting down.
TTCATATGGGCAAGTAAGTTTTCATTTTGATGTAGAAGAATGGGAACTTGTAGGGACTTGTTTCATGGCTCCAGGAAACGAAGAAGCTTCTCAGAAAAGCATGTGAGAATGTATCAGTGTGGAAAACAATATGTAATATGAATTTTTAAAATCATTACTAGTTTGCCCTTTAATTCAGAAAACTGACAAGTCATAATAGTCTGTTTCATTTGACAATTTGATTTCGGTGATAAGTCCTTTTCCCTGATGTCTTTGCCGGTGAGTGTTAGACTGCTGGTTCTTTGGACGTAGGGTCTGCATTTTTACCTTTCACAAGGGTGTATCATGTGTAAGACTGATTGCATTATATATCATAAATCATTGAGAATTATGAATCATTATGGGCTTCTACAGTATGTCAACCAGAAAAGGAAGGTTAAAGAAAGCATACCCCTCAGATGAACAAGAATGGCAACCTAGCATCAACAGATGAGGAGAAGGCTGAGGTAATCAACAACTTCTTGGCCTCAGTCTTGCAGGGGTGAGAAGATAACCTTTCTTCTCATCCCTTGTGAGTCGATGGACCACAAGATGGGACTGTGGGAGCTGGGGTTAAAGCCCCTCATACTGTAAGGGAAGATCAGGTTTGTTACCACCTGAGGAACCTGAACATACACAAGTCTGTGGGACCTGATGAGATGCATTGCAGAGTCCTGAGGGAATTGGCTGATGTAGTTGCCAAGCCACTCTCCATGATATTTGAAAAGTCGTGGCAGTCAGGTGAAGTCCCGGGGGACTGGAAGAAGGCAAACATTGTGCCCACCTTTAAAAAGGGTAGAAAGGAGGACCCTGGGAGCTACCGTCCTGTCAGCCTCGCATCTGTGCCTGGGAAGATCATAGAACAGATCATCCTAGAAGCTACGCTGAGGCACATGGAGGACAGGGAGGTGACTCAAGACAGCTAGCATGGCTTCCGCAAGGGCAAGTCCTGCCTGACCAACCTAGTGACTTTCTATGATGGAGTGACTACATCAGGGGACAAGGGAAAAGCAACAGGTGTCATCTCTCTGGCCTTTGACATAGTCCTCCACAGCATCCTTCTCTCTAAATTAGAGAGATACGGATTTTATGGGTGGACTGTTCAGTGGATAAGGAATTGGCTGTATGGTCACATCCAGAGGGTAGTGGTCAACAGCTTGATATCCAGATGGAGACTGGTGACAAGTGGTGTCCTTCAGGGGTGCGTACTGGGACCAGTACTGTTTAATGTCTTCATCAATGACATAGTGGGATTGAGTGCACCCTAAGCAAGTTTCCAGATGACACCAAGCTGAGCGGTGCAGCTGACATGCCTGAGGGATGGTATGCCATCCAAAGTGACCTTGACAACCTGGGGAGGTGGGCCTGTAAGAACCTTATGAGGTTCAGGAAAGCCAAGTGTGAAGTCCTGCTCCTGGGCTGGGGCAACCCCCAATATCAATACAGGGTGGGGAATGAAGGGATTGAGAGCAGCCCTGTGGAGAAGGACTTGGGGGTACTGGTGGGTGAAAAGCTGGACATGAGCCAACAATGTGCGCTTGCAGCCCAGAAAGTGAACCATATCCTGGGCTGCATCAGAAGCAGCATGGCCAGCAGGTTGAGGGAGTTGATTCTGTCCCTCTACCCTGCTCTCATGAGACCCCACCTGGGGTGCTGCATCGAGCCTGGAGCCCTCAGCACAAGAAGGACATGGAACTGTTGGAGCGGGTCTAGAGGAGGCCACAAAAATGATCTGAGGGCTGGAGCACCTCTGCTATGAGGACAGGCTGAGAGAGTTTTGGTTGTTCAGCCTGGAGAAGAGAAGGCTGCAGGGAGACTTTACTGCAGCCTTTCAGTACTTGAAGGGGGACTATAGGAAGGAAGAGGACAATCTCTTTAAGAAGGCCTGTTGCGACAGGACAAGGGGTAATGGTTTTAAACTGAAGGAGGGTAGATTTAGACTGGATATAAAGAAAAAATTTTTTACAATAAGTGTGGTGAAACACTGGCACAGGCTGCCCAGAGGTGGTAGATGCCGCATCCCTAGAAACATTCAAGGTCAGGTTGGACGGGGCTCTGAGCCACCTGGTCTAGTTGAAGATGTCCCTGCTCACTGCAGGAGGGTTGGACTAGGTGATCTCCAAGGGTCCTTTCCAACCCAAAGCATTCTATGATTTTATGAAAACAGTGCTGCTGACAGGAAGATACTTTCACGGGGCAAAATAGATTAATTGCCCACCAAAGTCTGGAAAGATGCAGTTTTTCTGAAAAAACTTCTAATGTAAGGTCAGGGTCCTGAAAACAAACTATGTGAGTAGTCTTGGAAATAAGGCACTTGTTAAAGCTGCAAAAACAGTTGATTAATTTTTGTTGAAAGGTAACCTGGGTTCTATATAGTGATTAACCTATGCCAGGCACTACATAGGAAGGAGGCTTGGGTCTAGATGGGAAGGATTTGCTCAAGCTGCTGTTAAAATCAGTGCCTTCTAAGTGTTCAGGTACCTTTTGGTATCACAGTAAGGGAGCACATCATGATTCGCCTTTTGGGTATGAAGCAAGAAGAAGGAATAGTGAATGGGAATGGGAGAAGAGCTAGAATTGAGCAGAAAGCTGTAGGCAGCAGTTGTAATTTGCTCCCCTTGGGCATTCACACTGTGGCGTTAATGACAATATCTCAATATATAGAGTTGTTTAGGACTTCTGTCTAATTTAGGGCATAGGTTTAACTTACAGTGAGAAATGCTGAATAGGTGTAACTAGAACTATATACTATTTCCAAACGTTTGAGAGCTTAATTCTGCAGATCATTAGCACTCCTAGTGTTTGATTTCATATATAGAGCCTCTGCTGCTTTCATGTTTATCTATTAGTGTGTGTGTAAACAATAAAAGATACATTTTGTTAAATAAGTACCAAAATATTTCCATGGTGTTCTCTCTATTTCCAAATGCAGAAGTAACCACAGGTACTATTACAGGCTACAACAGTTGTTCACATCTTTGAAATAAGTGACTGAAAATAAATCTGGAATAATTTTTTTTTTATTCCTTTGGCTCCTGTTAGTTTATTACAGCACTGTTAGTCACCTGGCTATATCAGACTGATTAGGGGCTTTTTTTTGATGCTTTCTGTTTGGTTTGCTGCTGATGTATGCTAGGAAAAGAAAAGTAAGAACATAACTACTTAGGTGACTCAACTCAGGCAGGAAGATGCAGAAAATAGCTTCATAAAAGAAATATTGTAACAATTGCCAACTTTATTGTTAGAATTCTGTCACATACACCACTATAATTATTACAGTATTGTTACACTCTTGTAAAATTTTTTATGGGAGAATTTTCTTTCAGTGTCCCTGAAGAGGCCGAGCATGCTGAGACTGCTTTTTATACAGCAGATGTCAGTGTGAATTTTCATTTGTTCTTTAAATACTAATAGCTTGTTGATAATTCAACGCTACTGGAAGAAAGGGTAAGGTGATGATGCAAGTGGTAGACGACTGTTCATCACAGATGGAAATGATTGGTTTGCTCACTTATTTGAGTTGGATTTTGCTTCCTAGCATTAGTCGTAGTCAGCATTGCCAGCAAAATCTAGTGTTACTGTAATAAAAACAAACTGAAGGAGCAAAAGCCATGTTACTGTTTGATTAAAAGTGTGACTATTGCTGCAGGGTGGGGAATACAAACTCTGGGCACACCTTCAGAATTGTAGTACATGTAGCTTTGAATTTGAAAAACCGGTAAGGGCAAGGCAGGCACAGCAAAACTGTACAATAATGTGATTATGCATAAAAACATATGTGCTCCTTTCCTAGGGCAAGAAGTCCCTTTTCTCCTTGTATCACTGTCCACTGTTTGGTACAGAGGCAGCATGAGGGTCTGGTGGGGGTTCTCCTTAGAGCCCTACAGAGGTCAGATGGACAGCAGGAGCTTTGCAGCCCTGGCTCTTAGCTGTTTGCTTGCAGTTACCACCTCCAATGCTTTCAGGTGCTTCTTCTGATCTCCCCCAGTAGGGCACCTCTGTACTTTCCCTTCATGCTATCCTTGATCCGTCTGGATTGTGCGCTTCTACTACAAATAGCATGGCTAGTTTCTAGGCAGGCACTTGGTGACTTCTTCCTGTTCTAATGTAAACAATCCAGTTATTGTATAACATTCAGTCATGCTCTGTTGTTAAGCAGGCTCTCCTTTTGATGAAGGGCATGCAGACTTCTCCGCATTTAAAACGGTGAGATATAAGGAGTAGATTGTCTTTGAAGAATGGCTGTTGAGTTCCTTATTTCTTGTTTCCTGCTGGCTCCATAAGGAGTCTGTCAGGGTAGGTGGGGAAGGTCTTGAAATTCCTGTAATGAGGGGAGCCTTAGGCAGATACTGTCGTTTGCTTTCTGGCTCTTTGTGAGAGTAAAGCAAGGAAAGCATCTGTGATTGTGTAACCTTTATTCTGTCTGCAAGGGATACAGTGGAACAATATTGCAGCAGTGAAAATTACATGCTGCTGCCCTATACCTTCAGGCAGGTGAGTGGGACGGATCAGGATGGCCAACTCCTGACTTGTGTCGCAGGGGTGTGGAAAGAAGGAGAGGCTGAAAGACATTCCTCTGTGCCAGCCATGGCTTCATGGATAGCAAGAATCAGAGATTGGTTCAGATCTGCCTTTATTCTCACCCTAAGCGTAGCAACGTACAGACAAATCAGCTGGCCACATATCGAATAGCTGTGGCCTTTGCAGAGTTGCAGCCTTCCATGCAGAAGAGAAATTGTTGCACTCTGAGTACAAACACGTGTGGTCCCTTGCTCAGAGCAGTCATAGGTCTTACCATTGCTGCTTATTCTGATGCAGTTTGTATGTATGGCGCTGAACATAGTGGGATTTCTTCATTAGACCACACAGTGATGTGGCCGTTCTCTCCGAAGAACATAGAGTATCTGAAAGTCAGATTAATATTTGTACATATGTGATCTTTCCTCAGGGCTTTCCTGAGTGAAAGGGCTTGACTAACAACATCTGAAATGCTATAATGCAGGAAATAGATTATGACTTTTCCCATTTCCTCCAATTCTAAATAATTCATTAGCAGACACTGAAAAAAGTATGTAAAATCAGATACATGCTAATTGTAGCTCTTCAGTATCCCATAAAGGAAAAATTAATATTAGTGTTTCAACTGATTTTAACAGCTTTTTCCCATTTTGCGTATGTTTTTAATTTGCTGATCTCTTTTCCTATTTTATAATCTCATCCTTAAGGCTACCCTATCGGTTCTTTTTTCTTCAAATCTACTCTAACGTGTAGCTTCTGTTTAAGACCTTCTTTTAAATATTTGTTGGTGACTTGGGTGGGTAACTGTTGTGAGCAGTACTGCCAGCAGAAATTTTGTTATTTTTAACTGTGGATTGAATTTGGCTGTTGCCTCACTTTTCTCCTACAAAGTACAGTATGTGACACACTGGGGGGAAGAAGGGAGTGTCTCCATTGTATTCCAGAGGGTTTTCGCCATCCAGTTGGCTGAATTAGCTTGAGGTAACAGTTCCAGTAGTTGTCTAAATGTCATGCTGGATGGTAATTTCTGCAGCATGTTTGACCATTTCCATGCAAGGAAACAGTTTCTCAGTTGAAAGAAGGGAGAAGAGGGATTCTTCTACTTGTAAGATGCCAAAGCATGTGTGTAATCTTTCTGAGAATATGAAGACATTCTGTTCCAGAGTTCTTCTGGTTTGATTCACACCTCTTTTATTCAGGAAGCTGTTCCTATAAATTATCATCCTTTCAGTGTAGGAATATGATGATATGAACAAGCTCTATTTTGACTAGTTTTGTGGTAATTCAGACTTGATTCCTTCCCTTCCTGAAAGCTCACTGTGCTCTTTTTTTCAGAGATTACTTGCCTGGCTATTAAATTTAGCTGATTTCTTTTGGGTACAATCGCAGCATAATGTGGCTGTTTGTGTCATTTAGGAAAAAACCATCATTTCAGCATCTTGTTAACAGTAGATTTTCTTTGATTAATTGACAGTGCACTACTGGAGTAACAGTTTTATGCTCTTGAGCTCAATTCTTTTGCTCAAGAGAGGCAAAACAGGATTACAGGTGGTCGTTAATATCGTACTGATATTTTTTGTTCCCTCCCATGAATGCTATGTTTTTTGGATTTGTGTAAATTTCTTGCTTTCTCTTTTCTCCCTGTTCTGCTTTCTGAGCATGTTTTCTGCTTTTCTAGGACAACTAGAAGACATTGTACTTTATACAATGGGCAGCATTCCGCTCTTTCAGGAGTATGTCATATTCCAATGGCAGAGCCGTTCTGCACCAAAACCAGAGAGGTTAGTAAATTCTATAACAGTATTTAGAAATGTTAGATTTATGATATAGTGATCTAATTCCCCAACATTGGACAGTTAAGATTCAGCTGGACACGGTGCTCTGCCATCTTGCCTAGACTGTGCTTTTGCCAAGAAAGGTTGGACCAGATGATCCCTGACGTCCCTTCCAACGTGGTATTCTGTGATTCTATCATTCTATGCATTATGCATTCTTAGGATACGGAGGGAATTTGCACCTCTTTATTCCTGTTTCTCAGGTACATCATTGTATTAAGGAAAAATGTAACATTTGTAAGGCATGGGAAGTAAAAGATCTTGTGTCTGTAGGAGGTGTCTTCCTAAGGGAGGTATGCAGAAGGTGACAGCTGGCAACCTAGATTTCCCCAGGGTCTTAATAACAGGACAAAGGTTACAAGAGAGCAACAAAGTGGACAAAGCAGGAACATAAAATTAGGAATTAGGGTTTTTTTGTTGTTCTGAATAAAACTGCAGCTTTGGTAGAGGCAGTCTACATACTTAATACAAAGAACTAAATAAATAGTACTTTAGCATTCACAGAAGTTACAATATTGCATTTGTGCTTCTGTGCCTTGTAGCAGTGGATGGTCATTAAGAGTCAAGGCTTAGTTAAACAAGCCAAATTACAGTAGCCTTTTATCCTTAACTGTTGCTCTTAGTTTTGTCGCTTCAAGATTTTCAGGCTTCAAAACGCTCTAGACTAAGCAGTGTGAAACACTGCTTTGTTTTTCAACACCTTTATAAGCTTCTGGAAGAAGCATATCTGTGATTAAATATACCATCTTAGTGTATTCTTAGATCTGAGGAAAAGGGAAGGTGAAGATTGAACTGAGTATTTTACCCTGTTTTGGAACACTCTGATCAGAAGCTGCAAGGAGGTGTATTCTCCAGGGGCACAGGAATGCTTACAGAATCAGTCATATCCATTTAAGAGGCTTGTTCTCTCTGCAGTCAGTTACTGCACTGAGCAGGACAAAGCTGAATTGTGAAGCAGGTGGCCCAATCTGTACCCAGAGCATGTACAAATATTTGTACTACTGAGCTATTCTGGTCTTGTCACCAGTTCACTTCAGCGTCATTAAAGGATATTTTTGTTAATTGGCCAGACACAGTGTGGTTTCAAGATATCCACCAGCAGGTCCACAGCACTGTTAGTAGAACAATGCTTCAGTGCACTAGGAATCAAGGTGTTTTGCAATGATGTAAAGACATTTTAAATCTCAGGAGGAAACAAACCACTACATATTATACATGTGCATGCTTTTGCCCTTCTTCCACTGAGCAGCAAATTATGCAAAATACTTTGCATTTTTCATGCAACAAGAGCCTAGCCACATGATCTTACCAAAGATTAGTTGGCATACAGCTGCTTAATGACTGTGAGCATGATGTCATGTCACAACAGATAAAAGGAGTTTATTGAGAGCTAACTCTACAGTTTCTGAAACTGATTAAAAACAGTGCTATTACTGAAGTGATTGGCAGTACTGCACACTATGCCTCTTTCTCATTTTTTTAAAAAAAGTAAATAGATATGCGGTTGCAGGAAATGTACACCAAGGCTAGTTTTCATTCAATTGTTAAATAGGTAGAGACAATGTTCTTTGGCTATTATATTTTTTGAAAAGCCAACAGAGAAATGCTCCTTTGCAAAAAGAAAAAAAATTTAGGTACTTCCCAATCTCACATGTGATCATTATCTCATTAGCCTATGTGTTCTAATCAGCCTAACAGATGTTTTAAAGAACACGTGGTTTTGAGTACTTAGCAAGGCTGAAAAGGGATACTTTTGCTTCACTTGAAAATACAGCTTAAAAGTGACATAAACTTTTTTCCTGGAACTATCCCTGAAAGTTGTTGGGATCATTTTAGCCCAATTCATCCAAATTCAAGGGAATTTCATAGATAAATGAAATAATAATAAAGCCAAAACTATTAATGTAATAAACCAATTAAGGAATTTTGCATGAAAACTTTATATTATATTACATTTTTGCAAATACATGAAAATACTGTTTTATTTGGTTTATACACTGTAAATGAAATAAGAATCTGAAAGGAGTTTATCTTTTTTCCAACTGCAAATTTTGAATAACATTGGGAACCTTGGTTATTACTGCTTTCAGAAACTGGGGCTCACTGCAACATCTTATAGGGAGTAAAGTTGAAACTTTAGAGCTTTTCGGGGAAATACTGCTTAACTGTGATTTAAGTCATCACCATTGAAATTGTCTGATTTATTAACAAAATGTAATTAACTGGCAATAAGTGAATCACATATTCAGAATGTATATCAGCATTAAACCACAGTATTAGATGTGATTAATATTAGATTAACTTACAGCATGTTAATAAACACCTACAATTTTCTAAATATCCTTCTATGACTAATCCCCAGAAGCTCTGCTTTACCCTGTGTGCATATTCACACAGTTGCATGCACAAATACTCTTCCCCAGCATATGTGGATTACACGCACACCTACCCTCTTCTGTGGGTGCAGGTTTACCTGTTTACACACATCTGCAGTGGGAGATGTGGGTGGTCCAGCTTTGTGTGTACTGGTGCTGCTCCACAGAATCCACTGATGTACATGTCAGTGAGGCGGTACCCCACAAGGTCATATAGCACACTCCAGGTATCGCTGTTTGTTGCACCCATGTATGGCAGGTCGACTGTCCAGCCTGAGTGCAGGCTTCTCACAGCATTTTGCAGGGACGCTGCTCCACCTCGCCAGCATGAAGTTTATGATGCTGACAAGGCAGTTTCTAGTGGTGTCAGACTAGGTTTTCACTGCTGCTGTTTTGCAAAGGCCTCTCCTGTCCTGTCACAATTTTTCATGCTACTTTTCTTTTCACTTTTCTGTTGGTGGTCATTTTAAACAGATGTCATCATATTTACTTTCCCCTTCCTACTCAGGACATTTATGGCATCCTAGTTCCATTTACATATGCTGGTACTCTCTTATCCCTACTGTATCACCTGGTGTTACCCAGGCCATTTACCAAGAGAGAAAATCATGATGATTCTGCCATATACAAGATCCTAGTTCGAACTGTAAAGGCTAATGTGAAGTACATAGTATATGTAAAGTGTACAGCTCAGTCACTGACATGGGGAAATGAGGTAATAATTCCTCTACAGATTCCCAGGGTACTCTTTGAAATATATGCTTGTAAAGTTTTACTTCAAAAAGTAAATTTTCTTTTACTGTTCTCAACGGCTCAGCTGCACCATGCGGTAATCTAGTGCTCCGTGGAGTGTTTTCACCATTCTGTTCTGAACGTAAGCACAGGCTAAATATCATGCAAAAATTCCTGTTTTCCAAACTTCTTGGTCTGCACTGAAAACAGTAATCCGACTGATACTAACAAAATCAGATGAGTTCAGGATCATTCCTGTTAGTAGGACCATTAATTTCTCTTGCTGGATTTTAAAATTGAAACTGATCCTTAGTTTTGGACAGCTGTAGCCATATGAAGTTTGACTGCTTTGTATAAAACTGATTTCTTTTGTACGTAAGTTTTTTGATGGTATGCAAAAGCCAGGCACTAGAGGAATTATTTCCTTTTCCTGATATTGGCATGTTTTGCAGGTTCTTATTGAGACTGCCAAGAAGCTTGGGCTCCAGTGTCATTCCAAGGGGACAATGATCACAATCGAAGGTCCACGTTTCAGTTCTCGAGCAGAAAGCTTGATGTTTCGCAGCTGGGGAGCTGATGTTATCAACATGACCACAGTGCCTGAAGTGATTCTTGCGAAAGAAGCTGGAATGAGTTATGCTAGTATTGCCATGGCAACAGATTACGACTGCTGGAAGGAACATGAAGAAGCAGTGAGTGAAACTTTTTCCTCTGGATCTTGTCCTGAGGGGTCTGGATGAAAACCTGTAGGTTTTGATAAGAGATGATATACAGAATGCTCTGGTTTTGGCTGGGATAGAGTTAATTTTCCTTACAGTCACAAGTATGGGGCTATGTTTTGGATTTGTGGTGGAAATAGTGCTGATAACACAGGGATGTTATCATTCCTACTGAGCAGGGCTTACACAGAGTCAAGGCCTTTTCTGCCCCTCACCCCACCCCACCAGTGAGTAGGCTGGGGTGCAAAAGAAGTTGGGAGGGGACACAGCAGGGACAGCTGACCCCAACTGACGCCAGGGATATTCCACACCATATGATGTCATGCTCAGCATATAAAGCTGGGGGAAGAAGGAAGGAAGGGAGGGACGTTTGGGGTGATTATATTTTTTTTTTCCCCAAGTAACCATTACATATGATGGAGCCCTGCTTTCCTGGAGATGGCTGAACACCTGCCTGCCCATGGGAAGACAGTGAATGAATTTCTGTTCTGCTTTGTTTGTGCCTGCAGCTTTTGCTTTACCTGTTAAACTGTCTTTATCTCAACCCAATGAGTTTTCCCTCATTTCCCTTTTACCCTTCCAATTCTCTCCCCCTCCCCACCAGGTGGGAGCGAGCAAGTGGATGTGTGGTGCTTAGTTGTCACCTGGGTTTAAACTGCAACACTGAACTAAATCTGTTCTCACTTACATCAGTATCACTGAGTTATTCTGGATGAACAATAGTGAAAGTAAGAACAGAATAAATTGTTGCTACTTCATTCATTTTCATAAACTTTCCTCACTATTAGCAAACCTTTTGTCTCCTCTTGTCTGAATCAGGGAGTCTGTGTGTGTGAAGCTCGTGAGCTTTGTGTATGAGCTTGTCTTTCCGTAACTGGTCTGGTGTTTTTTCTTTTGCAGCTCTGTGCAAAACAATGTATCTGATTTAGTTCTCCTACTCGTGTAAAATATAATCAGACACACACTCAGAGGAAAGTTTGTAAGGCTAAAAGGGTTGTGGCGTTTTAAGGCTTCACCTTTTTACTTAGAGTTGTATGAGTTAAATGAATTTATTTGGGTATTTAAAATCTGTGCATCAAAATTGAGAGACACCACTCAGTTTCATTTTATTTCTAGGTTTCAGTGGATAAAGTTTTAAAGACACTGAAAGAGAATGCAAATAAGGCTACTAGCATACTCCTTACTGCTATACCTCAGATAGGTTCCATGGAATGGACCGACACCCTGCACACCCTGAAAGTAAGTATGCGCATGAGGCTGATGAGTACTAGAGAAAGCGTATGCGTGTGTACACATAATATAGATATATGCTGCAAGATGTTTCTGCTTAAATCATAACTTCTTAGACTACGTGCTTAAGCAAAACATCCATTCAAGATAGGCAACAAATTTGTTAAGGCTCTCACAAGCTTAATTGCAAAGATCTAGCTTCAGTTTTACAAGAAGTATTACAAAAGGTAAAAAAATTAAGGACATCTCTATGTGGTTGATGAAGTGTTATCCTTGATAGCACAGGTAAGATACAAATCTATGTGACTATCCAAATGAAAAATCTGTACCTCCTACTCAGCTTTGGCTTAGATCCTAGAATAACGGAGAGCCAAGCGGAGAAGACTGAACCAAACCAAGAACATTGTGCTCTCTTAATACGTAGAAGCAGAGGAGTCTGTTACAAGATACGGGTAATAACCAGTTTCAAATTATTAGAACTGTGTACTCCCACAGGTTACAGATCTACGGTGCATGGGAAAAAAAAAGGAAAAGAATATTTCAAAATATATCGGTGACAGAATTTTTAAGCAGAATTTTTTTAGACAAGAGTTTACTTGTTTTACATCACCTTTATTTCACAGGCATGCTTAAGATTCATTTCTGGTTGTAGCATAGAGGGAAATAACAATGTTAAAATAGTTTGGATGTCTATCCAACTTCTCAACAAGCTTTTTGTGACAGCTAGCCACTTCCAAGAGTACAAGAGCATGAAGTGCAAGAGCAACTGAGGATTACACTGAGATGGTGTGGGAGACAGGGCAAAAGAACTGGAATGTGAAAGACAGAGCAGACAGAAGGGGGCCACAAGGATCTCTGTTCGGGGAAGCAGCAGCACTCTGAGGAGGAAGTCCGCTGAGGAAACTTTTGAGAGAGTCCAGTCTCTGATGACTCTCTCCACTGTAGGTTCATTCTTTCTCTTTTCTGAAAATCACTGTGTTGACTGAAATTTGAATGGGTAAAAAAGATGAACACAGACATAAGTCTTACCTTCATATACCTGAAAGTGTGTCCCTGAAATGCAACTATAAATACAACTATATGTGCTGTAAAAATCTTCTATGTCTTTTGGGATCAAATTTTCAGTTTTATTTCCAATACGGTTCACTTGTCAGTGACTCTTATCTCTAGTTTAGTCAGTGTGCTAAAGGAAACACATATTAAGCAAAATTCACCCCAGATACTTTTCAGCATACTTGACCAGGTCAGGCTCATGGAATTCCAACACAAATCCTCAAAATTAGTCTTTTGATGATTCTTCACCAGAAAACTACTTTTTGTTAGGAGGCCTTGGATTATGTTTGACTCTTCCTCACCCAGTTATCTGAAACAGCTATTTAATGTCCCCTCTGTGTATTTGTGAGAGGTAACCGACTTTTCCCTTTGCAGTCCTTAGGAAGTTGTGTCATGGGTGGATAAGGGAGACAACAGAATCAGTATTCCTTCTCCCCTCTAATCCACAGAAAACATTTTCAGAGGACTGGGTCATACTTTTTGTTTAATACAGATGCCTAGCTATGCAAAAAAACTCAGAGTTTGAACAAACAATCTAAAAAATGTGCTAGATAGTTCCTCAGTTACTTTGATCGTGCTGGCATGCAAGGAAATTTCCCATGTATACACTGCTTAGGTACTGAGGATCTGCCTTCAATTCTGGTAGGTGTACTTCAGTAAGCAGTGCCTTGTTGCTTTCACTTGCATAATTTTCTTGATTCTTTATCGTGATTGAAAGAGCAGGTGACTAGAAAGAGCTGGCACTAAGTTTGCAAGGTTCCCCTTTAATGAACACCAACCCTTCTTTCAGTTAATTGTCAGCTGTTTAAAACACTGATTCCGGTGCTACCTCCAGCTCAGTCGTCCCTGAACTACTGTTCGCTGAAAAAAGAAACTGTGATGCACCAGAGGAAGGGTCATGACATTTTAATGTAGTTTCTTACACTGTTTCTCTTAAGCATCTTCTACCACCTGGTATCAGTGATGGATACTGGGATAGTTGCACTTGGGCTTGGCAATTCTCATGTGTTTATGCTCTTTGCTGATAGTGGCATGGTTTGAGTGATAATATACTGAGAAAGGGAGTTGATCTGAGGGCATTAGGAGAGCTGGAAACGGGAACTAGGTATTGGCAGTGGGGCTTGGGATTTTATGTCAGGAGAGTAGGGAGTCACAATTGTTTCTGATTTAACACAACTGAGTACTTTGGAAAAGTGACAGGAAAGTCTGAGGCTTTGGAGGCTGCCTCTGATTTTACTTAGGAAGGGCAGGAAAGACTAAAAAACCTTCTGTTTGACGCATTAAATGGTCATAAAGTAGATGGATTGGTCCTACGCTTCTGTGTTAGTGAATAAGAAGATGGGCAATTATGCAATACAGCAAAAAGCTATGTATGTGCGTGCCTCAGTAGTATAGCTGAACCGTAAAGAGTTTAAAAAAGCTATTCTCTTTGTAGATGTGAAGTCTTCTTCTGTATATTTTACTTCGGGAATTTTGAAGGTCAGATGATGGGTTTTTTTGAACTTATCTTTTTCAGCAGCACTTTTTCCCAGAGATTGAGGGCACCGCCTCTTGCCTGCCCTGTGGTAATGCAGTAAGAAACACAGACAAGGGAGGAGCTGAGCAAAAGTGCCACTGGTACTCTGTTATCAGTGATGGTGTAAAGCCGTGCCAGCCTATGGCCAGGCCTCAGCTGCGCATCTCAAATGGGCATTTGCCAGTCTCTCTTTCTAGTGTTGGGGAAGCATGTGAAAAACATAAAGCTCTACATGGACATGACTTTTTCTCTGCTGAGCTCTGTAATCTGGCTGCTATGACTGGAGGAACTTCACCAGGCAGGAGAAAATATGCTGCCAGTCTCCTTGCCCAGCTTCCCTTACCTGTACCCCTCCCATGGAGGTATGCATCCCCCACATATGTGGGGTGTCAGCTCTGAATTTCACTGTAGTCTTTGGGAAATCATGAAGTGTTGAAGCAAGAATGTCCAGGGACTGTTTTTCTGCTAAACAATAGGCTGCCTGCCATCTGTTCCTTTTTGTGTGGCTTTTCGTCCATGATACACTGGTGAGTTTAAGTGTAGTTTGAAAGTTACTATTTTTTAACTGCATGAGTTGTCTTTAGGCCAGTATTTCCTGGCTCTGCTGCTGTAAAAAGAGATAATTTTGTAAGCTCAGGTTACATGAGCTTGGAAAAAAAGTTTGGAGCAAACTTTTCTGCAGGCACAGCATCTTCTACAGCATGTCATTTTGAGGCACAGCCAGGGGACAAAGCCCTTTTTCAGGACAGGGTATGACAACGTATTTTTGTCATGGATCAGAAAACATAGGTGATGCTATTGATCACAGTGGTCCAAGTGATGTCAGGCTGGTGTCAGGGAAATTTCTGGATGATGGGTGATGTACAGCTGAATCTGCTGTTCACTGAGAAGAGTTGTGTAGCAAGGTGATAATCACTGGCAGTTGCTGTAATGCTCATGAAATAGTGGCATCCAGCATCCTTTTGGGAGCGAGGAAGGCAACTAGCAGAGTACTGATGCTGGAGGTGAGCATACTTGGGTTTAACCAGTGAACTAGTAGGTGTCATCTTATGGGAGGCAGCTCTGAAGGGGCAAGGAACTCCAGAAAGCTGGCAGGTCTTCAAAGGCCTTCTCCAAGCACAGGAGTGATCCACAGAATAAACTGGGAGACTGACTTGGCTAAACAGGAAGTAGAGCTCCAGTGCAAAAATGCAGCATTCAAGGGTTGGAAGCAGGGACAAGCCTCAAAGAAGGAATCCAGAAGCAAGAGCAGGCATGTAGGGGTGGTTTCAGGAAAAACAAGTCTTGCCTATAGCTGATGCTTGGAAGGGACATCAAAGGCAACAAGAACTTCAGCCACTGCACCGATATCAAAGGCTGATCAAGTAAAATGTGGGCTCATTGCTGAATTAAGTAAATAAATTAGGGATATCAGACAATTTCAAAGGGGAACAAATATAGTAGATTATTTTTTATCTATTAGGAGAAGTATTGGTGAGAGAGGAAAGACTGTCTTGTTAAAAATAGTTTTAACTCATAACAACTGGGAATTGAGCTCTATAGCTGTATTACAGTTAGGTTCAATCACATGAAGATCAGGAGAGAATCTGTACTGGAATGGTAAAAGGAGTGTCATGTTAGAACTGATTTTTCATACAGCATAGGTGTAAGAAAATCAGCTTGTGGTAAGGTGTCAGTGAATGCTCTGCAGATAAACTTCTTGACTCTGTGAGAAGACCTGCTGATATTACCTGCCTTTTTTGAGCTTCTGTACTAGCCTGTGTGAAAGATTTGTCAGACTGCTGGCACAAGGACTGGTGTTGTACTTCAGTAAGAGAGCTGTGGTTAGTGAATACTGTGGAATAGTTTAGATTGAGTAAGGTACCTGTAGGTATGTTTCATCATTGACATACTTGTATGTGTTTGATAGCTAACAAGTTGAAGGACTAAAAGTTAACATATTTCAGTCATTTTTTCTAGTCTATCACAAACTGAAGCTGGCATTCGTAACTTATGTGTGTAGAGATCTGATCTTGTAAATATTCGTGAGTAATTATGTTTTTCAAAAAATATCTCAGTGAAATCAGCAATTGTACTTATGTGACTAGAGTGAATTGGCTCAGGTGAATAAGTTGGAGGGGGAAAATTCATCAAGGCTTCACTTGTAGTTGCATTCAACTGTAGTTGCATTGGTCTGCATACTGTGGTCCTTGCAGACTAAGGATCTCTCAAGAAAGCTGAGACTGAAGTGTTTCTCAGACCCTTGAATGTGGCTGATCTTAAAGTTGCCTGTCCCTGTGTAACTTGAGTATTTAATTCACTTCTAATCATTGCACCTTTAGAGGAAGATTTCTGTTCTTGATAGCTGGACTTCAAAACTGATGAAGAAACATGTAGAAATCACTGGAGTTTTTAAGGAACCTCATTTTCAGAGCATTCTGATTATATTTATAACGAGCTTTCTGTGAATGTGATGCACGTAATCCAGTATGCTAACCTTAAAAACGAAAAGCAAGCTGCACAATTTTTCATTTGTAGCCTGTGAGCCTAAAGTCCTTAATTTAGTGTTTCTGCAATATGATTGTTGTTCTCAATACTAACAAACCTGTTACATAAGTTCAAAAAGTTGTAATGACAAGTCCATGAACTGTTGTAGAGTATGCCCTCGCTGTAATTCTTTTAACTTTTGTGGTGTTGGAGGAAGTTGGAGATACTGTGTACATGGAAGGAGTTACAGGTTTGTAATCCAAACGGAAGCTATGTAGTCTGCCTTTACATTGAAAAATAATTCTGCTCTGCGTTGGCAGAGGAAGCATTCATCTACTTTGACTTTGTATTTCAGACAACAGTGCAGTGTTCGGTCATCCTGCCAAAGCAGTAGCAGCCTGCATGGACCTTGAATTTTGCATACTCGCAAGGAAGAGTGTATCACTTTTGAACTTCCAAATGTTAACAATAAAAAATTGTTATAACCATAAAAGAATGGAGTAAACATTAATAGATCATAATGTGTAATGCAGCTTTTGTAATTCTTATCATGCTTGGTAATGTTAAAATATCTAAAGTTAGATTTTTACTATGTTTTAAACTTGGAATAGCTTTACTTCGAAACTCGATCAGACAGTGGCCAAAGAAAAAAGAAAAAAGTCAGTAGCAAGTTGTCATCCTCTATTCAGGGATGCCTTTTAAGTGACGGGAGAAAGGAAAGGTTAGGTAATAATCTGTTGCAGAAATGAAATAAGGTCTAAGAAAGCAAATTCAGAGATACACTATTTGGTTTACTATTTCTGCCTCCCGTCTTTTCCTTTGACAAGGCAAATGGTTACAGTTCACTTCAGAAACATACCAGAAAAACTGACTGGCAATTTAAATATGAAGTTTTGCTTTTTTTATACATTGTCCATATTTTTTATTTCAGTGTTTTTTTTTTAAAAGCAGTGGGTTTTCTTTGTGTGCTAGAAAACATGGTTTAATAATTATATTGGTACTCTTTCAGCAGCAGTTTTGTAATTAATGTTTCCATTAAAAAAATATAGCTAATGACTGAGACAAATTTGTGCCTGAAGATGTACTTTTGTCACTTACAGAACTGTGCAGCAAAGTACCTTGCTGCCAGTGTCCTGAACACTCTGCTGGCCTTTTGCTGCTTCACTGATTTCAACAGTGTTTAGTTTCTGTTTTAAGTGATGAATATGCTCAAGTGTATTGACTCTCCATCATCTTTGAAAGGTCATGGAGGACAGGAGAGGTGCCCGAGGACTGGAGGGTAGTCAATGTCACTCCAATTTTCAGAAAGGGCAAGAAGGAGGACCCAGGAAACTATAGGCCAGTCAGCCTCACCTCCATCCCCAGAAAGGTGATGGAGCAGTTCATCCTGGAGGTCATCTCCAGGCATGTAGAGGACAAGAAGGTTATCAGAAGTAGTCAACGTGGATTCACCAAGGGGAGGTCATGCTTGGCCAAACTGACGCTTTCTATGATGGCGTGGCTGGCTGGGTTGATGAAGGGAGAGCAGTGGATGTTGTTTACCTCAACTTCAGCAAAGCCTTTGACACTGTCTCCCACAGCATCCATATAGACAAGATAAGGAAGTGTGGGTTGGATGAGTGAACAGTGAGGTGGACAGAGAACTGGCTGAACGGCAGAGCTCAGAGGGTTATGATCAACGGGGCAGAGTGTGGATAGAGGCCTGTCACTAGTGGTGTTCCCCAGGGGTCTGTGCTGGATCCAGTCCTGTTTAATATATTAATCAATGACGGGGACGATGGGATAGTGTTACCTCAGCAAGTTTGCTGATGATACCAAGCTGAGAGGAGGGGCTGATACACCAGCAGGCTGTGTTGCCATGCAGCAAGACCTGGACAGGCTGGAGAGCTGGGCCCAGAGGAACGTCATGAAATTCAACAAGAGCAAGTGCAAGGTCCTGCACCTGGGGAGGAACAGCCCCATGCACGGGTACATGCTGGGGGCTGAACTACTGGAAAGCAGCTCTGTTGAGAAGGACCTGGCCGTGCTGGTGGACAGCAAGGTGACCCTGAGCCAGCGATGTGCCCTTGTGGCCAAGAAGGCCAACAGTATCCTGGGCTGCATTAAAAGGAGTGTGTCCAGCAGGTCGAGGGAGGTTATTGACCCCCTCTGCTCTGCCCTAGTGAGACCACATCTGGAGTACTGTGTCCAGTGCTGGGCTCTCCAGTTCATGAAAGACAGGGAAGCGCTGGAGGCACTCCAGCAGAGAGCCACAAAGGTGATCAGGAGACTGGAGCATCTCTCTTATGAGGAAAGGCTGAGGCACCTGGGTTTGTTCAGCCTGGAGAAGAGAAGACTGAGGGGGAAATCTTATCAATGCATATAAATATCTGATGGGTGGGTGTCAAGAGGATGGGGCCAGGCTTTTTTCAGAGGTGCCCAACAACAGGACAAGGGGCAATGGGCATAAACTGGAACACAGGAAGTTCCACCCGAATATGAGGAAAAAACTACTTTCCTGTGAGGGTGCCAGAGCAGGGGCACAGGCTGCCCAGAGAGGCTGTGGAGTCCCTTCCCTGGAGACATTCAAAACCCGCCTGGAGGTGTTCCTGTGCCCCCTGCTCTAGGTGTGCCTGCTCAAACAGGGCAGTTGGATGAGATGATCTCTAGAGGTCCCTTCCAACCCCTGCCATTCTGTGATGCTGTGAAGCACTTTGTATGAATTTCATTTTTTTAAATATAATTTAACTTCAATAAAATGATAATCTGCTTTTTGTCTAGTAAATAAATGAAACCTATGCTTCTACAAACTGTGTGAAAATTTATTTTTTTATTTACTTCTAGTAATTAGTGAATGAATATTGTCTGACAATGACTTTTGCCAATCATGGAGCAGGTTGATAGTAATACCTTGAAAACATCACCTTTATAAAATTCTGTGCTGCGTAGAACTTAAGGCTCTAAGTCCCTGAAACAACAGGGGTTGCTGAGATGTGGATCAGAATGCAATCAAAGCCAAGCAAGTGAAAGTTCAGAAACATGGAATGTACAGATTCTTGCACTGTACAAGACTAGCTTGCTAGTCTTGTTTGGTTAGACACCCAGCCTTTAGATTTGGATGTATTCTCCCTACCAAAACCAGTACCGGTTCTTTTCAGATACTGGGGAAAATACCTTAACTACCTTCCCATACTTCCTGGTGTTTTTTTAAAGAACTTAGATTGCAGGAGTCAGAGCTTGAAGCTTGACAGAAAGAAGGCTACAAATCTAACATGCCTTTTATTATCTTCACTACCAAACAAGATGGCTGGCCTCAAAAATGCTTTTCATTGTGGTTATCTTTGCCCATTGGACAGTATTAGTGAAATGGATTGGAGGCATGGAGTTCGTATTTGGATGTTCCAAGGGAAAGTTTTTTCTGGGTTCCGTTTTCAGTCCCCCTTGGATTTTATTTTTTTACAGTCTGTACTGACATATAAAGATAATTATGATAATTTCCTTGTTTTACATACTGAGTACTTAATGTCACAGGACAGTATGGCACAGAGCGGGTCCATCATTAGTGTTTTCTGTTAAGACATTTCTGTTTTAAATTCTTCATCTGCATACAAGGCTAAATGATAATGCTAGGTAAGGGTAAGAAATTCACTGGATGGCTGTGTCCAAAGAGTTGCAGTCAATAGCTTAATGTCCAGGTGGAGACCAGTAAAAAGTGGTGTCCCTCAAGGGTCTGTGCTGGGACTGATCTATGTAAAATTTTCATCAATGACATAAAATAGTGAGATTTAGTGGGATGACACCAAGCTGAGCAGTGCGGTTGACACACCAGAAGGATGGATGCTCTCCAGAGGGGCCTGGACAAGCCCAGGAAGTGAGCCCATGTGAGCCTCATGAGGTTCAACAGGCCAAGTGCCAGATCCTGCACCTGGGTCAGGGCAACCCCTGATACCAGTACAGGCTGGGGGATGAATAGATTGAGAGCAGCCCTGCGGAGAAGGACTTGTGGGTACTGGTGGATGAAAAGCTGGACATGACCCAGCAGTGTGTGCTTGTAGCCCAAAAGACCAACTGTATCTTGGGCTGCATCAGAAGCAGCATGACCAGCAGGCCGAGGAAGGTGATTCTGCCCCTCTGCTCCCCTCTGGTGAGACCCCACCTGGAGCCCTTCATCCAGCTCTGGAGCCCTCAGCACAAGAAGGACGTGGAACTGTTGGAGCGGGTCCAGAGGAGGCCACAAAAATGATCTGAGGGCTGGAGCACCTGTGCTACGAGGACAGGCTGAGAGAGTTTTGGTTGTTCAGCCTGGAGAAGAGAAGGCTGCGGGGAGACCTTATTGTGGCCTTGCAGTACTTAAAGCCATTCTCAATAAGATGGAGGGAGACTTTTCACCAGGGTCTGTAGTGATGCAGCAAGGGACAACAGTTTTAAATTTAAAGATGGTGGATTTAGTTTGGACATGAATTTTTTACGATTAATGTGGTTCGACACTGGAACAGGTTGCCCAGACAGGTTGTGGATGCCCCATCACTAAAAGTGTTCAAAGTCAGGTTGGATGGGGCTTTGATCAACCTGATTTAGTGAAAAATGTCCATGGCAGGGGGATTGGGTCAGATGAGCTTTGAAGGTCCCTTCCAACCCAAACCATCCTATGATTCTATGATACCTATTTGCTCTGTCAATATAGGCTTGGTATCTGAAGGTGTCTCATGCATAATTAATATAAAGTCAGTAACGTGGTAGTTGCATAGTGTGTTTTTGCAAAGTTTAGCATATATTTTATACTGTTTGAAATTTATTGGGAGATGCTGATCCAGCAGACTACATGATGAAGATGGTAACTGGCAAGAAAAGCATAGGTAATGTTTAATTACATCAAGACAGGCAAAATAACTGGTTTTAATTGTATTTCTAAACTGTCCTAAGAAAGGTATCAAATTTCTTGTAGGAAGTACTGCAGCTATGATATAGAACAAGAAAATACAAATATAATGTACTTACAAATGTAATTGCTAAAACCAAGTAAACATTCTAGCAGAGAACAGTGGCTCTTCTTAGAATCAGAATGTCTCTGGTTTGACAAGAGTGAGACAGTGACATGCAGAGGACTTCACTGATGGAAATTACCTCTCCTCTGACTGTCTCTCCGTGACATTTTGGTTTTTACGACCATTATCCAGTCCATTTGCCGTGATGGATTTGGAGTGCCTTCTGGTGCATAGTATTTAAACTGCTCCTATAACATAACATCAGAATCAGTGCTAAATACTAACCTGAGGTTCTTGGAAAATCACATCTTGGCTTGGTAAACAGCTTACCAGGAAATAGGACCTTAAATTGTTGCTGTTGCCTAGTTTTCAAAAACCTCAGACTCCAAAATGAATGCCTGTCAAGGTTGTCTGCTGTCATTGCTCCTCTTACAGAAAACTTGTGTCTTCCAGGTGTTAAACATAATCTGTTATACACCTACTGCTACAGTTTTACACTGGCAACTCTTATACCAAATATTGTCTCTTACAAAAATTAGCAAAGCTTTCAGCAGGACCTTTCAGGATCTGACTGCTTTCTCTGTATGTTTCCCGAACCACTACATTTTAAAGCCTCATTTAAACAGTGACTCGTTCAACACAGGTACTTAAATAGTGAGCACTGAAGCAAATGAAGGAACTTCACTGTGAGTAAATTGCATGTCTCATGCAAGATGGATTAGAACCATCGAAAGCCTAGGAAAGTTACTACCTAATGAAATTCAACCTTACGTTTTTCAAGCCTACTTCTCATTCTCCAGTGGAATTGTCCTAAACTAACTCATTGATTTGTATGGCCTGAATGCTTTCATGCCTTTTGGGGGAAAGAGATCACCCCTAGAGCTAGCAGGAGCTGCTGAAGAACAGGTCAGTCTCTCATGCGCCTGTGTGGCATTTACCCTGGGTGAATAGAAAAATGCAGCTGTGAAACACTGGGTATATTAGAAATAAATGCTGAAAGCCTAGTTTTCTTGCCTGTGTATATGGAGGGGAGGCTGAATGGAAGTTAGTGACTGTAAATAGCACAGATGCACAAAGCAGGAGGCCTGCCAGTATTAGCCAAGGACTGCGAAATACAGAATCGGTATCAGCCAACTGATTCCTTGTAAAATTTTCCACTGGGCTCCAGAGGAAATGCCAGAGCTTGGAACTACATGAAGTGTCTAGATCCATGCAGACCACAAGCAGAAGTGTCACTGCAGAATAAGTTCAACATGCAAATAACAAATGCAAGAGGAAGACATACGCCCACTCACAGGACCTTTTGTCTGATCATCCGTCCAGTGGCATTCATTAGGAGTTCTGCTTCATCTTGACACACGTCACAGGCACAGCTCTCCTTCCGCTTTGACTGAAGAGACTTCTAGATCTGGACTCGGTAGCATTCAGACCCAAACAGTCCTTGTCTATATTCCAAGCCAGCACCCCACAATTACTTGTATCATGAGCATTTGCTCTCTCTGACTGTGGAGTTGCTATTGTGTCCTACCCTGCTTCTCACTGATTGTTTGGATGTTGTGTTTTGCCTACCGCAGCTGTCCAACATTTTTAAAGTCCTTTTCTCTTGGAGGAGATCTGCTCAGTGCATCCTCCAGCATGTGTGATAACGGTGTAATGTACTGATGCCAATGCAATATTGCAGGTTCAAATATGGTACAAACTAGGCTGTGAGGCAGGCCATTAGATTTACCCTTTTTCTCCCTTTTCTGTTTCCTCTAAATCATTCTGGGCAGCCCAGCATTGATCTTGCTAATGTAAGATTGCCCACTCATATCTCATTTTCACTTAGCTAATGCTTTGCACTGGTTCATACTAACAACATTCAAAACATCTCTCAGCATCAGCACAGGTGGCATGTGACATCAGAATTTAGCTCTTATATTAGTATTCAAAACAGACCTGAGAGCAGTTGAGGTTCCCAGAATAGTAACCAGCAAGAGAGTATTTTGTTTACTGAAACCAGCTGAGTATGAGTAAGGAGAGGAATTAATTCAGGAGGTGCACAGCACTGGGCAGGATCAGCCCTCTAAGGCGGAAACTCTGGCTTAACTGTTTTAACGACTGCTTCCTCTCCCCACTGTCATTGCAGCACTGACTGAAGCAGGACATTGAAGAGAATTGAAATTAACATTTAATCACCCTTTTGCAAAAGTTTGCAATTGTTTTTTTAGATAATCGTGAAATTCTCCACCACCTTTGCTATGTATTGGTTCAGGCAATTTGTGGTGCAAAGCCACGTGTGACTAGACATACTTAGAAATACATTTTCTGTCTGAATATCAGGGTGTCACAGAGGAGGCCCAGCTGCATGAATCTAGGAGATTACAAAGACCCCCATCTAGGATTATTCACAGGTATTGGTGGGATTTTTCAGTTCCCTAGAGTGCATCCACTGTTCCCTATGTCTCCTACCCCTCCCTGCTGCTTATTTTTGTTCTGGCTCCTATGCACATCAAACTCCTCTTTAGGTTTCATCAGTTCACAGAACCATTAAAAAAAAAAAAAAAAAAAAAAAAAAAAAAGTAGTCCTTTCCCCAAATGGAACAGCTTCCACCATATTAGGGACTTAAAACAGGTCATCAAAAGGTGCATTGTGGTATCATCACAATAGTGCTGCATGGCCAAGTGGCAGGAGGAAAGGGCTTTTCCGTATAGTACCTGTGAAAAATTAAGTCTAGCAGCTGCCCTGGAACTGCATTCCAAAAGAAAAGCAATTTAGTTTTCAGCAGTCTTGAACTGATTCTGGAATTGACCCTATTCTATAAGAAAAACTTTAGGCTGAAAAAAAATCAAACTTTGGATTGTTCAGAAATCACATGTGGGAGGCTGCTTCCTGGGAAGAGTGACTACATCAATGGCAGCATGGGATACCTAGCTGGGTGGCAGGAAGTAGGGTATTTCTAATACCATGACCTCTGCTGACAGTGTACTTTTGGTCTTTTGTGGAAATCCTCTCCCTGGTCACACAGCCCCTGCCTGGACCAGTAGGTGCAAACGGGTCTTCTCACAGCCCGCCCTCAGTCCTGAGCTTACACTCACTACCCAGAACGATGCTGGGTCTAGTGGCAAACATCTGTGTACCTTTCTGTGAAGCAACCTGAAGCCTGCAACTGCAAGATTCTTGAGTTTCAACTCCTAAGGACCACTTCTAATTTCACTTCCCCTTGCTGGGGTTTCTCCAGCACAGAAACGCTTTCTTAGCAAGTGTTTCTACAAAAGTATGCAGGTACTTACGAATACATGGTAATAAAAAGAGAGGGGAATGCGCAGAAATTTGTCCTCTGGTCTGTTTTCCACAGAGAAAAAGCCTCCTGTCTTAACTTTTGTTCGTACAGTGTATTAAAGTATTCCTACCTCTTCTTCCAGTAAGGGGCAGGGGAGAGGAGAGAGAGGCGGGGGAAGAAAGAAATAGCAAATTACTTCAGTGTACTTCAGTGAGTGTCAGATTAGGATTGACTGAGACCTGATTAAAAAAATAATAATAATCTAGAACCACTAGGTAGATCATCCCTCATCTGTACTGCTGGGCGATTGCTCCACCAGAGCTCTTGTAAGATATTAATGTCTTCAGAGGTCCTTTCTCCAGCAACAGTCCCTGTGGCTTACCTGCCCCATCTTCAATTTCCTCACTTTCTTCTACGAGGGCTCTGAGCATTTCCGTTTTCCTCCTGAGACTCACAGTGCTTGAAGCTCATTTTCTATGTAAGTAGGCAGTGTGGTTAATGTATTTCCATACCGTTGGCCCAGGCAAGGTCAGGTGATGACCTTCTTTCCTAAAATGCTTTTTTTTTTTCACCTCTATGAAGCTTTCAGAGACTGTGAACAAAATATGCAAAGCCTATGGACCCTCAGACACAATAAACTTCAGTAAATGTAGGTGGATTTAAAGGGAATGAGCCTGTTGTATTGCTTGGGAGTCATGTCCTCAAAGAGTAAATTGCCAAAATGTGTAATAGAGAACACTCTGGGTTTCTAAGTGCCGTTACACCTGAGGGTATTTTTATTAAAGAAATAAAAGCTTGACAGAGGACACCTCAATGGAAAATACCTAGTCAGATGCTGTGGTTCAGACGCAATTGAAGGCATGTTTTGTGGCACATAGTGCTGCTGGCTCCTTGTCCAAAGAGCGAACATTTACAAGAGAAAGGAAAGCAGCATAAAGCTGCTACCTCGATGTGATGAACCTATCTTTCTAAAGAGTTTTTATAGATACAAAAAAGTTGTGAATGCTTTTTCACAGAGGTTGCGCTGGGCACTTGGAGGGAAGACCTTTTTCCATACTTTCCTAACCAGTGCGAATTCTTCCTTTGCGTCCCTGCTCACGGTGGCAGCAATAAAAGGAGCGGTGCTCCGTCCGGTGAATGCTTTGTCTGTCTGGTTACGCACCGCACTCACACCACCTCTGAAATCACCCTGCATGCAACTCCATCCCAAAAACTCCTCATCCTTTTCTCTTCAGACGACTTCCCAAAGCCGTTTTGGGCTCCCTACAGCTCCGAGGCCAAAGCCCGTGAGAAAGTCATGCTCCTTCGGCACGGCTTTCCCGGGTAGGGAGAGGCTGCGTGGAAGCACCGTGAGCATCCCACCGTGAATGCCGCTTCCCTGCAATGTTTCCAAAGGGACTCGCAGGGCTCAGCCCCTCCGTCCCACGGGGAAGGGGGCTCCCTCGTTGGGCAGCCTGCGTGCAGGGCGGTGGGGGCTGCGGCGCGGCGGGGATCCGGGTGGCAGGTGGTGCTCCGCTCCACGCCGCGCCCCACGGAGCCCACCGGCAGCTTGGGCGGGCGCGACCCTCACCCGCCCTCAGGCCCAAGCATTGCTAGGCTGAGCTGGGCTCCTGCCTGCAGGCGACCCGGGGAATGGGGGAGATAGGGGGAGAAAACGAAAACCGCGTTCGTCCCAGCCGCCGCGCCCCCGCCCCAGATAGATTTGATGACCAGGTAGCCAAACCCCGTCTGGGGCGGGGGTCGCTCTCGGTTTTGCCCCCAAAGAGCTGGGAAATTACCTTTTGTTTGAGGGGAGAGTGATTTTTTTTAACCCCTCTCACCCTTCAATTTAAAGAAATCAGCGGCGGACAGGCGTTCCTTAGTAAGTCAGAGGAGAAACGAGGGAGCATCGGAGCTCTGCTTCTTCCGCCGCGATCTGTGCCCTCAGCAAAGTGCAGGCTCCTCAGGACAGGCAGGACAAAAAACCAACGTGTCTGAGGGAACCGGAAATAAAAATAGTCTCCGGGCATAGTATGCGCCCGTGGTGCCTTATTCTGCAGTGAACCCTCTCCATCGGTCTTTTCGCAGGAAAAGAAAAAAAAAAAAAAGTCTTCCGCTTTTCAAAAAGCTCGTAAAGCCACGCAAAAGTACAAAGTGCAGTTGAACTTCCCTGTTGCTTTGTAAGGGTTGCTCTAAATAAGGAAATCAACGAGTTTCATGGATGTTTTTAACTTGAGCATGTATGTGTGTGAGCAACACACATCTGCCTGTAAGCCCTCTGCGTTCGACCTGCGCGAATGCGTCCTGTGCCTCTGCACGCATTTGTGCACAGGCACAAAAAAATGTAAGCGGCGAACAAAGGCGAAATAAATAATACCGCCCAACACTGAGTAGTGCTGCGTACAGAACCGTTTAATAGCTGAACACAAGGACTGGGTTTTTTTTAAGCCAACCCTTTTGGTATTTTGCTGTTGAATAACAGGTATTTCGTCTCGCATAAGTTGTATGAACACTGGGTAGACGATGGAAATCGCGTTGGAAAAACAGAGGCAATGCACGTGAAGAGATTGAGATTTATAACGAAGATCGGTTCTTTTTTTTTCTGTGTGTGTCCAAAAGCCTGTTTAGAAACCAGGAAAGCTGTCTTTAAAATACTGAGCTCGATGCCCAGATCTCCTGAATAAACGGGGTATCTCCAAACGTCAAAACTACGCAGTAGCTGAACGGTTACCAATTGGTTTCTCACACGAATAGCCTTCTCTGAATACATCTATACAAAATATCTGTAGTTGTTCCCAAATTGTACTCTCGATCAGTGTCAAATATTTTGAGACTTTCTAAATTGAGCTGAGTGATGAGGGGAGAAGATTTGAGGACGGATTATATTTGTAAACGGGATGGCTAAGGTGGTCATTATCTCGGAGTGCTGTATAAAAGAATGTCAAGGTGTCACTAAAATGCAAAGCTCTCCAGAACTGCGCGACAATGAATGAAATCGGCACCATCGTGAATAAGACACCTGTCTGATGGAGATCAAGGCAGTGGCTTGCAGGGCAGCGAGCAAGCCGCTCAGGGAAAAGGAGTGTTCTCACTTCTGTAAACGGCATCAGTTTGACAAAAAAATAGACGGGGCGGGGGTTGAATGGGTTTTGGATTGGTTTTTTTTTCCTCCTCCCCCCGGAGCACCGGAGAGTTGTTTGCTGCTTGTCCTCCGCCCACCGGGGACCCGGCCGTGGGAGCAGGACTAGAAGCCCTCCCCGCGGCCGTGAGTTGGTTCTTTCCGCTTTTTCTTAGAAAATTCAGCAGCGTGCGTCGCCTCGCAGAAGCAGGACAGGGAGCGTCCGAGGTGTGTGGGGCTGGGGGGAAGAGGAAGCCCCTTCCCAGCCGCCGGGCTCCCGGGAACACCCCCAGCCGTGAGCGCTCGACGGCGGGGGGGCCGCCCGGTGCCAGCCGCGGAGATGAGCGCAGGAGAGGAGGGGGGCGGGTCCCGGCGGGGCGGGGGGCGGCCTCCGCCGGGGCTTCGGGCGTGCGGCGAAGGGCGGCGGTCAGCGGAGGGGGGGGATGTCAGCGCGCAGCCCCCTCCGCGGCCGTCCCGGCTCCCGGTGCGGCGGCGGGGAGGGTCGGCGGGTGGCGCAGGAAGCGCCCCACGGGGCCGTGGGGACCCCCCGCCGCCACGTCGAGAGGGAGGCGGCCGCGGCCGTCGGGCAGATCGAGGCGCGCCCCGGCGCGGTGCAGCGCCGCCAGCGTCTCCAGGAAGCCGGCGCGGGCGGCGTCGTGCGCCGGGAGGCAGCCGGTGCGCGGGTCGGGGCGGTTGGGGTCGGCTCCGCGCTGCAGCAGCAGCTCGGCCACCCGCGGGCTGCCCAGCATCATCACCTGCGGGGAGAGACAGCGTCAGCGCCGCGCACGGAGCGGAGCGGAGCCGGGGGGCGACGGCTGAGGGACTGCGCGGCTCGGGTGACTCTTGGGGACAATTTTCCCATGTCAGCCGCTTGTAGCTGTGGCGGGGGTAAATACACACTGCTGATGATCCTTACGGGTCTTTTCCAGCCTGAGATATTCTGTCGTAAATTAAAATACCAGCTACGGTGTCTGTGATCTCCAGACTAGGCACCACATATGTGTGGCTCTGTTCCACATCTTATACCGTGTATATATACCCACCCACACGCAAATATATATACACACACACACTTGCACAATATATACCCCATTTACACGTACCATTTATATATACCATTTATACGAACCATTTATTATACCATAAATAGTGTGGGTGTACATATATGCTTGTATATATATATACACATATATATATGCACGCCCACTAGGTATTCTGTGACAGCCCTGAAGAGCCTTGCATTAAGCCTCCTGGCACGTAGGACGTGCCTAGGACTGGTCTATCGATGAAGAGCACAGCTGCAGCACACCAACCGCGGCCGGGCACCCGGGGGGTGTAACGGCCCCGAGAGTGGTTCGGCTCTTTTCGGTGCCCGGTAAGGATTTCCCCCCGCCTGAGTCCTGCATGGAGCCGTTTCTCTCTCTCTCAGATCCGGCTAAACCCGTGCTGCTTCTCACAGGAGCAAGGAAAGTTGTTGAGCGCTCCAGGGTAACGCATGAAACTTTCCTGCTGAACCCTAATGCCACTCTGCAGCTGGACCAAGAGCAGAAGCTTCTGGCAAAGTCTGATCGTGAACGATGGAACAAAACCAAAACAAAACCAGCCAAACAAAAATAACAACCAGCCAACCAAAAGAAAATTACATTTTAGGTTTTGCTTCCCGCATAGTCCTGGTCATTTCCAGTGGAATTCTAACCTCCATAGTTTGAGTCTTAACACTGTAGAAAATACCTGAGAGAGCAGGTTTTCTCATTGTTTTATTTCTTGGGAGAATTTGGTTATGGACTACAAATATTTGGTTTTATTTATAATTCAAGTGCGAAAATGCTTATAAATTTAATCATTTATTAACTCCTTAACAGGGATTAACTTAACAGGGGTTAAGTTTTTCAGAAAGATAAAGAGAGCCCACATATCAGAGTGGCAGCCATTTTGCAGAGTGCTGGTAAGGGAAACAGCTTAGTCTCATTCTGAAATGAGGGGAGGAAAGAGAAAATTTACAGCAATTTGGAGACCCTTTTCAACTAGAATTTAAACCTACAACAGAAACAAAACGAATAAGTTTCTCGTTGCCTTTCTCAGTGATTTACTTGAGAAAAATATTTCCTTTTCTATGTAAAGTGCAATGACCAAAATGGCTGTTCAGCTTTAGCTGGTGAATCATTAAACATATAGCTTCAAATGACAACTCGAGAAAAGCTTTTCATGAAACACGAAACTCCAGTTTAAATCACAGTAGAGTAATCGTTCACTGAGCATTTAAAAACTTTCAGTTTAAATATATCGATTAATACAACACGCTTCTAGCTCTCAAAATGCCTGGAAAGCAACTCCACTACACACCAGTACTTACAATGTCTATCAATGAATACGACCACTGTTGATGAATAGTGAATATTAAAAATACTACCAATAATAGCGAAGATTACTACTGAATACCTAGTTTCAAGTTACAATTTCTACACAGAGACAATTTCTACACCGTCTTCTGTGCCGCTGTTTCACATTCAAATACTAGTAACGGACTCCACTTGGGAAAAAGACCCATTAAGGCTTTATTTAAAACAAACAAGAAAAAGTTGATCGAAGCGCAGTCAATTCCCTGAACCCATCTGAAAGAGGATTTTGCAGTCTCACTTCTCTTTTTAAGTACCCTCTGGCATAATTCGTTTTCTGCTTGTTATGCCCCTCTAAACTCCATCCAGTATTTACAGAAGGGCGCGGGTTCAGAAAAGCTCCCACTTGCAGCCAGGCAGCTGCGGCTGGAGCCCGGGTCGGGTAATAACAATAAAAATTCATTCAAAACGTGAAATCCGCCCCCCCACCCCCAACCAGCGTGTCAGAGGACAGCTCACCCCACCCGTCGACCCCACCCCGCGGTGCTCCGTACCTGGAGCGGGGTCCTCCCAAAGCAGTTGGTCCCGTTGGGATCCGCGCCCGCGTCCAGGAGCTTTCGCACCTCCTCCCGGTCCCCACGGGCGGCGGCGCTGCACAGCCGGTCGCCGGAGCCGTCGCCCCGGCGGAACCCCTCCATCGCCCCCGCCGGCCCGACCCGGACGGCTGCCCGTGCCTTTCCGTCTCCCCTAGCCGGGACCTCGCCGGCCGCGGCGCCTCAGCTCCTCCTTCTCCTCCTCTCGGGAGAGGCCGCCCCCCGGCTCCCACCCAAGCCGGGGGCAGGCGGTCCCCCGCCCCCCCCCCCATCTCCGAGGCAGGCGGTCCTGCGTGTCCCCCCTCCCCCGCGCACACCCCGGGCGGGGCAGAGCGCTGCAGCAGCCCCCCTCATTCAGGCCGGGCGGTGGGGAGGGCGGGGGCAGCGCGGTGCCGGCGGCTGCGGTAAAACCCGCGTACCCTCCCCGACGGGGCACGGCGGAGGAGCGCGGGGTGCCCGCAGGCTGCTCCGCAAGCTGAAAGTTGGGGGAAGCGGCTCGGCACCCCCGCGGAGGAGGGTGGGGGAGGGGCGATTTCACACCCCCGCGAGAGCGCGGGGCGACTCCCGAGTGGGTTGCCTCCCTCCGGGGGCGCCGTCGGTGCGGGAGAAGGAAGGGGATGGGGGTTGCGGCCCCGCGCCGCCCGCCCTCCCCCATTAGGGAGGGGGTGTGAAGCAGGGGAGTGGGACGCAGCCCCAAAGGCAAAGGGCTCCTCCGGGCTGCCGGGGCTGGCCGCAGCCGCCCCGGCCCGGGCAGGTGGAACGCGCCCCGCGGTTAACTTGCCTGGGAGGGGGGGAGGGGGGGGAGGGTCGGGTGATGGGGCACGGGGACACACTAGAGCCTTCCCGGGGCAGAGAGGGACTCCTGTGCGAGGGGTAGGTTTGGCTTCTCCCTCCGGCGGGGAGGCCCTGCCCTGTCCCGAGCCTCTTCGAGCCGTGGGTCTGGGGTCTGTCCCCCCGCCCCGCCGCCGGCCGGGAGCAGGCGGCCCGGATGAGGAAGAGACCGATGCCCGCAGGAAGTCTGCGATCCACCTAATGGCACCCGGCAGGGGAGGACGGCTTCGCCCCGGCCCGGAGGGAGCCTCTGGTGGGCAGGAAAACCGCGGCGAGACCCAGCCGGGATGAGGCACGGCTGCAGCCCGGGCACCGGGCAGGGCCTCCGTGGAGGTCTCTAAAAAACAAGCACCTGGCTCCTCCCCCTGCTCTCCGTCCTCCCACTCACCCCTTCTGGACAAAGCGGCTCTCGGCTGCGGGCCCCAAGAGACCCTCACAGCCCCCCTCAGCTACACTACTCCCACACCCTGCCCCTTCGAGGGGAGCGCGGGATTGGGCCCAGCGCCCACGGGGCTGCGCGGCGCCCACGGCCGCGGCTCGGCCGCTCTGTTCCGCCACCTCAAAGCTACCGGCAGAGCTGTGTAAGAGGCAAGGAGGAGGCGGGAGCGGGGGGTGGGGGGGGTTAGGGCTCCTGCATTCCCGCAGAGCGATCCGGAGAGCCGGGCGTTTGGGAGCCACCGCCGAGGCCGGGCGGTGAAATGAGCAAATAGAGAAAACAGGTTTCTAGGTTGGGTGTTGGGGTTTTTTTGGGAGGATGCGTTTGGGGTTTTTTTTCCCGCTCCCCAATGTAATTTCCCTAAACTCCTCTTTTTAATAGCAGAAACCCGATGCGATTGCCACAGAAGCAGCCTCTGCCGTGCAGATGCACCTTTGTTCCCCCCGGCATTAAACTCTCCCGCGCCGCTCGGGCGTACGAAGAGCCCTGCGTGGCAAAAGGGGAAAAAAGGCGATTTTTTGTCTACATGTACCGACGGCCAAAAGGCAGAGGCATCCCTGGATAAGGAGAAATAAACACAAATTTATCCCTGGCGAGACAAGTCAGAGGCTCACTGAAATGTCATCACCTGGGAGCTTTCTGAGCCTCCCTCGCCAAGTTTCTGGGGACAGTGGCGTCGCAGGAGCAGGGTGCAGCATTTGAAGGGGTTTTGGGTGGGGTGAGACATCCTCTCCGCAGGGACTCGCGGCGGGCTCCCACGCACCGGGGTTTTGCTGCAGCACGTGTTGCAGAGCGGACCCCAGGGCTGGTGGGTGATTTAAAAAAAAATCAACAAAGTTTAAAAGCTGGGGTTTTTTATGTCCGTAAAGTCCGAGAAATTAAGAGGAAAGGATCCCCCACCCAACAAGCAAAGTGCCCTCCGGTCCTTCGTGCTCTCTGTGCCATGCAGAGATATATCCAAGGGCAAAACCCCCTTGGCTACGTGTGTCAGGTGTCTTAAAGCTTCAGATCAATGTTGAGGGGAGGCAGGGTTGCGTATTATGGCTGGCTAATTCTGCTTTCCGTGAAGCAGAATTGATAGTAGATTTTGTGCATCTGGGTGTGTGTGTATAAATATATGCACAGGTGTCTTTTTGTGAATAAAGAAGTTTAAAAAATTATACACTCACACGTCAACGTATTTATAAGTGAAGACGTTACTAGAGGAGTGAGAGGGCCTTCTAAAAGTCTGTTAAAAGTGACTAAGTTGCAGAATGGTGTAAACCAGCAAATACCATCCCATGCTAGCTATTACTGAACCTCCAAAATCACGTATCAAGCTACTGGACCATTTAAACGACACAATTTCAAGTTTTGTTATTGAAGTCCTACAAATTTTCCCCCACAAATGCAAATCCTATTTTGCACTATTCTGGTACCGACAAAAGACCTTAAATTAATCGAAACATAACAAGGCACTGTCATATCTGAAGTCGAGGAAATAATAGCCGAGCACGCTAATGTGTTTTGAAAACGACACTTATATTACAATTGTATCTTGGGGGAAGGGAGGAGAAACAACCTTCTCAACAAACCTTACTGCAAAGATATTTTCCTGAAGGAAGAAAAAAAATCCATGCCCGTTAAGCAGCCTCCCCGTTCCATATTTCTCTTTTTTTTCTTTTTACAGTCACTGTTCGACAATACAAATCTTTGACACTGAAAACAGATCGATTTTAATACTACAGTATAGCAATCCTGCAAATAGTCCTGAGATGGTTTCATAATAGCATACAGGACAGAAAAGGTAATTTTCAGTTATCCAAAAGAGCCATCTTATGTCCTGGTTAAGTCTTAGCGAGTACTACACTTTTAAACGGGGGGGGGGGAAGTATTTAAAAACGTTCATGTGAATTATTTTATCATCTAAAAAGTATTTCTGTAATAAGTTTAGGCGTTAAATACTACAAAGAGACACAGTATAGAGAACATAATATTAGTGTTTCCTCGCCTGTAAATAGGAAGAAAAAAAAAGCGGGGTGGGTGGTGGGGGGTGTGTGTGCAATGGAGAGGTTGCATGGAAGTGACCTGATTTACAGTTAAGGGGGCAGGGGGGCAACCAGTTGTTTGGAGTTACGGTAAAAATGAAGCAAAAGTGATGAATAGAAATAGTTGAACAATATCTTTCTGCTCTTCAGCTTAAAATGTCAGTATATTTGCAAAGATAATTATCCTCATTACACATATTGGGTAAACAGGAAAATTTAGCTCCTCAATTTTAGACCTCTAGAAGTTGTGCCACAGAAGTTTCTTCTGAACAAAAAAATTATGACAATAAACCTCACGAACCCCCCTCCCAAAACAAACAAACAAAAACCCTAAAAAACCCCACCCAAACACCACCACCCCCAAAAAAAACCCCATACCAAACAAATAAAACAAACAAAACCAACGAAACAAAACCAACAACCTGCAATAATAAAGAATAAATACTTCGGTTTCTGTTTTCCGAGTGGAGTGATAGAAACTTGTGCAGAGCACATTTCTGAATGTAATATGCTGCACTAAATAGCTGTGAAAATATCCCTAGATATTTTCACATTTTCCTTAGAAAATTTTAGATGCATATTATTTCGGCCCCTCATTTTTTTCTATGGAGTAATCGGAAATTAAAACGACCTAATGGCTCTGGGTAACCACCTTATCGTTTACAAAAAGTGATAAAGCATTCATCAGACAAAATATTCCCTTCCTTAAAAAAAATAGCAAAGCAAGAGCAAATAACAAATACCACACACACACACACACACAAGCACACGCAAAAAACAAACCAAATAAAATCCCTCTCATCTTCCTTGGACACAAATAGATTTAGATGTTGCACGAAAAATGGATCATGGCGTGTTCGATTTTCTGCCCAAGTGGGTATCTCTCCGATTACCATTTTCTGTGTGTCCGTCCCCATGTCACACCCTCTCGGGGTTCAGGAGCAGCTTCGTGGACGCAGTTTCAGCGAAAGACTCCCTCCAACACTGCTCGAGGGGCGTTAAAATTGTCTTTGATCCATCTATTTAATTAAGCAATGTAATTTTGAACAAAGCTGGAGAATAGAACCTGCCTCTCTAAATAGCAAGTGAGGGCAAAAAGAGCTGCTTTCTCTTTATTTCCAAACTTATTTTCTCCCTGAAATAGATTTCCATCTAATCCAATACAAAGTCACCCTCTTCCTGCAAACTGTGTCCCCAAATGCTGTGGGTACGGGGCTCGCTGTCTCTGAGCTGCTAAAATATTTATGCATTACTTTTATGACTATAATTTTATTACATCCTGTTAAAAAAGGAGTAAGGTTAGGCAAAAGGGAAAAATCCCATATTTTTTTAGATTAAACACACACCCTTGTTTTACCCCTCCCAGCCTCTTCAGAATCAGATTTTCAGCACTTTTGGGAGACTATTTTAGACCTAATTGACATTTTAGAACTCCTCGATTTACCCGATGAAAAGCTCGGGGAGCGGGGCGGGGGGGAGGGGAAGCAGTATTTACAGCAAGTGTGGAAATTGAAAGAAAAAAAATGCCACGCTGCCTGATCAGTAAGAGGGTTTTGTCCTTACTACAGTAAATTTACTTCGAGATAATCAGCACCTTCATATTTATGTTTTATATTTGAGATATGTGCATTTCAGGTCAGCCAGAGTTTATAGTTTCTTTTTCCCCCATTTAGTGTAAGATGAAGAAATTAGGCCTACTACTAATGCAAGAAACAGGGATTTGAAAGTCATAAGGAAAACAGCTGGATATTGTTTCTTATTTATATATATTTACATATATACACACATACATATGTGTTTGTGTCTATCTCCCCACACTTGTTATTTAAAAAGCACCGAAAGTGATCTAATCAAAGGCTGGAGGAGGCAAAGTGTAAATTGCTTTGTCTCTACACCTCGAGTCCTATAGCTTACAGGGCTTGATTTTTTAAATATAAATTTTTATATATATAAAAAATACATAATCACTATTTTTGTAGATATATTCAGGCAAATATTTCTGTCTTCTCTTTCTTTCACCTCTGTTCTTTTCCAGCCCGTGCTCTGGATTAGAGAACGTATGGACCCTTCTAACGACCTCCTATTAGGATTTTGCAGAACAATCCTCAAAGACTCATAAAAATTAATATTCGCTTTATTTTTCATTTTGTGTATGATTATGTGTGACGACCAAGGCCTAAGCTGTGCCATGCAGATACACAATCACACGATTTTGCATTCTGCTATCAGCAAAAAGTCTCGGAAGGTGCCAGAACTTCGGGTGTCTCTAAAGGTCTTTTATACGTGTGTATTTTACTCTTTCTGGCGCTGCTCGGCCGCTCTGACCGTCATTGCGCACATTTATATAACACTAAGAGGTGGCAAAGTAAGCCACTGTATTTTGCTGTCATATACAACAGTGGAAAGTAATACACGCTCGGAAAACAGTGGCCATTTTCTCTCTTCCGAGCAATAGTTATGTTCCTTGTTGGCAAAGAACTGTCTGCAAATGTTGGTAAGGGGTGGTGGTTTTATTAAGTTAGCCACGGAGAAAACGAAAAGAAAAACTCAAGTGGGGGAGGGGAAGGGGAAAGGGCAGAAATAAGCTACAGAAACTTTTCAAGGACCTGTCGTTTTCTACTGCATTTAAAAAAAAAAAAAAAAAAAAAAAGAAAAAAAAAAAGAAAAACCCCCACGCCTCTGCGAACCTCACGTGCTCCCGCTGCAATCTGAGCATTTGGCGCGGAGCGGGCTCCGCGGCGCTGAGCGACCGGGGCCGGGCTGCCGAGGAGACGGCACCCCCCGGCCCCGGGCCGCCGCCGCCGCCCCGTCGGGCAGTCCCCGCCGCCCCCCGCGCAGTCCCGCTCCCCGGGGCCCTACCTGTGCCCGGGCCTCCCGCGGCGCCTCCTCCGCAGGACCAGCAGCAGAGCGAGGCGCTGCGGCCAGCGCCGCCCCAGCGCCCCGACGACGCCGCGGAGGATGCGCCAGCCCAGCGCCCGGGCCCGCCGCAGGCTGCGGGCGCGGCGAAAGCGGACGGTGCACCTTATCCGGGGGGCCATGGGTGCAGGGGAGCGCCGGGCGTGCCGCGGTAGAAATACCTCTCTGGCGGGGCCCCACCGGTGATTCGGCCCTCTCACCCTCCATTCATTGGAGAGGATTTTCTTTTTTTTCTTCTTCTTCTTTTTTTTTTTCTTCTTTTCCGTTTGACTAATTTCGACTCCCCATTTCGCCTTACCTCCCTCCCCCCTCTCCCCTACCCCCCCCGCCCTTAAACGCCTCCCATGATGATGGCTCCCGCCTCGAAAGCGGGCGAAGGAGGACCGGCGGCGGGGGATGGGGACGGGGGAGGCCGTCGGCTCCTCTCCCCTCCCACCGGCTCGCCCCGAGGAGCACCACCACCGAACGGGCGTGGAGGCCGGCCAATCGCAAGGCGCTCCCCTGGTTTCAAATAAAGCTTTGACGACATGTCCTTGCCCTCCCCCCCCATCTGTCCCCTCCAAACACACCGCCTCCCGCTCCGTTTAGGGGGGGAGTTATTTTGTTTTGTTTGGTTTGGTTTGGGTTGGGTTTTTTCCCCTTGTTGTTGAGCTGGTTTTGGACGCCGCTCCCCTCGGAGCCACTCGGCGGGGCGGGGGCTGCGGCGGCCCGGCTGCACCGCGACCCCCGCCCGTTCCCCTGGGGGCCGCGTTGGTGCCCCGGAGGAGGCAAGGGGGCGGCTAGCGGATCCCTGCCGCTTTAAAAACGCAGGCCAATATTGGCCCGGGCGAGCAGTTATTTCCTCGTCACATGGTCATTTGAACGCGACGCGGGGCCGTTGCGTAGAGGAGCGAAAAAAAAAAAAGCGAAAAAAAAAAAAAAAGCGGATCTCGTCTCCCCCCGCCGGTAACCGA
Source organism: Phalacrocorax aristotelis (assembly GCF_949628215.1). Classification (NCBI taxonomy): domain Eukaryota; kingdom Metazoa; phylum Chordata; class Aves; order Suliformes; family Phalacrocoracidae; genus Phalacrocorax; species Phalacrocorax aristotelis. Next base: position 13,721,864 of record NC_134311.1, on the reverse strand, counting down.
AACGGGTAATTAACTCTTCCCTCGCCCCCGCCCTCCTTCTCCGGTCGTGCTCCGCGGTGCCGGACCGCTTTGTTTTCCGTTTGAAGGGTGAGATTTGGGAGCGGGGCGGGGGGGAGCAGCGGAGGAGCGCAGGGAAGCCCGCAGCAACCTGCCGGCGCTCCCCCCCTACTCGGGCCTGCGGCAGGCGCTGCCGCGGGGACCGCCGGAGGGGTGCTGAGCCCCCCGACAGACGGTGCGCGGCGACGCCCGGCCGCCCGGCGGATAGTCTCTGGGCGGCAGGGGGTGTCCCGCTCCCCTCCCCCCATCCCGCCCCCCTCCCCGGGAGCCAGCCTGCCTGCGCACTCCTCCCCCCCTCCCCGCGTGCGGGGTACCTCCTTGCGAGGAGCGGGGAAGGGTGATGGGCAGGGAGGGTACCGGTCCTGCGGGCGCATCGTCGCCCTCCCCGGGACCGGGAGCGGCGGGGCCCTGCTCGGCTTGGCACGGCTGGACGCGGAGCTCGGGGTGCGCAGGGACTGCAGGGAGCCGGCGGGGAAGGCTCCAAGCAGGGGAGGCAGCGCGACAGTCCCTGGGAAAAATGGTGAATGTACGACTGTGCAACACCCCCCCCATAACAAACACCTCCTTCTCTCGGCTGGACAAACAATAACACCGATGTCATTAGACTTTTCCTTCTGCTGCCTGGGCACGGAGTAACCGTAACAACAATGCTAATAAAGCAAAGCCTGTAATGGTTTCTCCTGGACCGAGTCCGATGTCAAGCCTGGGAAATGGGTGAGTGAAAACAGCCATTTCGAAATGAAAGCAGCTCTTCCAGATATGTTTTGTTGGGGTTGTTTGGTTTTTTGGTTTTGTTTCCACACACCCCCCCCTTCTTTTTCTTTTGCCCTGCCGCGGCGACTCCTCCCCGACAGGCAAGGCAAAACTGAGATAAATTAATGCCTGCCCGTGTGCACGATGCAGGTGCCGGGGGGCGGTGGGAGGATGAACTGGCAGTTTTGGCAATAGAAACCAAATACCCACCAACGCTGAACGCATGGCCGAGCCGGGCCCGAGGAGCGCCGCGCCGCGCACGGGGCGCGAACCCCGCCGCTGCAGAGGGTTCCTGTGCGCCTGTGCGCACACGGGTGCGCGCAACTATAGCTGCGATATTAAAAATAAAAAGTGCCAGTTATCTGCCACATTAAACGTTATGCTTCTAGGGCTTTCTCGAAATGCGTATCGCTGCTGCTGTTTGTTGTTAAAACAATTACTGTGCTTTTCAGGGAGGACTACAAGCCCTGGAGCCGACGCTGCTGCCAGAAGCGCACGGGAAGCTCCCGCGGCCGGGCGGGATAATGCCGGTGACCCCCATTCTCCCACGGGGTGAGTAGCCCCCGCCATGGGCCTGGCCGGGCAGGGGTCCCGACCTACGGCGTGAGGCAGATTTAGCACAGTTAGGCATGTAGCCCTGATGGGTTTTGAAGGCACATTCTGCTCATTGGGTGCGGTCAGCCTAGGAAAGCCTGCTATTCCCCTGCCGATATTATGCACTATCATTATTATTAGTGGTTGTGGTGGTTTTGTTGGTTTTGTTGTTGCTCGTGGTGTTGTTTCATAAACCCTAGTGGAAATACTCAAAATCTTAAATCCAGTTCTGAGGTTGGAAGCACTGTTTATTAGACCCTCACTTTTCTGCAAAGAGGGTGGTCAAGCTCTAGCCTTACCCGATCTTTGTGTCTGGTCCCAGCTCCATACGGGTTCCCTCAGGCATGGGATGCAGGTGCTTGGCTGCTGTGTCTGCAGTGTTGTCCCTGGCTCGCTTATGGCTATGCCACACGCTGAGATAGAATACGGTACAATTTCATAAGGTGTTCTCATCGCATATTGTAATTCTATGTGTTTTCTATTTAAAGAGATATTTTAAATATATATTCTAGGCATCCTTATAGTAAACAAGGATGAAATAGACCACATGTAATGCGATTTTTTAAAACCACATTTTATACGTATACAGTGTAGTTATAATTAAACACCAGCATATTACATATAAAAATAATCGATAAGCAAATAGGTAGGCTTGATACATATATAAGAACAGGGTTTTTAATATTTTTATATTGGTATTACATAGATGTATTACATACATAACGGGCAACACTACATATTAATAGTGTGCCAATATATACAAAGAAGTAATTGTAAAGCACACATTGTACGAAATAGTGTTGGAATGGATTGCATATTCCAATAGGTTATATAAAAGTATATATATTATATTTGTTGTCTACGTATGAAATGTCTAGGAACTGGACACTCAGTAAGAATGCAAAACGAAAATAAATCTTTTCCCTTTCAACTCCCTACCGGTAGCTCTGCAAAGTGCCCAGGATTTGCGCTGGGGAAGGAGACGGGAGCTCTCCTGCCGCCCCGCCTTGCTACCCCTTCCCCGTCCCTAACGCGCGGGATGTATGAGCACAGCCCCGCGTGGGGTCCGGGGAGAGAGGGAGGGAGGAAGGCAGGGTCTACCACTCGTGGGAGACGGCGACTAGAAGCACCCTCCTCGTCACCTGCCCCAGAGCCCTGCCCGCCGCTGCGCGCGGAGGTTTGGGAACCGCCGCGGCGGGAACGGGTCTCCCCGGCTTCCCCACGGCAGAGACTGGGCTGCCGCCGCGCCTTTATCGAGGGGTGCTCGATCCAGTGGGGCAGTTAGTGAAGTAGGGATCCCCTGTATGATAATTAAATCTACCCCCCGCCCCGTTCCTCCTCCAGTAGCGCAGCCATTACAACCCCTCGATGTTACAACGGTTTGTTCTTTGCTTTAGCAAACATTCCACCTTCGAGCAGCTTGGGAAACCCTAGGGCAGAGCTTAGACGTACATTTAAAAATTTTTCGTTCCACACTGCTTTCGTTTTGCAACCGTCACGATTTCTTTAAAATACTGATAAACTTACAGTAACTCAGGAAAGGTCACCTACCAGTCGGTTAAGCACCTATTACTTCAAGTGAGGGCGGTACCGGGCTTGCAGAGACACAAATCGCTCTTTACTTTCTCCTTCCAGGTCCCATGTTTACAACCTTCATGAGAAGAGCCACGGATGCGCCACGGGCCCATGCACAGACATGCACAGCATCTTACGTGGTTTTAAGAAGGTATTTACAAAAGCCGCAATCGCACCAGGAAGCCTCAATTCCCCGCTGTCCCGGCAGGTTTTGCTAGGGAGAGGCAGAGATCTTCTTCAGCGCCCCTTAAGTCCGATTTAGCTCGAGTCTGAATTCAGATGGGGAGCAGTTGTCTGGGGCCCGGGAGAGGCCGCAGCCTCTCCCGTCCCCTCTGGACACGGGGCTGGGAAGTGGTGGTTGTGGGGAGCCCCAAGGAGGAGAGTAACAGAAAACCCAGACGCGGTCCCGTCAAAACAGGAGGGGTTTATTGTGCGTTCTCCGTGTGGGGGTTTTCCTTCATATTGATCTCTTTTCATGGTGTTTGGCCTCTCGCATGAAAAGAGGGGGGCGTTGAGGGGAGTGGGGTTTCAAGTGCAAGATAAGATACAGACACGTGCAAAGTAAAGCGTACAGAACAATACGTAACCCCGCTGTTCCTTCGTGCCTCCGACGTGGGGGGGAGACGCGATCCGGGCGTTATTTACAACGCCTGAACGCCGCCCGACTTCGCGTCTTCCGAGGCAGGCGCGGGTAATAAATTAGAGGAGGGGGAGGATGGCAAGTGTGAGGCTAGGCGTGGGGCGGCGGGTGGCGCAGGAAGCGCCCCACGGGGCCGTGGGGACCCCCCGCCGCCACGTCGAGAGGGAGGCGGCCGCGGCCGTCGGGCAGATCGAGGCGCGCCCCGGCGCGGTGCAGCGCCGCCAGCGTCTCCAGGAAGCCGGCGCGGGCGGCGTCGTGCGCCGGGAGGCAGCCGGTGCGCGGGTCGGGGCGGTTGGGGTCGGCTCCGCGCTGCAGCAGCAGCTCGGCCACCCGCGGGCTGCCCAGCATCATCACCTGCGGGGAGAGACAGCGTCAGCGCCGCGCACGATCACGCCGCTCAAGAGCTCTTCTTCGGCCCTGCAGAAGCCGGGACCGCCCGCGGGAAGGCGCGGAAAATCCGTGGGTGAGGCCGGCGTAGAGATCAACCCCCGAGGCGCCGCGGAGGGTGGAGAGCGCGGAGCCGGCGGGAACGTTTCGCAGCCTGGGAAACCCTCCTCTTCTGCGCCGCGGGACACAGGTGGGGCAGAGCGGGAGCCCCATCGGGGCCGGGGCGTGCGGGACCCCATAGGGGCTGCTCCGCCACTGGAGTCCGCGGGGTGGCGGAGTGGCGGGCGGCAGAGGCGGGGGACTGGGGGAAGGGGCTCGTCCTTCTCCCGGGTCACCCCGGCGGGACCGAAGGCAAGACCCGAACCGCTTTGTAAAGGCGGAGCGGCTTCAGGGGGCTGCTGCCCTCCCGCTCTCACCTGGGACACATTTCCAGGAGGTCCTTGGCAAGGGGACACTAGTGTGCAGGGAATCTCACACCCACCCCCCCACGCACCCACCCCCCCCAAGCAGCGCGGCTCCTCCGCTCTCCCCGCCCTCCGTAGAGACTGAAAACGTACTTTTAGCCCGACTCTCCCTGCCCAGTGCAGCACCAAAATGCCCGGGAGCACCCCTTCTCTCAGGCTCGCCTTTTTCTGATCTGCATTTCCTCCACCGCGCCCGGTAGTGTGTTCAGCGCACAGGCAAAATCCCGGCTGCGCAAGGATGCAGGGGAGAAAAAAAAAAAAAAAAAAACGAAAAACCAAACATGTCGGAGGACGGGAACAGATTGGTGTTTCGGGTAAAATGCTGCACCGACATTTTGTAGGAGAGAGTTTCGCAAGCACTGTCAGTAAAACTTACATATATGTTTCTCAGGTTATCCCCGTTTCGTTTTATTTTGAAATTTTAAGAAGAATCTTGCTGGACCTACCTACCTTGGAAATTAACCTAGCTTTATAAATCTAGTATTTACAACTCCTGCGGGCACCTCATCTATCTACACGTTCACGCGACTGCAAAATGTGGGCAGGGATTGCTAGCTGTGTACCTGCAGGGTCTGCTGGGCAAGGCTATCGAGTAGCATGGCATGGGTATCGGCACCCGGCGAGCCCGTAAAGGTCAGCGATTATGTCGTGAGAATCAGCGAATATACTTTTTTTCACGGGAGAGGAGAAATACTAATCGATGTACAAAGGAGAAGACGAGGTATGATGGAAGGGTAATTCTTTCTGAAAAGGTGACTCGTTACTTTTTATTGCGCGTTTATTGCGAGATGAGCATTAAAGTTCTCGGGTTTGAGTCATCCCATCCCAGTTGGTTAAAATAAAGTCAAGGGTTGCTAAGACTAAAACCTCTCTGTTGCGGCCGTCACAGACTTTCGCCTTTCCAGAAAGGCGAGAGGAACCACCGCGCCGCTCGGCTCTCACAGCCTTCGAGCGCGGCCGTCGGGGAGCGGCCGGCGCCGGGGGACTGTCCCGGGGACCGCCGCTCCTCGGGCACGGAGGGGCCGCTGCCTCCGCCCCGCAGCCCACCCGTCCCCCCTCCTCCCCATCCCTCCTACCTGGATGGGCGTCCGGCCGTAGGAATTGACGGCGTTGGGGTCCGCCGCGCCATCCAGCATCTCCCTCAGGCGCTGCAGGTCGCCGCGGGCGGCGGCGTTGGCCAGCTCGTCCGCCGTCGTGCCGCCCGCCCGCGCCATGCCTCGGCCTGCACCGGCGTCACTCCGGCCGGTGGTCGGGCGCCGCGGAGCGCTGCAGTCGCCGCTCGGCTGCCCCGCTCTTCCCTGGGCTGGCAGAGATCCCGGCCCGCGGGGGGCACCCTGTCCATGGGAGCGTCCGATCCCGCCGCTCCGCGCCCCCGGCACCCCTCGGCGGCGCGGCACGTCCCGGTCCCGCTCCCGGTCTCGCTCCCGGCCGGAGGCGCCTGCGCGGTGCTACCGCCGGGCCGCCTCCACCTGCGACGACGCGGCGGAGGCTCCCGCCGCTTGTTTTCTCCGCGCAGCTGGTGCCGCTCCGCCCCGGTCCGCCCCGGTCCGCCCGCGGGCCCCGCCTCGCCTCCGCGCCTATGTCGCCGTCACCGCGGCGGGGGGCAGCAGACGCGGCCGGTCCCCGGCCTTGCCCCAACGGGGCGGAGCGCCCTGCTCGGCACTCTGCCGGCCGGGAGAGCCGGGCCCCAGGACGGGCCGCCGGCGGCGGGCGGTCTAACTTTTTTTTTTTTTTTTCCCCGGTCCTCTCTTAAGGGCAGCAGCTTCTCAGCCCCGAGAAGAGACCGCCCCGAGAGGAGAAGAGGCCCGGGGAAGGGTAGGAACAAAGGGAGCAAAAGGCTGCATTTAACGAGAGCGCGATTTAAGGACGAGAGCGGTCCCAAGACCCCGGCTGGGTTCCTCTCCCCTCCCGGCGGGCACCCTCGCCCCGGCGCTGCCCCCCGCCCTACCAGGACACCCACAAGCACCCGAGGCGCAGGAGGCGGCGGTGGCCGTCCTTCCTCCCCCTTTTCCTGGGGAGAACTGCGAGCTCTTCCCAGCTTTTTTAGTTGGCACAGACACTTCGTAGCAGGCAATGGGCGCAGCGAGCCGGCACGGAGGTACGAGCCGCGGCTGCGACGCCTCCACCCTCCGCCTGACCCGGCTGGGTTTTTTCGTTTCTTTTTTGTAACAAAAAGAGTGCAACCGGTCGAGACTTTGAACCCTTCCTCCAAACAAAGGCCGGGAGGACGGGCGAGCCCTCCGTCGGCAGGGCGCGCTGCTTGCGCGGCCCCGCCCGCGGGGCTGGGGTGGGGCGTGGGGATGGGGGCGGGGCTGGGCGGTGGCAGCACCACGGACAGCTCCCCCCCTCCCCCCGCCGCCGCCGCCGCCGCCTCCCCCAGCCACCCCTCCGCCGCTGCCGCCCCACTGAGCGGCCCCCCACACCGCTCTCCCGCCACCTCCGCCGCCGCCCCGAGCACCCCCGGCCCCCGCCGCCGTCGCCTTTTTCCATCCCCTGCCCCGGGGGGCACAAGCGTCCCGGGGCCGGCTGGCACAGCAGCCGTCGCTGAAACCGCCCGACCAGCGGCCGGTGAAGGGTGGCGGCGGGCGATCCTCCCCTTCGCCCCTAAGACCGGCGTGCGGATCTCGCTGTAACTGTCGATAATGGGGAGTGCTCGCGTTACAACGGGCCTTAGAGGTTTCTCGGGTCTTACTGTGCATGGTGTTGTGCAAAGCCTCCGAGGAAATAAAAGCTCCCCACTTTTTCACTCAGGTATGTTTCGCAACATTGCTTCTCGAGGTTTGTAAGCGCCCTTGGTTCTTTCACTGTCAAGTGTCATGAAAGTGGCTTTTTTCCTCACCTTAGCACATGGATGTGACCGTTGACAGATACATGGGATCTCTGAGCTATTCTCTTGGGAAGCTTGCAGTCATAGTCCTACCTCATACCGCCATTCTCTGCTTTTTAATCCGTTGCCAATCATGCTGTCCGTGCGTTTGCCTGCATCTTAGCACGTATCGTCAACACAATCAAATTACTTTCTTGGCCTCATACTTCAGAAAGGCACAGCTATACCAACAAGAAAGCTCTCTGTTTTCAGTACCAAATGGTGCGGGCAATTTCCACCAGCAGCAAACAAAAGAATGCTAACTGGCATGGCCAATGAAGACTGTGTAATGGTTAAAGTGTGGTTTTATTTGCAATGCTTGGCATGTTCCTGTAATTGAATCTGCCTAGTGCAAAATCCTGCTCCTTCACTCACACTGGTACTATTTCTATGCTCAGATACATAGAAATGGGTTGAATTCCTCTCATGATAAGGAGCTTCTTGATATAAATAGTTGCTTCTGGTTAAATAATTGAGAATTTATACACAATCTGGTGATTTCCTAGTGTACTGTTTTGGGTTTTTTGTTATTGTTGTTGCTGTTGCTGGTTTTTTTTCTTCTTTCTTTATTAATGAATTTGCTATTCAAGCACCGTGTGCTATAAAAATGAGACAATAAAGATACTTCAGACCTCTGTAGTAAAAAAAAAGGAAACAAGAGGAAGAGTTAAATCTATATACCTTGGTATGTAGACCACTATACAGCAGAAATATCCAAGTAGTGAAAGGTATAGCTAAGTATTAAAAAAGCTCAAAGCTAATTTCTACAGCAGCTGGAGTAAATAGCAATACTGCAGAATCAGTTCAGCAGAGATAGCATACTAATCCTGATTCTCAGCTACAGGACATCAATGCACTAGTCATAGAAAAAGAGTCTGACAGGGCTTTGGTGCCAATGATATATCCCCAAGGTAAACAAAACCAGCCTGTGTCTACTGGAACTGTGTGGAGGTTTTAAGCAGGCCATGCTATTTTAACAAATGAAAAGCATGAAAATAATATCTGAAGAAAGACAGGCTTTCTACTTATTTGTTTAACTCACTTGTTACTCCAAGGCTATGTGGTAAATAAGATAATCAAACCCCAAAATCACACTGCTTTCAGAAGGGGTGGGCGTTCCTTACAAACCTCAAGAAGTAGCACTGTCAAGCCTACAGGAATGACAAAGTAAGGAGTCCTTCCTGACTTCTGCAGTTCAGAAAAACCCACACTGTGCTATTAGGGAAAAGAAGGCTGCCTCAAAAAGGCTGCCTTTACAAATTCATAAATGCTTATTCTCCCAACCAAGAACTGAAAACCCACCAATGAGAGAAAATAAAGTATTTAAGCTGAAAACTGCTTGCTTTGGAGCTGGAATCTTAGGCAGTGTTTCCCTTTTGCTCTGAATATGAAGCTGCTGGCTGAAGGACAGTTTCACTGTCCAGGTGATGGTAACTTTAAAGAAGCCGTTACACAGTTGGAAGTGACTTCTTCCAGTTTAAAAGTTAATCGCAAAAGGATGAGTTGTGCAATCATGACCTTAAAACACTCATTTAGGGATGCATCACGCCTTTCATAACTGTATTACAAATGTGTGCTGCAGGCCTATTAAATATGCACATAGACAATGACAAAACACCAAATAAATACAAATTGCTTGGCAAGGAGATAGACTTTACAAGCATAGCAATAATACCAATTTCTATAGTCAAAAGGAGAAAAGAGAAATGTCAGGAGATTCAGGAAGATAACTGTTAGTATGCATAATGTGTAATGAGCTCAATATTACTCAAATGCAGCTCACCACAAAGGAAAACGTCACTCACAGCAGATTTTCTTAGTTTTCACTGATTTGACTCCAGAGAAATGGACGTTCTTCCAAAACACTGTTTGACAGCTAGAAAAAAACAACTCAGTGCCACAATGAAATGTAATTTAGCTCAGGTTAAAGAGCTTTGGATTGTGAAAAACCTGTCAATAAATTCTTTTTTTCTGCAGAATAATCTTTACATATCATGTTCTGATAAAGTAGGTGCAGATGTTAGTAAAATTCCCCATCGGCGGTTATTTTACTGCTTTCACTGGGGAGATTAGATGTCATTGACTCCTGTAGGAAATCACCAGGGGTGTCAGTCAAGAAGAATGGAGTATCATAGGATAACAGGAATATTTGGGGATACAGTGGTAAGGATTTGAAAATAAAACAAAATCATATAAACAAGCAAAAGAGGCAGAAAGATTTTAAAATCATCAAGTTGGGTGGTAACATAACTGCAAGAGCAGCAGGCTTCCAGTCGCCAAAAACATCAGCTGTTCCCCAGCCAGTTCTCCTACTGCCTGCACCTCACAGTAGTCATGTGCCAGCTCTGCCAGTCTGCTTACCTGTAAGTGAAAGGTGGTCATTTGGTGCTCCCCTCAAACACTAATTGCTTATATCAGGGAGAATCAGCCTTAGCAGGGGAGAATCTGCCTTTGTGAAAAAGTCTGTTTCTTCCTTGATTTCTTCTGCTTGGCCAGGCAAGAAATTAGGCTAGATATCACTGGGCAGGAAAAAGTTATTGGCAGGTTTGTCACATATGTGTTTTCTTCCAGCTAACACCCTTTAGGGAATTATGTGGCATAGGAAGTTCTGTTCTTCCCTTAGCTGTGTCTCTTTCTTTTGGAAGGAGGAAGATAGACAGCATTGGTGACCTCATACTCCTTGTCTGGATCAAAATAAATATGCAAAAAAATCAGAACAGGAAAACATGCTGGTTTTGGGTTTCTTTCAAGTGGAAGTATAAACACTAACTCAAATTTAGTGGTCCCTCTTTTTAATAGTACTGACACTATTTTGGAAGTGGATTTTCTCTTCTACCCGGTTGTTCTTCATGTCTTCTTTCAAACAATGTGGGCACGAGCACTACAAAACACTGCATAGACACACTTCTGGCAATTTTATGGCTATTTGCCTAGCTGTGTTCGCAGTGAGCTCTCTATGTGCACTGTTACTCTTACTACTCTTACTGAAGGTATAAGCATTGCAGATTCAGTGAGAGAGACCTTGAAACTTGCTTCCATGTTTGGTTACCACGTTAGATATGCCATTTGCTTCCTTGGGGCTCTTTGACAAAATATTCTCCCAGAATAGCTGAATCAGTGGTAGAGGAAGCACTCAAACTAGAAAGCAAAAGAATGACAGAGAGCTGTAAGCTACCAAAACGCAAGCAGATGATAGCAGACCATCTGCTCAGTAAGCTATCCCTGATTTTGTTACTTGGGGCGTCGTTTTGTTCCACCAGAAAGAGTAATCTGATCCATATATGGCCCAGTGGTTTGGTCCTGTGGTTTGTACTATCGAAATGCTGATAAACCACAGCATCAGAAAAAGTCGTCTCTAGATCTAGGTACTTGATTTTTTTTTTTAAATTTTGTTTCAGATGCTGTCATATCCATAGGTTTAGCTGACTTCAAGGATATGAACGCAGAATCTAGGACACATTCTCCAGTTCACAAAGTCTAGCACAGACCCAGCTTGCTTTTGTGGCACCTGTGTAGCAAAATGACTTGGAATCTAAGTAGTAATTCTCATGTCCCCATCATTTAACTGTCCAGTGCTGAGCAAATCACTCTGTCTTTTTGGCTCACTTACACATGTAAGGATAGTTCTCATAGGCCTGTGGGACAGCAGGAGAAAGGCTAGTGAACTTGAGACATTTTCAATACATAAAGACAAGTGGTAAAAGCTACTGTGCACCCTGTTCATGGGCTTTGTGATTCTGCAGTTGCAGGCAACTGTCATCTTTGGACTGTCTGAAGAAGGTAATGAGTCAGGTAATATGCTGTCTGAGAGCTAAGAAGTGCTTAACGTGTCGGGCAGATGTCAGGCATTTTCTACCATCAATGACTATGCTACTGAATTACCTAAAATGCACAAAGAGCAGGTCTTTAATTAAACATTTAATCCAGTCCTCTGGTGTGTGTTCATGGATTTATATTGTTGATGACAACTCTTTTGCTTAAGCTGTAATGCATTGTGCTGGTTTTGGCTGAGAAGGGATTAATTCTCCTCACCGTGGGGGAGAGGTCGGCTACCTTTCCAGCTTCCCGAGCTCTGCTGCGGGGCGGGGGGGGGCGCGGAGGGGCAGGGCCACGGTGGGGGCGGCTGACCCCGACTGGCCAATGGCAGGTTCATTCCGTACCACGTGACACCGTGACCAGTATATGGAGGGGGGGCAGCTGCGGTTCGGGCGCGGCGTCGGGTCGGCGGGCGGCGAGCGGCTGCGTCGCGGGCAGTTTGTTTCTTTCGTCCGTCCATCCATCCGTCCATCCATCCATCCATCCATCCATCCATCCATCCGTCTGTCTGTCCGTCCATCTGTCCGTCCCCCCCCCCCCCGGGTTTTGTGCCTCCCGTTGTTCTCCTTTACATTGCATTTCTGTTGTTTCTTTTAATTTTAATTTTAATTATTAAACTGATCTTACCCCAACCCACGAGCGTTACCCTTCTGATTCTCTCCCCCATCTACCGGTGGGGAGTGAGCGAGCGGCTGTGTGGGGCTGAGCTGCCGCTAAACCACGACAGTCTTTTTGGCGCCCAACGTGGGGCTCAAGGGTAGGAGATAACAACAGCTGCTGGTCACAGCACCATGTTGTCCTTTTTCCAGTTGGTGTTAAAGATCGGTGTTGGTTTGTTTAGTCTGCTGTGTTCTGCTGCGATTAGTAATGTTTTGCCTACGAGATTTGTTACACAAACACTCGTTTTCAGCTTTATCTGGTATTTGGGGTTTTTGCTGAAACCATTGCTGTACTTTGGCTAGCACCTTGTTGAGGCAATTAGCAGTTATACCTCCTCCTCTGAGAGACTTTATATGGAGTAAATACAGAATAGTATCTGCAATTTTTTTCTGTGATGTCTCTGCCTCTATTATAACAACCTTTTTGTATCTTGAACATCCTTGGGTGGTTAAGGTGCACTTATTGTTAGTTTTTGGGGACGTTGTTTTGGTTTTGACTAAGCAACTTAAGAATATCACCCAGAAATCTGCCCTGAGGCCTGATAGTTACGAGTGGCAGGGCATGTGGGATAGCATGGGCAAATACCTAGGGCAGTGGGCACCCCCGAACAAGTGCAGAATCCTGAAAAACTAGTAAAATATTTGGAGAAAGTATGTTGTTACACTGGGAACTCCAGAGAGACACAGATCACTGGGATGTGCTGGGGCCCATGTGTACCGAGCCCTGCTCAACAGTATTCAGTGCTCCGAGGGGAAGAGAAGGTCTCTGGATTGAAATGCAAAGTGACTGGCACTGTGGTCACTCCAGCCCTGATGGCAGGCATTGCAGCCACTCAAACCCCCACGACAAGTACTGGAGCTGGCTCAGAGAATCAACCCGTACCAGTATCAGTTGCCCCCATACACAAGATGAAATACTGCTAGTGGACGTCAACTCGTTTAGAACGGGATGTTGAAAAAGCAGGGCCATCACAAGAAGAAGAGGAAGAAGTCATAAATTAAATAGAGACCACCCGATCCCTGTCCTTGAGTGAGTTGCAAGATATGCGAAAAGATTTCAGACATTGTCTAGGTGAACAAATTGCCACCTGGCTGCTCCGATGCTGGGCTAACAGGGCCAGTAGCCTGGAATTAGAGGGAAAAGAAGCCAAACCTTCTGAAACCTGGTTTTGCCATAAAACAAAGTAAGATGATGTGACCCACACAAGAGAATCGATTCTTAGGAATCAAATGGCAAGATGGACGTTGTCAGATCCCAATGGATGTGATCAACAAAATAGCAGCTATGTCTCCACCAACTAGCAAAAAGGAAACACAAGAGTTTTTAGGTGTTGTGGGTTTTTGGAGAATGCATATTCCAAATTAGTGTCTGATCGTAAGCCCTCTCTACCAAGTGACCCCGAAGAAGAATGATTTCAAATGGGGCCCTGAGCAATGACAAGCCTTTGGACAGATTAAACAGGAGATAGTTCATGCAGTAGCCCTTGGGCCAGCCCTGGCAGGACAAGATGTAAAGAGTGTGCGCTACATCTCAGCCAGGGAGAATGGCCCTACCTGGAGCCTCTGGTAGAAAGCGCCAGGGGAGACCCAGGGTCGACTCCTAGGGTTTTGGAGTCGGGGATACAGAGGGTCCGAAGCCCGCTATACTCCAGCTGAAAAAGAGATATTGGCAGCATATGAAGGGTTCGAGCTGCTTCAGAAGTGGTTGGTACTGAGGCACAGCTGCTCCTGGCACCCCGACTGCCCGTGCTGGGCTGGATGTTCAAAGGAAACATCCCCTCTACACACCATGCAGCTGATGCTACGTGGAGTAAATGGGTTGCACTGATTACCCAGTGGGCTCGAGTAGGAAACCCCAGTCGCCCAGGAATCTTGGAAGTGATCAGGGGCTGGCCAGGAGGCAAAGACTTTGGATTATCACCAGAGGAGGAGGTGACACGTGCTGAAGAAGCCCCACTGTATAACAAACTGCCAGAAGATGAAAAGCAGTATGCCCTGTTCACTGGTGGCGTGCGGTGGGTGGCTGCATCGCGTGCAGTTTGTTTCGGTGGTTCGTTCCTCTCCCCCCTCCCTTCCCCCCCTCCCCACCCCGGGGTTTTGCGCCACTCGTTGTTCTCCTTTACATTGCATTTCTGTTGTTGTTTCTTTTAATTTTCATTATTAAACTGTTCTTATCCCAACCCACGAGCATTTCCCTTCTGATTCTCTCCCCCATCTACCAGTGGGGGAGTGAGCGAGCAGCTGTGTGGGGCTGAGCTGCCGGCTAAACCACAACATGCATCTATCAAAATGAATTGGAGAATCAGTCACATTCTGCAGTGGTTGAGTTTAGCTGCTAAAAGTTACTGACTTTCCCACTACAGTTTAGCTGCATATAAAGACATGCTGGAAATCTGTAAGTTCAGTCTCATCTTGCAGTAAATTATCCTTATCAATTGCTGTGCCTTTATAGCTATGTATTTATATGTCCGCAGGAAACAAAGGAGAAAGATTTCCTAGTTACAGTCAACCCATATTCTGAAGGATGTGAATTATTCCAAATAGGGTTGGGGTCTTGGAGGCAGTGCAATTTGGTGTACTCTTTCAACATACAGAAATCTTGAAATATGAAATTTTCATTTACCTGAGCTCATGGATTTCAAGGACTAATTACTTTTTTTCGGTTTTTATTCATACCTCTTGTCAGCTGATTGCAAAGTAAGCTTTGCTAGTTGACAGTTTAGTGAATGTTTCTGATTTTTTTCACTTGGCAGCTGTGCCTGTCTTACCTTTAAGTAAGGAACACAGGGAGGAGGTCAGACATCTTTTAAAAGCTGACCTGCAAAGAATTTGGATTAAATCAGTTTTGTCTTGCTTTTGGAAGCCCATGAACTTTTAAGAAAAAGAAAAGCATTAGGAGTTTTCTCTCCCTCTAGCCCACTCTCCTTTGTAGATAGATGATCTTGAAAATTAGTTATTAAGAATACCAAACCTGATCTTCCCAAGCTGGCTGCCAGACCCCTGAGGATATGAAGAGTCTATATACTACTGTAAAGCCCAAGGTATGAGTTGCCATACAACACATTAAATTATCACACTATAAACCCCAGACATTTTGGTGATCTTTAGCTTGTCTATTAATTATATCCATTCCTGGGGTCATATTTTCAAACCTATTGCACAAAGCTAAGATCTTTCTTTTACCTAATCTAGTAAGTCTGGATATTGGGACTGTCAAAAAAGCAGGAAATAGGATAACATTGCTCCCCAGACTGGCCACACCAAAGTACTCAGAAGTTCATCAGAATGGTGAGCAATGGTTTGACTCTAACCACAGCATTCTTTCTCTAGAGCATTCATGAAATGTTAGAAGTAAATGTTTAGCTGAAAACTAGAATAATATTTTCAATTCCTCAAGCAGTTTCGTTCCAAATGTTGAACTTTCAGTTCCTTCCTTCTTGGAGTGTCATAATTTCCCCCCATTCTCCAGGCTTCCTATAGCCTTCTGAAATAAAGGGGATGTGCATTCTGAAAAGTAATTGGAAAGTAACTTACTTTCCAACTTCACCTGATGTCTTTTAAACATCAGAAATAAGTTTGCCCATTGGCTTTGTCTTCTGCTATTTGTCTTTCAAAGCCTATTTGTAATGGCTAGAAGGCAGAACCATGAAGATGCAGATGGAGATGATATCTGAGGCTTTGTTCAGACCTCACTGTTAGGCATGCAGAAACATAGGTTTCTGTGCTGCAGAAGGGATGGTACAGGAGAGAAAAAAGCAGAGGGTGAAGCTTTTGCTTCTGACTAGCTTGCATTCCACTTTTGATTATGAACTGTTTGTCTCATTCTTTCTTAATAAGTTTGATAAAATGTTTGTATTATAGCTGCAGGGAGTGCTGCCAAAACAAAGATTGAGGCGGCTTGAGAGGCCAAGTCGAAGGCCGAGGGATGAGTTTTGTGTCTAAGTCTGACCAAGGCCAAAACTGTGGGGGAGGGCAACATAGTAGACCCGATGGAAGGCATTCAGCATTTCTGTATCACTGTCAGGGAGATGGTGTTTGGCTTTTGGACTCCTTTATTGTTTTGCAGTTTTTATATACAATACCCGATAAGACCTATTATTCAGTTATCTTGTTTGCAAAGTGTTCACACAAGTAAAATAACCTTCAGTAAAATGTTGAGCTTATATTATGCATGCACTATCTGTCCTTACAACATGTGCTTTGTAGAGGTCTGTCTTACTGCTGAAATATTTATCCTGGGTGAATCAGGTACTGTTAAGTCCTGCTGCATTTGTAAGACATAGTTTATTCTCTCTCTGTGCGCCACTTTGGGTTTACTGGTGTTTCTGGTTCATGCCTTGTGACCCGAACTATACCCTTTCTACAGGTTTGGAAATAGTAAAATGCCCTGCTTTATTGGTAAGACTCTTTTCTGTTTAAATAATTTCAGGGGATACTTGTGTTATAATTAGGACTGTAGATGCATCTGATAGCGAAAGTTATCATCTCCTCCAGTAAAATAAGACTAATCAGGCAATCAAATCTGGTGTTATACGTGTACAAATATTTTAACCCTCACTGACAGAGTTTTCTATACAAGAATCTCTAAATCCAAGATTCAATTATAAAAACACTTCTATTGTTCTAAGCTGTCGCAATTATGGATAGGCAAGGAGACACTGTGTGGTCAGCAAAGGCCTACCTTGATACTCTGTTGGTTTCTAAAAGCCCATGACCTTGGACTTAAGATATAGTAGGTTTATTTTTAGCATGAGAACACAGATGCTTTCTGTTAATAGAATAATGGAAGAGATTTGCCTTGTAATTTATCAAAGGTCAGTGAAATGTGAGTAGATGGAAAAATGTGTGTTTTAGTATCAAATATTCAAAGACAAGCTCAGCAAAATCAGAGTGTCTTGACAAAAAATGTTTTAAAATAACTTCAAATTTATAATTTGGCAATGCTGGGATTCTTGTGATTTAAATAATGTATGTATGAGCTCACAAAATGAAATGGGGTATTTTATAATACATGTATAGCTTAGGTCATTTTAAGCAATAAATAAAGAGAGGATGTTGTATGGTTTAGAATGAAGCTGTTCCTACCTGAGGAGATCCCTGCTATCTGTTAACATTTCTGTCATTAAAACTTCACTTTGGCAGATTTTTCTTTTTTTTAAATGTATATTTTATTTCAGTGGTAAAGCACATTAAACTCATGTCGCATTGCATTTGAAACTTCTCATGCAGTGTTTCCTACAAAAGGGTTGATAAGACTATCAAAGAACAATCCTGTTAAGAAATGTGTCTTAGGATGTCTCTCTTTATCAGCAAGTGTAGTCTTCTCATGGTGGAAGAGGCACTGTGACTCTGGGGATCCTATCTGTGGGGTGATAGCAGACTCCTCACTGACTGCAACCTTAAGATACTCTCTTAAAAATAGAGTTAACTGACTGGCCTTGTTTCCCATGCTGCTACAGTTTTCCAATTAGCTCAGTTAGATACAGCCATTACTCTACAGCACCTCTGCCTTTTGTAAAATTAATCTCACTAAAGCTGTTTTTCCTGGCTATAAGTCACAGTGGGTGCTCAAAGCAGGGAGAAGATGATACGTTTGGCACGCTGCACGGGTGTGCATGTTTTTTTCTGTGAACAAAAGCAGCTCAGAGTGATTTGTGGTGCTGAACAACAGGTTAGTGGCATCCCTTTCAGGGACAGGGATAACTTCTGATTCCCTCATTGCTTTCTTGCAGAGGCTGAGTAGTCAGCAGAAGCAGTTATCATGCATGGAGGGAGGCTGCGGCTAATCTGCTTGTTTTTGGTGTACCTGCTGATGCAGCAGTGCAAACTGCAAGTGTGTACAACAATGAGTTATCACACACCTTTCTGGTTTTTTTTTTGGGACAGCATATGGTGGCTGCTATCAAGCACATTTGGGCATGTGTTTGTTTTGAAGTTATGTATCCATGAAAGAGGCGATTGCCTAGGAAACACAGGTGTTTCACTTTCTGTTGCCTCTGGAATGGCACTATGCCCACACATACATGAGTTACCATTCCTATAGTCTCAGATACCTCTAAATACTGTGCAGTCCTCTATAAAGCTGCATTTATTTACCTCCAGGTTTTATTTAGCAGTGGAATGCGATTGGAAATACTGGCTTCTACTGAAAAAAAAAGTCTTTATTTACAGTAAGGGAAAGCTGAGTTGATTTTTTTTTCTTTCAGTAAGTGATTGTTGCTGTGTTCAATACACCTTCAAGACTCTGTGTAATCTTGCAATGATCCTTAACGTACTAATGCAGCACATGTGCTTGATCATACCCCCGATGCTGGCTGCCTCCTTTAAAGTCTAACAGTTTACAGCTCAGAAGCCCTTCTGCTGTTATTCCCACAGCAAAATTTTGTTATTTGAGGGGCAGGTCCCTGTCTGACACCTCAGTGAAGAGTGACAGGGTTTCTGCAGCTGGCAGCACAGCCTCCTTTGCAGAGACAGACCATTAATATCACAGCCTGAGCCAGCTCGTCACATCTTTCATCAGGTATGCAGCAGCCCTCCTGGTTGGGCTCCAAAGCAGAGACTGTACCAAACAGAGAGGCAGAAAGCCCTGGGCGCAGGGGTGTGCCAGCTGCCGCAGCTGGTGGAGTGCTGGCCTCCCAAGAGCAGGTTAATGTTGGCTGGTGGCATTTTCAGGTGTCTACAGTGCGTACCAGCCATGTGATTTCCTCCACATGTGCTGGATGTAGCTTCTCCATTTGTTCAGCTGAATGGGGAGGGCTTCTGGTTAGCAAAGTTTTATGTGGTTTTTGAAAGCAAATTTTAAAAGATCAAGAAATGGTTGTTTAATGGTCAGCACTTAGAAACTGGACAATCTTGGAAAACTCAGATAATTGCTTCTTACCGTCTTAACTTTATCCTTTTGCATTTTCAGGTTGTATACATATCTGTATGACAAATGTTGGGTCATGGTCTGTGGCAATCCTAGGTTTATATGTTGTTAATTAAATCTGTGGTGATGCTTAGAGGTGACAGCAAAGCAGAGCACCTCTACTCTGACTGCTGTATGAATAAGGCCTTTAACAATAAATATAATATGGGTCTTTGCTTATTTGTTTTTCCTTTCCCCCAGAAAAGATCTTTAACAGCTTGTATTCAAGGGTCAGGAGTAAGAACCAGGACCTCTGAACACAGAGGGAAGAGTCCTGTGATGAATTAGTTAACAAGACTACTGCAAGACAGCAGCACACAGTGGTGGAGAAACGGGACATGTGTGTGAACGTGCCATTCATCAGTGGGTAATGCCTGCAAGCAATGAGATACCACTTTTATTATGAGTAGCGGATGGAGGTCATACCTGTGACAGATGTAGCCCCTGACCACGAGGGCTGCAAAAACAGGCCAGGCAGGGGCAGCACACACAAAGTTGTGAGGCACACTCCAGCCCCAGCAGACCCGACTCCTGCATTTGGGGTTAATGGTACCTTGTCTGTGGGAGCCGGCAGGCTGGTCTGGGGCAGTATTAGGCTTTCCTGTACTCTCCACACAGTTGCTATATTTGAATATTAATTTTCTGTAAGTGTGACTTTAACTATTCCCACAGTTTCCATGCGCTACCACAGGTTTCAAAGCCAACGGCACTTTTTCAGGAGCATTCTGCTTGATGACGACCTCTATCTACTCTTTGCACTCATCGTTTTTATTGGGGATGGCAAACACGATACCCCACCTCCCACCTGCCGCCCTGCCTTGCCCCTGCGCAGCCCCTAGCCCCACTCCCCGCCGGGGCAGCGGACCTGCCTTTTTTTTTTTTTTTTTAATTGCAGTAACGCGTAGGAAAGCTGCCAAATGCAATGTCGGAGGCGGGTGCCCGCCTCAGTGTGAATTTTAGGAGAGGTGTTTGTGCCACCTAGAGGAAGTGCGGCAGTTTCGGGGCTGAGGGAGGGCGGGGAGCGGTGGGGGGGTTGCACCCCGCTTCGTGCTCCCACCGCCCGCCTCCGGCGGGTATGGAGCAACCTGAAACGTCGGCCTGAAGTTCGATGCCTATGGGGGATCTGCAAAAAGCCCCAAACACCCAGCAATGACTGAATTCCCTTAGAAAATACCAGTGAATGGAGTTCTGTGGCTCTGTGTTTGCAAAGGTTTTGCATATCCCTGGAAAGGAGGCTGAGGTCAGCCTCAGCGCTCTTTTCTGTTCCAGTAAAAGAGATAATGCCTTTGTTTGCATATTTTAACAGTCCTGACATTTGTTACTGCTGTCTAGTTCCAAAGATGCAGAAAGCAACAGCTCTGACCTGGCAAAACCCAGAATTAATCCTTCCCTCTTGCTAGAACCTTCAGCTTTAATTTGTGTCTCCTTGTTTTTTGAACCTTGCATGATCTGATGCTTCTGGCATGTACCAGCTAAGATCAGCTGACAGAAAGTTCAGGAGCTCTCCCGTTCAGGATGAGGCCACACAGGGAGGAGCAGATGGAAATGAGAGTGGTTGCTGTGAGGAATGGGAAACATAAGACAGTGGAAGAGAGGAAAAAATAGATCAAAAAGGGAAGAATGGGAATTACAAATGCAAAAGAGCAAATACTAGAAAAAGGGCAGTGAAAGCAAAGAAATTCACCGGGCAAATGTGATTGCCTTTTATTCCTGCAGCTTCATTCATCCTTTGCTAAACAGCTTCCCCAAGAGAAGGCAGCTGTGATGGATGTTGTTCATGTAGTTCCTTGTAGTATATCTGATTTTATTAAAACACAAAGCAACTCCTGAACCAGGGTCACAGGCATCCAGATGGTCTCTTACATAAATTGTGGTTTACATAACAGGACTTTGCTCACAAGGAACTGACCTCTGAACAGGACTGATTTCAGTAAGGACATTTAACTTGTTCTTTCAAATTTCTGTTTGCAATGCTTATTTCTACTATGCCTGTCCCTTTGTGAAGTTGGGAATGCAGGAACACCTGCATTAATTAATTAATTTATTAATGGTTGGTTGTAAGTGTGCTAGCAGCTTGGGAGCAAGAAGCAGAACCTCATAACTTCATTCCCTGCTCCCTAGATCTTGCAATGTAGCGGAAAATCCGTGTCTGAGATTGGATCCTTTCCTTTCCATTCACTGCAGTTCCAGTAGTGAGATTTTGGGGGATGACTAAACTCTATTTTGCATAAATATAGAGCCTCAAGTGTGGCTGAACAACCCCATGCCATAAATACTTGTTCAAGTAGGACCTAAGCTAGCAAGGAGATGATTCTGCATGGAGTCATGTGCACAAAGTTTCTTGTGGGTAAGACATCCTCAACTATTTGCAGGCATGAATCTGCAAGCACTGCTGGAACCACAAAGCAGGGTTTCAGTGCAGCAGTCATTTCCTGACAAGGTCAGTTCCCTGGTTTCAGATGATGTGTTTTAGTGAACTGACCTAGTTAAAGGAAACAGGACCATCCCTGGGCCATAGGTTCAAGCTGAAGGAGCAGAGGGGAAGGTAGATCTTGTTAATTGGAGATCTACTGAACACTTGCTTCTTGGAGACATGTACAAGCTGAAACCGAGCAAAATACTCCGTGACTGCTGCTGCAAAATGTAGACAGTGATGCAGGGTGTCCTGTTTTGGCTGGGATAGTAAATTATCTTTGCAGTAACTAGTATGAAGCTGCATTTTGGATTTATGCTGAAAACAGCATTGATAATGTGGAGATGTTTTGGTTGTTGCTAAGTAGTGCTCACACTAGTCAAGGACTTTTTTAGCTTCCCGTGCTCTGCTGAGTGCACAAGAAGCTGGGAGGGGACACACCTGGGACAGCTGACCGTGACTGACCAAACGGATATTCCAAACCATATGACATTATGCTCAGTATATAAAGCTGGGGCGGGGCGGGGGGGGGCAGGGAGGGAGGGGGCACATTTGGAGTGATGGCATTTATCTTCCCAAGTCACCGTTACGTGTGATGGAGCCCTGCTTTCCTGGAGTTGGCTGAACACCTGCCTGCCCATGGGAAGCTGTGAATGAATTCCTTGTTTTGCTTTCCTTGTGCATGTGGCCTTTGCTTTACCTGTTCAACTGTCTTTATCTCAACCCATAAGTTTCCTCACTTTTACTGTTCTGAGTCTCTCCCCCATCCCACCAGGGGAGAGGAAATGAGCGGCTGCGTGGTGCTTGGTTGCTGACTGGGGCTCAACCACAACAAAGGCCACCTTGTCACGTTTGCTAACTTTCCCCTGATTTTGTTGTACTAAAAGGTGTTGAACCCTGATTTGAAGATTTCTAAATAGAAGCTATAGTGACTGAAAATGGCTTTAAAGAACTGAAAATTTTCCCCAAAGCTCATTGTCACATTGCTTACAAAATAATTTGGAATAACAGTTAATAAACAGTACGCTCTGTCCATGTTTTGAAACCTTTCATGATTTCTCTGATAAGTGACTAATATTAGGGGATGACTAAACAAAGTCAGAGTATATCTGACCTGGCTTTTTTCAGTGACCTCATTTGGTGACATCAACCTCTCACACAAGGGCCTCACTCAAAAGGAAACTCTATAACGTCTATTAACTCTTTGACACCATGGATCTCCAAGTGTTCACTGCAAATTACAAACCAACGAACAATGAATGGGAAGTACTTTGGCCTCTAGGCACTTTCTCTCTGGCAGAAGCTGAGGAAGGTACAAACACAGTGGGGCGAGGTCAGATGACAACTTGTGGCTTGTCTCCTACTGCATTACACTAACTGGTGTAAATGTGATGAAGCCACCCTCTGTGGAAGAGGGACAGGCAGCCTCACCCCCTCATTTACTTTGCGCTATTTATCGAGGTCGCTGCCCGCTGAGTTTGGCCAGATCTGTGGCTGATAAGTACCACCCTGTGCAGCAGCAAAAGGTTCTGTACCTGGGATGTTGCACAACAGCGAGGAGCAATGCTGGGCAGATGTGCTAGCAAAAGCAGGTACCTCATGGCAGCATCAGGCATTTCAGGCCATCTCTGCACAGTGTCAGAAGACATACACAGAGTGACGTACTCGCAGTACTTTTGAGCTACCTGGCCTGGTTATTGAAGTCAGGGTGAAAGTGCTGTCAGCTGCTAAGTACTCAGCATTATGCTGCAGCAAATTCATTATTTCCTGAACCCACATGAGCTAAAATAATCTAAAACAAGTCTCAGAGCCTGTACTCACTGCAGTGGTGCCTCCCTGTTGTTTCTTCCCTGTGTGCAGCACAGGGTCTGCTGTTTTTCTGGTGTGATGAAACTCACTAGCCTTTTGTGTTGTGTGTAGAGGAGAGGTAATGTTCAGCTTCCCACTGCAGGGAGGAAGAAAAATACAGCCTCCCCAGTATGACATGGTGATAGATTCACTTCTTAGAATTGAATAAAGCATAAATTCACTTCTTAGAGAATGAGGGGTAAAGTAATGTGTAAAGAAGTCATAAGCAGATGAGGAGGTGGCTGTAACCTTGTATTCCTTCCCAGCACCTTTGGGTCAGATGCCTTTGTTGAGGAAGTCATTGCTGTGTCAGGTTTAATATAAAAAACGAGATGTTGTGGGGAGTCCCCTTCTCTTTTTAACATACAAGAGGCTTCCCACACAGGGGAATGTGGTTCTTCTACTAACCCATCAGCAGGCAGAGTTTTCAACTGAGTCACTTTGATGCTAGATCTTCCTGAAGAGGAGACAGTTTTGCTACTGGTCAGTTAATTTCATTAGTTCCAAGCAGACTCCCGGGGAGGTCATGTAGTTTTGCAGTCCTGAGGAGTTGCTCAGTAGGAGCTCAGTTTGGAGTTTGTTTTTATTGTGATTTGCAGTAACAAGAGAAACAAAGCTCAGCAGAGAGGTATGCTGACATTACATTTGTTCTGAAGTCTAAGGAAGGGTTTCTGTTTGTACAATGGTGTTACATTCAACAATGGTGAAACATTCAACAAAATGAGCCAACATTGGTTCCAGCAAGCCAATCTTGCTTCTGCAAGCAAGGTGAGTGGGACATTGTATGACTGTGAAAAATGAAACACCGTGCAGGAAATATTTTTTTCAAGATCAGTGTCATGATCAGTTATAGGTCTGTGCCCATCTCAAAACTCTATTTTTTTAGTTGAATATGTATTAAAGAAAAATGTTTCCGAGGAGGAGTCACAGATCCCTTTTAGAATACACAATGACTGATCTTTTTTAAAAAAAAAAACTCACAGGGAAATGCCATAAAGAAACCAATGTTACAAAGCAGTTGTATCCATATAGATATTGTCATCTCACTTTCTATTCTGAGAAAGAACCTATTGCATACTGAAATAAGATTAAATATGAAAACATGCTGTGGACAAAAATGTTTACTTACCCCTGGTTGCCCCTCTCTAGAAACATGGCGTGGTTTAAAAATGATTAAGCATCAAAAAAAAAAAAAAAAGAACATGTTGTGCATCAAATACCAGACTCAGTACTGTACACAGTGAATCTGTAAACTGTGACCAAAGGTGAAACATTTTAAAAATGCCTCTGATAATGAAAAGATTTATTGTAAAATATGTCTTAAATGGCTTGAACAAAATCCTCATTGTGTGTGCACAAAATGGCTTTATTCAGCAGTCATTCTTGGATTTAGCCCTTGGTGGGTTTCAGCTGAAGGAGGAGCAAAGGATTTGACAGCAGGGGAGCTGGAATCATAACAAACACCTTTCTAATTTAGGGCAATAACAGTGATGTGATTTGGTATGGGAGAGATGAAATTTATTATTTTTTTCTGAATGCCTGGACCTACCACCCCGTCTGCTGATATTCTCATAAAAAATGTCTTTAGTGTGCAAGATATTGAGGTCAGATACTGTACACTACAAAACTGCGTAACAGGTTCCACCTCTAGATTTGAGAGCTCCCTTTTTGTCAAGTGGTCACACAACATGGGCTGTTGTCTTCTCTCTACCAATGGTTAGATCCCACTGTATTTCCTCATTCTTTGATGACTTGTACATGCTTAGGGCTCCAGCAAAATCAGATCTTGCGAGTACTGGGAAGAATGTCCAAATTCACTGGCTGCTTTTGGAAACTTGCATGTACAAATTTTGCTCCTTATTCCCCAGCACAAGAGGCTTTCTTACTTTTGCTCATTCATGCTCTGTAAAACACCCCATAACAAATTTTGTCACAATGAGTGGCAAACAAGAAAGAAGATGCTTTTTGCATGCTTGCTTTGAAAACAATCACTTAAGAGAAAATATATGCTTCTAAGCAATGTATTAAAGCCTTTTTCCTTTTTTAAAGCTTTCTTCTCACACAGTCTTTTTCTGAAACTTCTTGTTTTCTCTCTTATAACTTCTTATCCTTCTTCCTTTTGCTGTTATTGTTTCATTATGTGGGACATTTGGTGGTACAGCTGGAAGAAGAGGACCTTCAGAAACTAGAAACCAGATTATAGATCCAGTTAGCCCTAAAGGATGGGCTGGAATAACAAGTTTTGGCTATTCTTTCCAGAGAAACATCTTTACTAGCTGCTGTGAAAGTCCTCCAGTCCAGCTTAGACTGTTTTCCTCCACCCATTTCAGATACACCAATAACACAGTGAGGATTGTTAGAACATGCATAATTCAGTGGGAAGATGTCATCACTTGGGCCAGAAACACTTTCTTCTCCCTTTTGGTTGCTCCAGAGAGAGGAATGTTACTTTTTTTTGCAGCTTTGTCTGCCTTGCTGGCTCCTGTACCTATATCGGAGAGAGAGGAATTAGCACCTCTTCTTGTCTCTGTTGGCAGCTGGCTTTGCAATCACAGCTGAGTAAATACTGTGACAATCTTGTTCTCAATGATAAATTTTGATGCTTCTACATGCCAAGAAATATTACTCACGGTGGTGAGTAAAATGTGTCAAGGCTGTGCTTGTGGGCAAAGTAGAAGTGGCTGTGTCACTGCAGAACACTGCACAGATCCCCAGTTGCTGTAAACTGTGGTGGAGATTAACTCAGACCTAAGCTGACGGGCCCTAGCTATGGATCCAGTCTACTGTTTCCTCCCTAAAGATTTTATCCATCACCTGCTAATGCATAAAGTTAATGATGTTACAGTGCCTACATTCTCATTTCTATTTTATTAATTTTTAAAGTACTGTTGGCAGATCTCTATGTGTCTGAAAAGCAGCTTGAATGGAATAAGAAATCTTCAAATATTACGTAGAGCATAGGTGCTTAGGTCATTATTACTTGTGGGTCATTCTGCTTGATTTTGCCGTAAAAGGAGATAGCAATTAGATAATAACGAAACAAAGTCCACCAGTTGCTGGTTGAAGTCCAGCTCTTGCAGGCTAGTCATTAGTCTTCTGTAACCTGGTGAAAACTACAGTTCTGTGAATTTGGAAATGTTATCAGACTTCCTTAAGCAATAACACACATGCTGTGTGTACACATGGGAGGTGTAGGTCGTCTTGACACAGCCCATTGTGTTCCTGTTTCCATATTTCCCACCAGCTGGGTGTCATTTCTAAATGACCACAGTAAGATGGCATGGTTATTTGACAGCCAAATTTACGTTCTGGTAATCCTTGCTTAGTTATTGTTTAGCCTTAGAGATATCTGAGGACCTCAATGCACAAATTTGCATTTCTGAAGCTCTTTAGGTACATTACCAGATCAATCTGTAGCTTAAAACACACTGGAGAGTCAGATGTGTCAGCCATGACTGATCCCTGCTGGAATAAACTAGGCATTTCTGTGCTTCGTGGATGCAGTAGGAACTATCACAGCATTGTTACTAATGTAGGAATTTCACAGAAAAACAGCTGTATGATGTGATGGAGTCAGAGACCTGTTCATTAACCTGAACTTGAATACCTCTCTCATTTCTTCAAGGGGTTTGACCACAGCTTTCATTTCCAGATGAGTATTCTGACCACTGGGCAACAGCCAACTCTCCAGTTGCTCTCTCTCAGCCCCTAGTTCAGTGACACCACAGCCAACATCTCTGGTACTGAAAGGAAAGGTATCATCAGGAAAGGAGGCAGGGCTTAGGTTCCTGTCCTGTCTTCACAAAGCGGAGCAGCTTCAATGGGAGACGTTGAAATGTCCCAGACTCTTTCACCTCTAACTCTGGCTCTGATTTGTGAAAAAATTTGTAGAATTTTTTACATGTTTTAAGGATCTTTATGTGCTTAGAGCTGTGGTTATGATTTGTAAGCTGAAACAATGAGAGGATTGACAACAAGAAGACACTGGTGCCCTATAGGAGGGATATGAACAACATGAGGCTCAGCATGGGAGAGCTTGGGCTGAAATAGCTTCTCAGATATCCCTAGAGCCTAAAGAATTCTCTTCCAGAAAATAAAATTTAATGCATGATAGAAGAATACAACGGAACATAAAATCGACGAAGTTAAATCGGAAATGGGGATTGAGGGGAATTCTGAAGAATAAGTGCTTAAAATTACAAGAACTTGTAAGGGTTTCTGTCACAGCAGAAACAGAGGGACTGAAGAATTAGAGACTTTTTCAGTTTATTAAAAGCTAGAGAATCCATTAAAAAAGTACATTCTGTAGACCTCCTTGTTTAATTTTGCAACAGTTTTTGCTGGATAATGTTGTAGACAGGTACTCCATGCTCACTGTATTCAAGCAATAGAGATATTGTAATCAACAGTTCCTGTGAAATAAACAAACACTATTAGTTTAACTGTCTGTGTCAGGTAAGACAAAAAGGGATGGGATCAAGTTCTAGTTTGGCTATTCCTTGTTGTGTGGCATTGAACAAATTGCTCAGTTTGAATTTTTTCCATTAGTTGCATGTGCTTATTCTCATTTCAGAGGAGTTGTTGTGGAAGGATTAACAAGGAATTTATAATTATCTTTGCTCTCTCTTTCACTGTGATGAAAGACATGATTCTGGTCAGAGACAAGAGAGTCCTATCTCAAGATACTGTTTTTGTAAACTTCCATTGGCCAGGAGGAAATCACAACCTTCCCCAGTTTTCTGGTCTATTGGAAAGTCTCCAAACAGCACTGGAGAAGTAATCAAAACATTAGCAGTTTCTGACCAGGTTCCTGAAGTTCATTGATTTATTAGTACTCTGGCTTTTTTCATACCATAGCTAGGTCACCATGCCAGGTCATCAGTCTTCAGGCAATTTCTTATTAAGTCCTTACTACAAATTAGAAAATAGTCTGTCAGTTTACAGGATTCCAGGTGTTTCTGTCAGAAGATTTGGGGATGTTTATGGCAAACTTGTCTGCTGAGATCAGATGCTCATATCTGATGGGTGCTTAGGGATGGATACATAACCACCTTTTCTGTGAACAGCAGCATTCAGTGTCTGCACCTAGGTCGTTTTACTTGTAGTGTTCCTAGTTACACTAGCTTGGCTTGGCAGTGGTGGCATGCAAAGTGAGACATTTGAGGGCTGCTTAGTCCTTTTGTAGCATCCCCAGGCACTGGGGTGACCCAAATGCAGGGGTATCTTTTCCGGAATCTTCCCGTTAGGCCACCATATAAAAGAGAAAGGGAGAAAGAAGAGAGCTTCTATCACAGAATCACAGAAACACAGAATGGCAGGGGTTGGAAGAGACCTCTAGAGATCATCTCGTCCAACCCCCCTGCTTGAGCAGGCACACCCAGAGCAGGGGGCACAGGAACGAATCCAGGTGGGTTTTGAATGTCTGCAGGGAAGGAGACTCCACAGCCTCCCTGGGCAGCCTGTGCCCCTGCTCTGGCACCCCCACAGGAAAGCAGTTTTTCCTCATATTCGGGTGGAACTTCCTGTATTCCAACTTGTACCCATTGCCCCTTGTCCTGTCATTGGGCACTATTGAAAAAAGCCTGGCCCCATCCTCTTGACACCTGCCCTTCAGATATTTATATGTGTTGCGGTTTAGCCCCAGTCAGCAACCAAGCACCACGCAGCCGCTCATTTCCTCTCCCCTGGTGGACGGGGGCGAGAATCAGAAAAGTAAAAGCAAGGCAACTCATGGTTTGAGACAAAGACAGTTTAATAGGGAAAGCAAAAGCTGCGCGCGGAAGCAAAGCAAAACAAGGAATTCATTCACTCCTTCCCATGGGCAGGCAGGTGCTCAGCCGTCTCCAGGAAAGCAGGGCTCCATCACGCATAACGGTGACTTGGGAAGAGAAACACCATCACTCCCAATGACCCCCCTTCCTTCTTCTTCCCCAGCTTTATATACTGAGCATGACGTCATATGGTATGGAATATCCCTTGGGTCAGTTGGGGTCAGATGTCCTGGCTGTGTCCCCTCCCAGCTTCTTGTGCACCCGGCAGAGCACGGGGAGCTGAAAAAAGTCCTTGACCAGTGTAAGTGCTACTTAGCAACAACTAAAACATCTCTACATTATCACCGCTGTTTCCAGCAAAAATCCAAAACATAGTCCCATACTAGCTACTACAAAAAATTTAACTCTATCCCAGCTGAAACCAGGACAGTATGCATTGATAAGATTTCCTCCTCAGTCTTCTCTTCTCCCGGCTGAACAAACCCAGGTGTCTTAGTCTTTCCTCATAAGGGAGATGCTCCGGTCCCCTGATCATCTTTGCAGCTCTCCACTGAACTTGCTGGAGCAGTTCCACATCCTTCTTAAACTGCGGGGCCCAGAACTGGACCTAGTACACCAGGTGTGGCCTCACTAGGGCACAGCAGAGGGGGAGGATAACCTCCCTCGACCTGCTGGACACACTCCTTTTAATGCAGCCCAGGATACTGTTGGCCTTCTTGGCCACAAGGGCACATCACTGGCTCACGGTCACCTTGCTGTCCACCAGCATGGCCAGGTCCTTCTCAACAGAGCCACTTTCCAGCAGGTGAACCCCCAGCCTGTACCTGTGCATGGGGTTGTTCCTCCCCAGGTGCAGGACCTTGCACTTGCTCTTGTTGAATTTCATGAGGCTCCCCTGGGCCCAGCTCTCCAGCCTGTCCAGGTCTCGTTGGATGGCAGCACAGCCTTCTGGTGTATCAGCCCCTCCTCCCAGTTTTGTATCATCAGTGAACTTGCTGAGTTACACTTAGGGGGTCCCTCTTGTCTCCCAAACCAGTGTGTCTAGTAAAAGAGGGTATAAGAAAATCTTGAGCCATGTTTGTGGTTCTGAGTGGAGCTGATTTCGTTTTCCATGCAGCCAATGGAGTTCAAATGGACTGATTCCATTTATATAATCAGGACAAACGCATGATTAAGGGGATGTGTTCGCAATTCTTTTTCTTAGAGTTTTTCCAAAGCCTGCTACCCATAGTCATGAAAGGACTTAAAAGTTTGGGTATTGGAAGTTCTTGCTACCCAGAGATTCAGCATGGAGGGAGTTTTTAATTCTGTTCTTCTCCTATCACAGAAGGGGTTTTGCAGATGAGCATGCTGTGGTGTTGATAAACCTGGAAAGTCAGAATTCATTGTCAGTGCTTCACGTATATACTGCAGCAAACACGAAAGAAAGGGAGAGGGGTACCTGTCAGGTGGTGTTACTGGAGGGGCGTGGAAACATAATACATCTCAGCAGAAGGAAGTTATCGTTGATTAGTACATACCAGTGTGAAGAGCAAATATCTCTTTTCCTTTTCTACTGCCATATAGATATACCATCACCATTTTTAACTCCAGAGAACTTTATCGTACTCCCCTTCTCCTTCTTACCTGGTATCCCAGCTTCACTCCCAACTGTCTTCCTGCATGAAACAATTAGCATATCACCTGCTGATCTTCCCCTATTCATATTGGCTAGCAGATAGAGCTGAGATCCAAAAATGCTGAGCCATCTGTTGAAACATATCTGTATCAACCTGAGGTGAATTAGGGTTTCATGACTGGTTCCCTTACTTACACTCATTTAAACATTTGATAACGCAGTGAGTTGGAGCAATAGATGCAGGACTCGGAACAGTGCTAAAAATTACAAAGGCATGGCCCAAGTACAGAAAGTTTTCTTCTACATTTTAAGGGGCATAAATGGTGACAATGGTTGCATTCTACATGTATTCAAGATAGAAAGTCTTCACTCTTCCAGGGTTTTATTTGCAAAGTTATATAACTTCACTTCTGGGTTTCACACATGTATGTATGTAGTCATAATTTGCCTCAGGGTCTTAATGACTAAGATTTGCACCTAAAAAAGTACGAAGCTGATACAAGACTGATATGAAAATTAAAGAAACCAATACATAAACAGGTCAACCATTTAAATGAGAATATATTTGAATTGCAAAACCCAGCATTACTGAAAGACTTGCTTTCAGAGTGATGTAGGGGAAATTTCTGTTAATTGTTTCCTGTTGTGAATCTGTTGGGCTGGTGAACGGTGCTTATTTATTCCTTTTTGCTTTCAGCTCCTATGTTAAGCTCATTTATAATAATTGTGTTGGGAGGACACCTCTGGAAGGGAGAGAAAGTATTCCTTCCTTCAAAAGGAACTGAACGTGCTCAAGGAGATATGGTGCCAGACACTGAGAGATGCCCTGATACCTGTCTAGACACAGAGTAAAGAGCAGGAACCTTCCAGCAGAGACTGCTGAAGAGGGCAGGGTATATTCAACAAGTCCAAAAGGGTATTCTTATGGTGACAGACAGAGAAATCCCTAAGGAACCGAGGCGGCTGAAGTCAGGCATGGAAACAGGGCAAACAACTAGAAAACGTTAGTTGGTTTCTCTACTTTTCTCCTCCCTTAATGCTGCCGTGATATTAACATTTCAATAATAAATATTGACTGACATTTTCATTTAGGCTGTGGTTGTTGTTGTTTTGTTTTGGGTGGGTTTTTTTTCTGGTATAAACCCCACAGTTTTCATGCCTCCTATAGCACTGGCTTGTGTATAAAGATGTAACTTCCTCCTTTCTCCAGTGCTACAGCAATAGCTGTCATATGACTTTGGCAGGGAATTCTTGACATGTTACTGAATATGTGTGATAAAATGTGCCCACCACAAAAGAGTTCACTTTCGTCCTCTCAGTGCATATGCTACTTCTGAGTCTTCTCAGAATATTAAGTACACAACCTACTTCACGAGTGCATCTGAAGGTTTATTTTAATTAACCTGATTTTTGTGTGCCCTGTTTTAGAAACATCAGGATCAAAAGCTTTGCTGACATCAAAATATCAGAAAGGAGGGAATATTATGCAGCCACTAAAAAAACTTCCAAAACCAGAAGGACTCCCAAGTCAGTGGTCTCCCTAAAATATGCTTCCCTAAATGACTTGAGTAAAGCTGCAGAGTTTAATAGCAACAGAAACAAGAACTTACGGGTATTGTAACCTTCAGTGTTGGCCTGCATTGCCTGATGAGACAGCTGCTCTAAGAATAAACTGTGAATGAGCCTTTTTGTTTGTCTTCTTTCTTTTGTGAGAACAGCAGATGAAATATTTCTCATTTGTTTGCTTTCCGGGTATGTCTGCTACTGGAACAGTTTGCATTTTTCTTTAATTTCTAAGACTTAAGAATAGGCTAGAAAAATATTGCTTCTAGTAATCTTTGCAAAATTATAATTTCTGCCAGCTAAATAAATATATTCAAAACTGCATGGTAGATGTATATGTTTGCCACCCCTCTTTTTGCACAGTTAATAGTGTAAAAGGAAGTTGCAGCGATGCATTGATTTAAAGTGATTTGCTCTTTAAAAGATTAAATTGGAGAATTAATAGCCTATTTTATTCATGCAGGTCTCAGTGAAGCTATTGTCACTCACTGCACAGACAGCAATCAGATGACCATTCTCTTTTACACTTCAGCTATTCCTTTCTCTTTCTGACCTGTGCCCTTCAAACACCACCTTCAATGCGGGACAAATCTGCAGTGCTGTTACTCTGTCTTCAGCAAGTTCTTTATGTAGATGCTCTTCCTAAGCACAAGACACTGATTACAACATCTACGCTGGCCTTGGCAGACAACTGTAAAAATGTCATTGCTTATCACCTGAACCACCTGCTTTCTGTCCATCAGGTTGTCAGTCCAGGTGGCGTATTTGTAATACAAGGGTTGTGTGTGCCCAGCCTCCCAGGCAGGAGGCTAGTCCTGGGAGGTGTTGCGGTTTTGCACATCCTTATTTGAGGAGCTATGTAATCACAGATGTTGTTCGGAGTAACTGGGCAGAAGGAGAGGAGTTATGGGTAGGAGGGGAGGATGTGAGAAACAGGGGCTGGGAACCATGGTGGGAGCACAGGTATATTGAGGGGTCTCAGAGCATAGGGGCTCTCACTGAGAAGCCATATAACATAGTGAGGGCAGGGAGGCTGCTCTCTGGTGGTCATATATCTATTTAATCCCCAGATCTCCTCCAGTTTAGCAAAGCCCTTAAAACTCCCACCTGCTGTCTGTTACTTGGGGTTGTAAAATAAAAGGATGTCCTCACCTCCTGTCCCCAGACACCAAATTGTCTGAGCTGTAGGCTGCTGTCCTTCTTTTTGGAAATCCCAAGCACACCAAATTTTGCCTCAGAGTAGTAGAATAAGAGTATTCCTGATTCCAGTTCCTCCTTTGCACTATTTCTCACTGGTTTAACGTCTTTCCTCTGTCCTTGTTGAGAGGGTGATGGTGGGCTTACCTTCTTCCTGGCAGACCTGAACTGGAAAACATGCTTGAAAGGCTGTAGGGTGCTGCCTTGGAGCTGATGGCCATAACACTTCATGTCACTATTGGCACTACTCATAAATAGGTGTGTGTATATGTAAATATATACATAGGAAAACCACATCTGAGTGCTGTGCCGGTGTACAGAGACGATTTTTTATAGGACAAAAAGATGAATCCCTTAAAATCTGGATGGTCTCCAAGGAAGAGTACGTGACCTAACTGGTCTCACTCTAAGGAAACATGCAGAGACTAGCAGAATTAATTTCCCAGAAGTACCAGCTCTGTCTCAGCTCGAGACATAGGGCTATTTCTGTCATGAGACAATCTTGTATGTTCACTGCTGAGGGTGACAGCAAATGAAACAGGGAGGTGGTTTTGGCTGTGTAAGCTGTGTCCTCTTGGGCAGTTAAAATGGATCCAGAGTAATATGTATTCTGTTCAATGTTTGCTGTAAACATGTAAAAATTGCCCCTGCTTTATCCTTTTGGTCAGTATAGCCTTCTTGGACTCTCAAAAAAGGCTTTTCATCTTGGGACTTTGCAGTTTTCTTGATGTCTCAGTTTTGCCTAGGCTGGGGTTTTGCAAATTGTTCCCTGGATAAGTATACCAATGATGTTTACTTCCTTGACAAGATTGTGTTCATTTGGCAAATATTACCATTTCTCCCAGGCTTGGAAAATTCATGAGTTTGAGGCTTATCAGGGGAGACAGAAGCAAAGATGGGCATAGAGCATAACAGTGACAATGATTTTCCTATTTACACTGAACATAGTGAAAGTTGTTTCTGAAAAAGGTTGAGGAACCTGCACTCTTAAAATGGGATTCAGAGTTTGGAGTTCATTCTCTGCCCACCAGACTGCAATCATCCAATGTATTGGTCAAATAATTTACTTTTCAGTACTCCTTTACCAGAAGACAAACATGAAGTCTGAAATATCTATCACTGAATTGTGGAGGTTGGAAGGGACCTTGGAGGTCTCTAGTCCAACTCAGGCCCATCAGACCATTCTGGCCTGAGCTACACCATAGTGCACCCAGCCCTGTTTCCTGCTCTTTGTGTCTGGACTCCCTTGGTGGACCCTGGGACTGACTTGTTGCCTGACCTTGCTTGGGGCTTCAGGTGGGACTAGTCACTGTCACCATCCTGACACCACTGCAGGCACTGTCTGTGCTGGGGCCACCCTGTTTGTGCCCACCACAGAGCAGCCCTGTTCATGCTGTGCCCTCCTGCTCACTGATATCCATGAGGCAGTTGCTGAGAAGAGAAAGCTGCTCCTCAGAACAGCAAACAGCCGGAGGGTGAGAGGCAGTGGTCATAGACTGAAACAGTAGATGTTCAGCCTGATGATAAGGAAAAAGCTTTTCCCCATGAAGATAGCCCAGCAGTGCAGCAGGGGCCCAGAGAGGTTGTGCTATCCCCATCCTTGGAGTATTCCAGCCCCACAGGATAAAAAGCCCTGAACGACCTGGTCTGACCCCATGGCTGAGCCTGCTCTGGGCAGGGAGTTGGAGTGGGGTCCTCCCAAGGTTTCTGATGGGCTGCGTGGGTCTGTGGTCCTCAGTCACGTAGGCTGGGCATCTTGAGATGCCCTGCGGTGCTTCAATCAGGAACAGGAGCATTTGAATGTTCCTGCTGAGAGCGTCAGCTCCCTGCGGTCATGAAAGCCATGCTGTGGTCTCAGCTGACAGCCTCAGGAGTTGTGGAGTAGCTCTCCTTGTGGTGGTGAGGGGCTGCCTATCTAATGTGGACTAGCAGCTGCAAGTTGAAATGAATATGAGGTGTTGTGCTTGAGTTATTTGGTAAGGCTGACAAAATGTCTGAAGTTGTAGGAGAATTGTGCCTACTGCACTTTAATCTTGTGTTATTCCTTTTGCTCTTGCTCTCATGGTTAGTTTTTGCAAGCAGTTTGGTCACAAAGTGAATAAAGAAAGGTCCTCCAACCTTCTTCATGCGCTCTCGAGTACCAGGTCTGTTCTTTTTGTAAAGTGATCCAGTAGAAGCAGGCATTTCCAAAGCATGTGAAAGCATATTTTAGTTTTTTAAGGTTTAGCACAACTGAACTAGTGACAGGAAACCTCAAGCACTATATTACTAAGCAATAAATAGCAAGTGACTTTCAGTAAT
The DNA here is from genome assembly GCF_949628215.1 of Phalacrocorax aristotelis. Taxonomy (NCBI): domain Eukaryota; kingdom Metazoa; phylum Chordata; class Aves; order Suliformes; family Phalacrocoracidae; genus Phalacrocorax; species Phalacrocorax aristotelis. The sequence goes on along the minus strand of NC_134311.1, from coordinate 13,686,435 downwards.
TCCTGGAACTCATTCACAGTATTACTACTTGACATTTCTCAGTAATTTTGTGAAGGTATTTCCAGCTGGCTGGTTTAAATTCTGCGTACTGGTTAAATCTGAAAAACAAAACTATTTACCAGAATTGAATTTGAACACAGGCAAAGGAGATGGAATACAAGTGGCCTGAGCCTCATGAGGTAGAAGTTTCATATGCAAAAGCTGTTGGGTTTTCTCAGGAAGCCTTCAGGTATGATCCAGCATAATCAAAATAGTTTTCAGAATAATCACAGAACGGGATACTCACAGACTAGCAACGTTCCTTCAGAGCAGGAAGATGGAGGTCTGAAATGGAAAGCTTGGCTGCAAGGCTGCACTGCTCTTTTTTGATGTTGCAGTGTAAAAGGAGCACTGTGTGAAGTGCCTGCAACCTTGAAAGCAAGTTGTGGAGCTCAGTCCCTGAGGTGAGCCTTGGAGCACTCACAGATTGCAGATATTATTTCTAGTTGGTAGCATGAAAGACTGGAAGACATTTGCCTGCTTCAGGCCACAGCTAGATGCACATGGCATACCAAAGATTATGAGAACTCCCAGCTCCTTCCCAGTTGTTAGCCAGCGACAGTGTCTCTCCCAGCTTGCACACCAAGGAATGGGAAGGAAAATAGTGCATTAGCCCAAGAGACTAAAAACTCAGCTGTGTAAAATTGGTTCCTGGAGAGGTTTCTACGAACCAGTAAGGGTATGACTTAAGGACATAACTTCCTCTTCAGTTAAAAGGAATGCACTTGTGTCACATTTGTTGGAGAGCTTCCTCCTCCTTCTGAAATGGACTCGCCTTCTACCTGGCTCTGCTTGCTGGGAGGCACTGGTCTTTTTTCTTATATCTGGTGGTTGGAAATGCAAATCATGAAGAGTCTCTATTTGTATCTGAAGACTTTGTAGGTGAATAATTTAAACTCTGTGGCTCATTTTACCCATTCATAAAGTGGACACAGTGAAAAATATGCATACACACATATGCACACAGGTCTCAGGAGTCATAGCAGGCAAAAAGCAGTTTCGGGCTTTGGAGATGTCTTGATTTTTTTTTTTTTGATTGAAAACTAAATCTTCTGAAAGGGATAGACTTCTCTGACCACTGCAAAGACCCTAGGGGACACCTGGGATTCCAGCCAAGGCAAGAGATCTAACTTGCAGTATTTTAAATTAGCTATTCCAAGCTTCAAGGGATTGCCCTTTACTGATGAATAAGTGCTTTCTTCTCATTGTTATTATTTGTACTGACCTGGTTGATTTCAAGGTGTACTGCGTCCTAAATTTATTTATTTAAAATTAAATATTAAAGGATGTGTGTTCAATACTAAAGACAGTGAAGGAGACTTCAGTGGATTTCAACAGCTTTTGCAAGTCAATATGGGAAAAATGCTTCTGGCTGAAGTAATAAAGGCCATGTGTACATGTACAAATAATATAAGTACCATGGGGTAGTATAAAGCTATTTTCTGCATTTTGCATTTGGAATATTGAGGCACATGGAGGCAAACGGCTCATCCAAAGTGCATAAAGGAGTATTGGGACACAACTGGGAACGGTACCCAGATGCCCTGAGTCTCAGAGTGATATTGCACTTGCCAGCTTTTACAGAGAGGGCTTGGGAAACTATCTGTTCAGTTCTATGTTGGCTGTTTGGTTTAAGTTGGTAGTCCTGTAAAAAAGCTAATGTTCAGTGTTTCAAATAAGAAGATTTTGATTTTGAGATCTGGTGCTCTAAGCTTTTTATAAACATCATGTTACTGAAATCTGAGTGTCTTTAACACTGTCAATGCAGGGAATCATGCAGGGGAACACAATTATTCTAAAATAATTGTGGAATTTTAATTATTCTCATCCCCATTTTTAGAAAAAAATGGTTGCTTTAAGATGACCTTAGAAGCAATAGTATAAAGATATATCAATAGGGAAACAATAGAATTTCCTCCCCCCTCTCCCCCCCATGTGTATGTTATAGTTCCATACTCATTTGTAAGTGCTTAAATTTTTGACCTTCCTTTAGTTTTTCCCTATGGTAGGGAATTTATTTTTTTCTTTCATGCAAAAATCCTCCTTCGCTCACTCCAAGATGTTAACATGGTTGCTGCACTTGGCTTCAGGCTTGAATCTTGGCAAGGAAGCTCTCAATTATTAGGCAATTTTTAAAAATAAACACAGTTTCAGCTGTTTTATGCAAAGGAGGAGTGCAAAATGCTAGCTGTTTTCCAAGACACTTTGTAATGCCCTGAAGGGTAACGGTTGAAAGCAAGGGGCTAAAATACACAAGTATTTCAAATCTGGCAGCAGTGCTAAAACAATTTTTATTCTGATGTGGACCAGGTTTGCTCTGGACAAGTGTATATCTGTACAACATGTAACATGTGTCTTATTTGCATCTGGCCTCTAATATAGCTGTATGTCAAACAGCCAAGAGTACACTTACCCAATTTGTCAATTATAATTTGGGGCCATGTCCATTGCAAGATTTCATAGCTTACTTGTTGCAAAAAGAGCAGTAACAAAACAGGAGCACTGCTGCACTGCACTTGGGGGATCTCACTTTCAGTTTTATTTTGAGTGCAAGTGAACATTCAAAAGAGTTCTGATGAAGGAAAAACCTTAAAAAAGCTCTCTTTTGGCTTCTTTGCTTCTCTGCAGAGAAGCAAATTGAAGTGTGCCTGGGAATGGGAAGCAGTTGAGAAAATACCCCTGGGGAAAGAAGGGGAAGAGGAATGAGGGGTATAAGCTGCTGCTGGTACTTTCTAGAGTTGGGAAAATGAGGAGGGGGAGCAAAGGTTTGCAGGGAAGGTACTGACGGATCATCTGAAAGAAATCCAAGGCTGTTATTGCATGGAGCTGACAGAGGTTGAACAAGGTTTATCAGATGAGGGTTGGTTTGGTGGGCTTGTGGCTAGCCCTCTGTAGCGTGTTTGAGAAGGCAGCTTCCACCTTGCTGCATTTCAGCTCTCAGGCTTTGTTAAAGAAACAAGGTAGAAAATGAAAGCAGAAATATTTTTTCAAGGACAAAGAGATCAGAAGGCTTTGGTTTCAAAGTTCTGTAACAGAAACTGAAGCAGCTTGATTAGTTAAAAAAAATCCACCTTTAAATAGTGATTAAACACTAAAATTTTTTAAAAATGAATTTCCCATCAAAATACCACCATTTAATTTTCAACAGAGTACATTAGCTTCATGGAACTCTGTATTTCAGGAGGAAATATTTTGGTCTACAGTTTGTGACTGGCTCCTGAGCTCAGGACCATTATGTCAGAGCCTCTGTTGGGCTTCTCCTTGTGCCTCAGGCTGTAACCACAAAATAATTGCTATAGCTGTGGTAGGAATGGGCCTAGTGGATTTTATTTTTGTCACTACAGCATCTTGAGAGAGGGGGATGGAAATCACTTTAGAGCCTACCACTGGGTGAAACAAAAGCTGAGAAGCTGTCACGCTCTTATGAGAAAGAATCTAAAGCACTGTAGCTCTTCAAGTGAATGCCCCCACAAACATGGTCTTCACATACAGGGAGGAAATGTCTTGATGGTCCCATGGCTCCTTCCTTTCAGGTGGTCCAGTCCAGTCCCACCAACATCTGATTTTGGGAAAGAGCGCCCATGCACACCATATACTAACAGCGAATGATGGCATGGAAGTGTTGGTGGCCATGGAGACCTTTGCCTTGCTAATGACAAATCCAGGCAGAAGGGGACAGATGAAAGTTAGTTTTAGTCGAAGCCTGTTGGGGCTAAAGTTTGCTTTGTGGGATTCAGGATCTGCATTCATTCTTGCCGCGTCTGGTTTCCATTAGAGGGCAAACATTACAGATATCCCTTTTCAACGCCAAAAAGGCCTCTGGGAAGAGAATAGCTCTGTGCCCACTCAGTGTCCCAAAGCAGGAGTCTGTAAAACCCAGAAGATTAGATGTATGCAAAAAAGCCTAGGTTCTATTAATGCCAGGTTATATTAATGCCAGGGACAAAATGACTCTTACAGTACTGCAGCCCTTAATTAAAAAAAAAAACCACCATAAAATCATAGCTGTTCTAGTATAGGTTGCTAAAAAGTTAGTGCTATTTTATTGTAATATTGGTTGAGGTTGCTAGGTTGAAGTCAGGCAACTTTCCTGTACTTGTGTGTATTTCAGGCAAACCTCCCCAAGAAAGGATTCGCAGCAGTGGAAGTATCTTTCCTCTCATCAGCCACAGAACCTGCCTGTGCTGGGGACCCAGCTTTTTATTATAACAACTTTACCTTTTTAATGGTCTTCTCTGTATAATTTTTAAATTATGAAGCTTTACAGTTTTACATATTACACAATTTGTGTCTTAATGTACCAGAAGTATTATGGGTTCTCTGAGATAAATGTGAAATTCACACTACTCAGAAATCTCTTTTTCAGAAGGAAAACAAATGCACTGACTTACACCCTCTCTCTCGGCTCCAAGGCCAGGGTGGAGCCTGCATTCGTTTGTCTGTTAAAATAAACAAAGGATCTATTAATGGTTTTAGTGGACCACATAGTCTCAAAGCTTGTGGGCTCTGAATCAATGCTATTAAAAATACCTGTTTGCTCAAGAAAAAGACAACTAAACCCCATAATTTCTGGAGCTAGAAATACTGAAGAAAATTAAAGCACCTTTCTGTTGCTTTCATGGGTACACATACTGTCCCCTTAACACACTTCTATTTATAGGACTAGGTCAGGTCTTATTAGCCAGGTGCAGAATTCTGTGATTAAGAAATAAAATCCTGAAAATTACTATTTGTCACTTCCTTTTCATGCTGGCACTCCCACACAACAATAACAAGCACTCGAAAAAGCTTTAAATAAATTATTTATTAAAGTGGTGAGAAAATTACTGAAGTAAAGATAATTGCACTGGATTTGATATGAAAATGAAAATATAATCTTGGGTCAGGAAACTGATTTGTTGCTGGGGAACTAATGTCACATTCCCTTAAAATATATCTCTGAGGACAACAAAGAAGGAACAATAATGTTTAAAGTAGAAAAATATATTCCCAAATATAGAAGGTTAGAGAAGGTATGGTTACATCAGTCTGTATGAAATAAAATAATCTGTTCTAATAAAAAGTGTAGGTATTACTTCAGGCTATTTGTGTTATCAATACTGTTGTTTCTAAAGGGATCCTTATGCCAAATTTTACCTTATGCAAGAAATTGTTTTTACACAAGGATGTTTGTTTGACTGCTTTACTGTGATACTGAGAAACCTATAGAGATCAAAACCAGCATGTTGCATATTATGTTCAGTGTAAAAAAGTATCTGCCTCTTGTCGCCAAGCTATAAAAGTAAGCAAAGGTGCCATTTTCAGTATACTTTTCCTCAGCTGTTATCTGCAGAAGTTCACATATTATTTTGGGTGAAAATCTGACTCCACTGAGATAATTGGTATTTCCAGCATTGTTTTTGATGTGGTTAGCAATCAGTCATCCACATCTAGAAATTTAAAAAAATTTTAAATTGAAACCCTTTAATGTAAATTTTTTTGTTTTATGTTTGCTCACAGGAAAATCAGTTTAGAGGGGATGAGTGACTATAATTTTGAAAATAAACATTGCATTTTTTATACGGATTTTTGAGATATTTTTATTATATATGTCTCAAATACATGTATTTATGTGGACCAGTGGGTTATTTTTCTGATTTTCAAATAAGAAAAAAAAGTACTTTTGAGACTACTGGCAACAAACTCCCTTCCTACAGCATTTTCTCGGGGGCTGCCAGTGGTCCAACCTGCAGGTGCTGTGCTGTCAGCAGAGATGACCAGAACTGCAATGTTTCCTGCAGCTATCAGCTCTGCCCTGACTTGTTTCATAGCCGTGGCAATGATTTTAACATCCTTGGATATATAATTACCTGGTGTAAATTGTCATACTGCCATGTAAGCCATTAACACTAGCAGTGAGGCTCAGCCTCACTGTGCCTTGGTTTACTCTTGTGATGAAATGAGCAGAACAGGCTGCACTTGCCAAGTGCATTGTACTGGGTAAATAATGAACAGATGTCAAATGCTCTGGGCCTCTCCAATGGAGAAAAAAAACAACCACCCACCAAATAAAGAAGCTGTAGGAATGGCTAGGAGTGGTGTTATATTCAGAAATCTTCACAGAGGTGGCAGGTGAATTATTAGGAAAGTGAGCTGTGGCAAAGACTGGTTACGCTTATTTCCTCATTAAAATATTTGTTTACAGATCTAAGTTCTTCTGAGCAGTTGTTTTGAAGTTATGATAATGGGCACATTTAACTCATGTAATGTTTAACTTGCAGTATTCTATTTGTTCAAGGTTTCAGAAGTATTATAAGATCAAATGTGTGTTGTGGGAGAGAAAAAGTCAAACAATATCTGAATTCCAGTCAGGCTCCAGGAAGACACAAGTCTCCTGCTAATCTATTAAAGACTAAACCTTTACAGCTATATTTTGTTTGCTACCAGTAGCTGCCAGCTACTCTTATACTGCATATCTGAATTACATTTTTTCTCTTAGGAAGCTATCAAGTCCCTGAAAAGCAGTATTATGCACAGGAACCTAACCGTACATAATAAGAGTTACTTCTGCAAAAGGGATCCTCAAAGCTTAGATTTTTTTTGTTGTTAAAGAATTCTTTTTGTATTAATGTGGTTGTGTAGATTTTTTTGGCTGAGCTGCAAAGGACAATGCTGTACAAGCTTTAATGAAGAGTTATCATGAAAAGGATAGCAAAAAAATGGCAAAAGGGTTTGATGGCTTCCATGGCTGCTTACGCACTTCATCCCTCCTACTGCAGCAAAATGAAAAGCAGAAGGAGCAGTGTTATGACTAGCCTGAGATAAGGAGGGTGCAAAAGGCAGTAAATCCTCTGGGGAGCACAAGCTGTCCTCAGCTCACAGAGAGTTGTATGCTGCTGTGGTGGGAAGGGGAAGGTGAGTGAGGATGGGGGCTCCTGGAGGCATTCTGGGAGAAGGATTATGGCCTTGGAGGAAACCTGGGGGGATACCACTGGGACTGAACTTCTCATGGCTTCAGGGACTGAGGTTTTAAGGCTCATAACAAAAACACAGCTGCAGGCTTGCAAGTGCTCAATTTTAGTCATCGTCGATAAAATTATTGTCTATTAAAGGATCTGTGGTTATGGGAGGGTGGGTGTTTAAAAACTCTTCTTATTTCTTAGAAAGCCAGACATGCTCAGTAGGCAGTGCCTTCCTCTGAAGTCACCCAGCAGCCACAGCAGAAAGCAATGCCCACATCCGTGGGGTAAGCTCATGGAGGAGTGGGGCTGTTTTGTGCTCTCCAAGGTGAACACCTGCAGTGCTGTTATGCCACCACAGAAAGGGACCTCCTTCCAAAATATGAACCAGGGAACCTAACTCACTGCCCTCCAAATGGGTGGCAGCATCTTCCAGCAGCTCTTCTTTACACCCATGTTCTACATTTTACCTGATCCCGCTTCTGGCTGTGGCCTTGCTGATGCTGCAGGGTGTCCTTTGTTTGCTGTAAGCTTTGCAAGAGTGCCTTTCTCCTGCACTAAGAATTAATTTGCAGTGCTGCAGCTTGTACAAATAATTCATGTGGCTCCTTCCTGCCTGCTTTCTCTTGCTCTTGTTAAATCTAAGTTTTGTGAGTCTTCTGTGCTACCCTTCCCAAGGGTAAGTAATATCGTAGTGCTTGACAGAGACTGCTGGAAGGAGAAACTTCATTAAAGCTGTCAGAAAGTCTCCACAGTTTACAGTTGCTCAATGTTTGTTTGGCTGCAACATTATTAATTCCTTATCAAGGATGTTAGAAAAAAACACTAACATTTTGGGCAAAAGCATGTTTCCATTCAACCTGATACATGTTAGCTGTGCGCTCTTCTCATAAATCCAAAGCAATAGCCTTTGCTCATTTACCACCCACCCCCCCAAAATAAAAAAAACAAACCTGCTTGTACACAAACTTATAAAAACAGGGATAGAGAAATTAATTTTTCTAATTTAAATAAGATATTTTAGAAAGACTTGAATGAAATGAGGTTGCAGTTGAAGAGGAAAAAAACAGGTGATTTGGGATAGTAACTGAAAGACATTATACCCACCCTGATGAATTTTACAGGGCGCATGAAGGGTTTATTGGATACCAGTACTTCTATAAGAAAAGTAGGATTCTAGCCCTTGCTCTTGAAGGCTGAATTTCCATCCATGAACCAGACGGAGGGGTGCTCATGGGTGAGGAAGACTCCTTTTCTGCCTGAGTGTAGCCATAAAACCTTTGGTATGCTGGAGAAGAGGCGCTTTCCCCATGCAGACAACCTCACCCATTTTGTTGTTGTTATTGTTGTTTGTTGCTTGGTTTTTCCCCCCTACTTGCTAGCCGGAGCCTGTGTGCTAAAAGCTGGAGAGGGTCCTGCTTTGGCTGAAGGAGTGCACAGTGCTGGGAAGGGCGTGTGTGCAAGCCCTCCGTGGTGTGGGTACCGTGGCTGGGCAGCCATGGGTGGTCCCACTGCTTGCAGGGGATGAGCTGCAAGCACACCCTTGTCTTCACTGGGTCACTGGGAAAAGTCTTTTCCTTCACAGGAAACTGTTTCATTCAGTTTCCCTCTGGTGTGCTGTTTACCAGGACATGCTGGAGGACCTGCATCCCTTCCCCACCAGTGTTTCTTGCTCTGTACAATCATCTCTCATGTTACTCCAGAAATTATATCAACAGCATAGACAGATGAGCCTGCAGGGAGAGGAAAGCTGGTGAGCACCGACCGCAGAAATGGTGGCAGAGAGACCAGCTGAGCTGGGGGATGCTGTGACCTGCTCCCATCCTGCTGCAGTAGGACTTTGGCTAAGCCCTTTCACCTCTCCACGCCCCTCCTTTCCCGTCCTTCTTCCAATCTATTTAGACAGTGAATGGCTAAGGGCAGGGCCTGTCTTTTCTTGACATTTTGTATGTGTACAGTGACTAACATAAAAGTCTTGTGATTTCATCTGGGACTACTGCTCCAGTTCAAGTGGCACCCAAAATACATGTTTAAGCTCCAAGTAATTAAACCCTAAGTAATACCCCCTGGTGGAAGGTGGAAGTCCCCTCTGTTAAGCAGAAATCACAATTTCTGTTCTGAGTTAGTGCTTTCATATGAACCCAAACACTTCAGGATCTTTGAGAAGTTTGGTCTCAAGTGCAACGGGTGTGTGGAGAGGGGTTTATACTTTGAACGTGTTGCTATGAACCTACCGTGCTCCAGCCTGCAGTCCTGCACATGTATGGCACGCTTCCCTGGTACTTGACAAATTCTTATAGTCTCCTGATAGGTATTTTTTGATAAGACTTTGCATTCCCATAATGTTTGTTCCAATTCCTCTCACCTTCCTAGGACCACTGGACTTGACAGAAGTATTTAAAACGGCCACTAGTGAGTTTTGTTTTTCTTTCTCTAATTATGCCATGGCTATGTCTTTTACTTGTGCAAAATCTTGATGTCTGCTCAGGGGACATATGTCCCATGCACTCCCTCAACAGGGTCCCCTCAGGATGGATATTAAGGCATTTTCTCCACATTGCTGGTGGCAAATTGCAGGTCCTGCTTTGAACAGTGGCACTGTTCCCATTCAGCTGAAATGGAAACAGACTCAGTCCTTCAGTCTCTGCAGTTAGTTTATCTCCAGTTTAGTAAGGAATGACACCACCAAGTCTGTGCTGGAAGTTTCGAGGCTTTGGTTTTACATGAGGCCACCCAGAAGCCAGACAGTAAGAACAGAAATGCTGCTGCAATGAAGCTTTCCTGCTTGTTGTGCTTTGTGCCACTGTATGGCATATGTAACAGTGCCTCAGAGAAACTCTCCTAACCTTCCCACCAGGAGAGAAATATCCTGATTTTGGCATGGGAAATGAGTGGATAGGAAAGGGAGTGGAGCTAATAATGAAGGGTAACTGCAGACACACTGATCACCAGAGATACACAGATGTCAAGCTTTCTCCCTGCCGGGTGATATTCCTGGAAGACAGAGCTTTTGCCTGTCTTGGTAGAGGATAAATATAATGTTCTCCATCCTTCAGTTAAAAGTAGAAAACTGGGGGGAAGAAGGGGTGTCCTGCTGCCAGCATATTTAGCTGCTAAAGTAAAGAATCTTTCAAAAAATCTTTTCAATTTGCTAAGGAGTGACAGAAGAGTCTGTATAAGGCAGCAGATCATCCTAGATGTGTTACTCACTGCAGATTAATTGTGTGAGATTGTTTTGGTACTACAGACACACTGAGATATTGAACAGTGGATTAACCATGCATCAGATACCTGACCTGACTTGCCATTATCCCAAAGCATTGCAATGTTTAGCTTGCCAGCCAAGCATGCAAAATGGGTTTGCTGACATCAGGGTACAGTACAAAGAGGGACGGTCCGGCCGGGAGAGCCAGAGGGACGTCTCGCGTTTTTATGGGCTGACATCACATCTGGAAAGCTGCTGCCCTCTGTTGAGTCAGCTCACAAAAGGCAATCATACGATTCTGATCATCCAATCACTTGGATGGAGGAAAACGTGCTGTTTCTGCCAGCAGACTCGTTGTAACTAAGCCTCTGCCTTTATCAGAGAATGTTGAGAACACTGCATAGAGCTCATCCATAAATCTCCACCTGTTTTCCTTGATTGTAACCTCGTTTGCCACTTGCAGGTTTTCTAAGCTACATAGGTGGGTGTTGCCTGGTTAGCCTTTACCAGCTGTGCTTTTACTGGATTGGGGCACGAATGTCTTGTTCATGCCTGAAGCGCTGGAGCCCTGCTCCAGTACAAAGCATGATGGTGGGAACAATGCACCTGGCATGCTCCTCTTTTGGACAGTCTGAATATAGTTCTCAATTCCTTTGCTGGTAGGAAAATCCAGAGGTTTAGAGAATAAGAACAGAACAAAGAGGATAAAAAGTACTTTTTTTTGTATATTCTCTGTCATTTGAAGTCTAGAAGGGTGTCTTGCTTCCCTTTTACTGCTGGCTGCCATAGCTCTTGAGATACCAAGCATGATTTTTTTTGAGGTTCTGTTCTCTTATTCACTATGAATTTTACTAGCAGGAAAAAAAGAATGAGATACTGCAGTGTCATATTGATTGCAAATATCTGTCTCTTATGGTCATTGTCACATCAAACAGGTAGAGCATCTCTTTGTTGTGGTTTGTATCAAGCACCCTGTTGCTTTCTGCTACAAACACACTTGAGAATTACTTGTTCGTTGGTTACCTATCACTGTCTCAAATATTCTGTAACACCTCTCCACGTTCCTTTCTCTTCCCTTCTATCTTTTGAGATGTGCAGAGAACTCCTAAGTAAAGCCCTAAAGACTGAGGCAAAGAGACTGTCGTACATCTAGGGAGAAAAGTGGGTAACTACTACCATCTCCAAACAGCTCGGACTGTAAAATTCACTTAGTAATTTCTGTATTGACCCCCCAGTTGCACTTCATCTGTGTAAAGACCACTCCTATCTATCAAAAAGCTTTCACTGGGGGTAAACCAATCACCACTTAAGTGGCCAATCCTCCTCCTTTTAAAAAATATACATCTTTATTGTAGGCATGTTTCTGTTCAGTTTTAGCTTCCAGCCATTGAATGACATTTTGTGTTTTTACTTGCTTGATTGAAAGCAGCATATAGTATTGGAAAAGTACCCCCAAAGTAGGTACTGCCAGGCAGTGACCAAGTCACTGTTTTAACTTTTTGTTGCATTTATTAGTGAGATTTCTCAGGTATCTGTTATAACAAGGAAAATTTTCAAGACTAACGATTGTGGCTTTTTTGCCAGAATGTACTCTGAAGCATAGACATCAGGACTGGACAGAGATTTCCAGCGTCAGCTTGCAACTGCTGTAATATTTGCAAAAGTAACATAGAGCCCTAACACTTGCTAACAGTTCTCATTGGCTTCTGGTGAGACTTATGGTATTTCAGATATACTTTTATTAGTAAGAGTTGGCACCACCATTTTATTGTGACTGTAGCTTTATGAGTCGTATGTGTCTAGTTCTTAGGAAGGCCTCAAATAGCTATTTTCAGTCAGGTGGGACTTACAGATGGGGAATGCCAGTTACTGGGGACTGGGGAGTGTATTAATCTAGTCTTAGGGAAAAATCAGAATCACCCTAAAATGAACATTTAAGACATATAGGATCAGCTGCCTTCTGAAAGTGCTGTCTCTGAATGTAGAGGAACCCTAAGCACCTGTGGTAGCCTCATCTCCTAATTTTTAGATGGCTGGAGGTGAGAAAAATCCCAAATAATGTTACTGTGCTGCATTGTTCTGTGACTTGAATAGGATCATAGCTTTATGTCTAATGATGGTGTTTCCCTGTCACCAGTGAAAACAGGATTAGCACAAAGCATCCCACTGCTCTGGAGCGCTCTGCAAGCACTGGTGGCTGGTGCAGGGACAGGTGTGCAAGCAAGAGAAATTGAGACTTTTGTAGGGGCTGGTGAAGTATTCAGGCTGTAAGCAAGGAGCTCCCTGACTTAGTGCAGATACCCAGGCAGCTGCTTTTGCCTGAGGTAGAAGACTTGCAAAGGGATTTCTCAGATAAATCCTTCTCCTCTGCTTCTGCTCCATCCTCCTTCCTGCACAAAAAAACCCTGCCCAGTTGAAGCCTGTCCAGAGAACTACAGGGAACAGGCTATTTTTACTTCAGCTGCATCCTAATAGTGTGCAGGGGGCACAACTCCTGCTGAATGAACAGGAAGGAAAGGATATTTGGTGCATGGCATTATCCCATTTCTGGGCTGTGCTGTTAACTGCTTGATGGCTGTTTTATAACAACCATCTCCGCTTCCAGTCTGCATATAGACTTTTAGCTCATCCTCTCTCACTGTTTCACACAGACCTGGGCTCTCTGCTGCCACAAGGTCTGAAAGGCTCTGCTCAGTCATTCTGCAGATGAGTCTGAACCGGCTCTTGGCAGAGATGCATCCCTCCAGCTCCTCAGGACGGTTATTGCTCCAGGGCAAGGACACAAGCAGGTGTGCCACAGCCAGCTACACAGGTATCAGAAGGAAAGCAGGGATGTTGAAATCTCTGGAAATGTGCCTCTGTACTCTGCTTTCCTCAGTGTGCCAGACGTAGCCTGTTTGAGAAGTTTCTTTCCCTCGTGGGTCTTAAGGTGAGTGGTAATGAAAGCTGGCCTGAATTTATACCCACTGGAGTTTATAGTGCTGTTCTGCATTAAAAAAACCAATCAGAAATTGAAAGGTGGAGACAAATTTGTTTGGAAGCTCCCAGTAAAGATTTCATTCCTCTTTGGAAGCCTTTGGGAGCTCTCTGAAAGGCTGTTGGACCTGAATGAAACAGGGAATTGCATGTGCAAATTCTTGCCCAGAAGGTTTCTAAATCCCACCTGAAACCTGAGAGATGTGGTAAATCACGTGTGACAGAAGTCTGTATTTGCTTTTCATATTTACCAGGGATATTAGAGCCTTTTTTTACAAGGAAGGCAGCAAAAGTGAAAAAATATACAGGCTGTTTTTGAAAGGAGCTTTCGATTCAGTGAAAGTAAACCCTACTATTAGTGCTGTTGGGAGCTTCCTGGTTAACTTAATTTTATCCAGGGAATAACTGGGAAGGTCACTTGTTGAGTAGGCAGGACGTATGGGATAGAGCCACAGCCCACTCCTTCCTTACGGCTGCAGGATCCAATACACCGGATCACTCACCTGCAAAGGCAGGAGGGCTGCTGGACTGCGCTGCTTGCAGTAGCAGCAAGTTGGGGATGCATACAGTGATAACTCCATTAGCCATAGGAGCCCTTCTCCTGCATACAGGATATTTATTTCATCACAGAGACAAAAATACAGGTACTAATGATCAGTAGACTTAAAAAATATTACCAAATTTTGGGATGTGCATGTGGTCCCACTGCATGGAGTAGCGAAGATCTTTGTTTTCCCTTCAGAAAGTTTGTATCTATGATTTGAAGAATGCTTATTATTTCACCCCAGTGAATAAATGCTTTGTTTGCTAGCAGATCAAAGATATTCTAGAGCAGATTTCTTTCCATATTGTTAGAGAAATTGTGGTTATAGACCACCAGCATTCATTGGCCATCTACCAGACAGACTTTTATGGCCATTTGGCAAAGATGCTGGGAAAAGTATGTAGAGTTTGCTACTATTGGCAAAATCCTACTCTGTCCTATTAAGTGTGGATAGCACATGAAAGTAGATTATAATAAATACAATATGTGGGTGCATTAAAGCTGATCTTGAAAGGATCTGAGAAAAAAAAAACCAACACAAACAAAAACCTATCTGAGATTTTTATAGGTTTATCAGATCTAAGTATGTGAGACTGGCCAGAAAAGGTAACTGTACACTTGGTGCTTTTCAGGAGCCAGTGGAAATTTAAACTAGAAATCTGAAAAGAAAAAATATCCCACAGAAAATAGTTCATATCCTGTAATTTTCTTAATACAGGACTGTAAGTAGTTGCCATCCAGTCTAACCATTCTGCCTGCACATAAATCACATGCCTCTTTCTGTGGCCTGGAGATGGTGTGGGGGGAAATCCTATTGCTCCTAAATATGAATGTTCACCTCTGTCCATGGAACAAAGGATTCCCCTCGTTAAATACTGAATCTCAGTTGGGGATGGGAAGAACAGCAGTGTTCCTCCAAGTGCAAGTTGCTCAGGGCAATCCTACTGCAATGTTAGTATGAGCCACTATAATGCCAGTTAAACTTTAACCTAATTTCTACTGCTAAACCAATGTTTTTGAGCGGTCAAGGCAGGAGACCAGGGACAAAAAACCCCACAAATCAATGGGCCCTGACGCCATCCACCCGAGGGTGTTGAGAGAGCTTGCTGACATCATCACAAGGCCGCTCTCCATAATCTTTGAGAAGTCATGGAGAACAGGGGATGTCCCAGAGGACTGGAGGAAGGCAAATGTTACCCCTATCTACAAGAAAGGCTCGAGGGAGGATCTGGGTAACTGTAGGCCCATCAGCCTTACTTCAATCCCTGGGAAAGTTATGGAATGAATCCTCCTGGGGGCCATCACAAGTCAATTGAAGCACGTGACTGGGAACAGCCAACATGGCTTCACTAAAGGCAGATCGTGCTTGACAAATCTGGTGGCCTTCTATGACACAGTGACTTGCCTTGTTGACATGGGGCGGGTGGTGGACATTGTCTACCTGGACTTCTCCAAGGCTGTTGATACAGTCCCCCATAGTCTCCTTCTGGAGAAATTGATGCGTTATGGCCTAGACAAGTGGTCTGTGCAGCGGGTGGGGAACTGGCTGACAGGCCGCACCCAGAGGGTGGTGGTAAATAGCTCTTTCTCAAACTGGCAACCTGTCACAAGTGGCGCCCCCCAGGGACTGACATTCAGCCCAAAGTTATTCAATCTCTTCATGAGTGATCTGGACAACGGCATCAAGTGTAGCCTGATGAAGTTTGCTGATGACACCGAGTTGAGTGGGGAAGTAGACACTCCAGAAGGGAGAGCTGCTCTGCAGGGAGATCTGGACAGGTTGGAAGAGTGGGCCAGCAAGAACCTTATGAAGTTCAGCAAGGACAAGTGTAAGGTTTTGCACCTGAGAAAACATGATCTGGGAATGAAGCACAGACTGGGATCCACCTGGCTGGAGAGCAGCGCTGTGGAAAGGGACCTGGGGGTGCTGGTGGACAGAAAGCTCAACATGAGCAAACAGTGTGCTGCTGCGGCTGAGAAGGCCAACGGGATGCTGGGTTGCATCAAAAAGTGCATCGCCAGCAGAGAGAAAGAAGTCATTATCCCGCTCTACTCAGTGCTTGTCAGGCCGCACCTGGAGTACTGTGTACAGTTCTGGTCCCCGCTATACAAAAATGATGTGGACAGGCTGGAAGGGGTCCAGAGAAGGGCCACCAAGGTCATCAAAGGACTGGGAAGGCTGCCATATGAGGATAGGCTGAGACAACTGGGTTTGTTCAGCCTTGAGAAAAGGAGGCTCAGAGGGGATCTCATCACCATGTACCAGCACTTAAGGGGTAGTTACAGAGAAGATGGAGGCTCCCTTTTTACATGGAGTCCCATGGAGAGGACAAGGGGGAATGGACACAAGTTGCTCTTGGGGAGATTCCGATCGGACAAGAGAGGGAAATTTTTCACAGTGAGGACAGTCACCATTGGAATAATCTCCCCAGGGAAGTGGTTGACGCAGCCACGTTGGACACCTTCAAGAGTCGGCTGGACAGGGTGCTGGGCCATCTTGTTTAGACTCTGCTCTTCCTAGAAAGGTTGAGATGATCCCTGATGTCCCTTCCAACCTGTGATTCTGTGAAAAAACTACTGTCAATTGGTGCTGTTTAATGTTTAGCTTTGGGATATTTTGGTTAATCTCTGCAGGTAGCTGTGTCAGCGTCCTGGTGATAGGGAGAGGAGGGCTGAATATCTTAGTTAAAGCCTTAGCTGAATCCTTCCACCACAGACTGTTTGTGTGGCATGAGGCAAGCTGGACCAATCCCGTAGCACCTGACTACAAGGCTTACTGCAGGGATCACTTCTGCTTGGGTCAGATTTTTTGAAGACCAGTGCTCATCTCCAGAGGTGGACCCTGGGCTTTTTGTCCATGAGGATGTGACTGCCTGGTTGCAGCTGGAACCTAGTGGCTGCTTTTCAGAAAGAAGTGAGGTTTCAGGCACACCTTTTTGCATAGTGTTTGACAAGCTACAGGTGGTTTCCTGTGCAACAGCTGGTTTAATTGCACCGCCTTCCTTGGGTATTCACTCCTCCACTGCAATGTGTGGGGACCTTTCTTTGCTGCTTCTGGCCTTTTGGATTTCACTCCAAGGACCAGATACTGAAGCGTTAAGTAACTCAGCATCTGACTTGAGGTTATCTTTAATCTTACATTCAATCCAGTCTTGAGTAACTTGTCTGAAGTTACTGAGTCCAAATCTCCCATGTTCAGGTGTCTGGGTTTGTGCAAGCATGGAATAAGAACAATGTCTTTCACTCGCCAGATTTTTCACTGAATTTTTCACCAATACTGAATAAAAGATGAAAAGGACTCCAGATGAATCACCAGCAGGTGCCTAAGAAAGCCTTGACAGCCCCTGCCACCCTCCTTGGCCTTTTCCCATCAGGCAGGATATACAGAGGAAGATGGCATCATCAAGCAAATTATGGAAGAGATGACATCAATTAGATCTGCAGCATACTTCAGACTACCAAAAATTAGAGGCATAGGCAGAGTTCAGCTTCTTGGGTGAAAGAAGGAATTCTTTATAGTAAGGCAGAGATTTGCCTGAGTAATATTGGGGTTTGTCTCGAAATACTTGCTATATTTCCTAATGTAATTTTTCCTGTTTTCTTCAATCTGTTGTCTTAGTATTTTTCAAACTCACATAAAGAAATGTGTTCTGTTCCATGTTGTTCATGTAACACTGAACTGCTTAGCTGAGCACATAAAATACAGATATTTTTATTTTAGATGAGGATACAAATCTCCAAAGAGAGTAGATAGCCTCTCAACTAAATTTCTTCCATCCTCTCACACTTTGCTATGAGGTGTTGGAAATTGTTAATTTAATGGAAATAAATGATGGTTATGGCTTAATATTGAAAGCCTAGTTACACTTCCACTGTGCAGACTTTTTACAGGGAAGCTTTTTACTATTAGGAAAATGAGCATAGAAATGGTCACTTAGAAGTGTACTTATATGTTATTTTTCTTTTGAGCAGAAGATCATCTCAATAAGAAGCCTACCCAGGGCAATGTGAAGCTTAGTATGTAAGTTTGATCTTATCAGAAGAGATTTTTACCTCTCCTCCTGTTCAGAGAGGCTCTGTTTTTTATTGCCCCTGCAAGCTTGGGAATATGACAATGTTGCCTTTTGTGGCAAGGACAGGAGTAAAAATCTTAAAAAAATGTGTTTTGGGCCATGTTTCTGAAGGACATTAACTTAATTTGTCCCAAATTCTCTCTGTGGCAGGGCTGGGAAAAATTCAATATTGTAGTAAGTTGTTGGCTCTTACTTAACATAGGAGATGAGTCATTATACCAGTTCTGGCAGTGAATAGACTTAATCCTGGGAACTGCAGTTAACTGATCAAGGATGGATTTTCTTGTTGCTCTTAATGACATACCTGTGTTAAACTTGAACTAGCCTGCTACCACTGACATTCTGTTTGAAAAGTGACTATTGATAGGGTGTGAAAAAGAAAGCTTAAGTTGCTGATGTGGCAATTTCAAATCACCTCCTCAAGCTTGTCAATTTTAACTCTTGCACTTTGTAATGTAGCCCACAAAACCCATATGATTTATCACCCTTGGCTCTTAATATTATTGCATATGAAAAAAAAGAGGAGGAAATTATCTGCTGTGTGATAAAACTCTTCCAAGTAGAGAAGGTGACAGTCCCTGATGCGATGCTGTAGAAGCAGCCATACCCTGAATCGCCATTTGAACACCTTCGCTCAGTGTCCTGGCAATAATCGGTATGTGAAGGAATCAGTTTCCACAAAGCCAAGAATGATGTTCACTGCATAAATGAGTGATCATTTCAGGTCATCACTCCCTGAGGTCTCCTCCCAGCATATGTGAACTGTGTTGACCTAGGCCTCCAGCTTCTTTGTCTCATTTGTCACAGATCTGGTTGAAGTTGCCATCTCTGCCAGCCAGTCTTTGTTCAGGGATAAGAAATTAAGCTCTTTACAGGCATAGAGAGCCAGAGACAGTGCAAATGGCTGTACAAAGCAGCTCATCTCATGTCTAGAGATGGCTGGGGAATGTTCAGATTAGACATTTGTCTTGGTTATTTGTTATGGGGCAGAAAAGGAAATGTTATGTCTTTTGAAATGGAAGTTTTTAGTGGGAATGTTTGGAAATTTCTCTTCAAAATGAGAAGGAGACATTCATTCAGATGTTTCTGCTTTCACAGGTGTAGGTCTCTGTTTTTCTGTGTACTTTGGCAGGAGATACTGGAGGTGATCATCAACGGTTACAGCCTTCTTGAGGCATGGGGAAGTTTACTTTGTCTCCAGGTCAGAACTGGGATGGCCAGAGACTGGGTCCAGAGCTACCAACTCTCAGTGAGCAATAGCTCTTGAAACTGGTACTCAATGACAGCAGACGAACAATTTTTCTTTCTCAGCTTCACTCTGAATGAAACTGAAGGGAGGGGAAGTATTCTTTAAGAACACTTGGTTTGAATTTTGGAGAAATATAGCTGGTGTTTCAGGTTTACAGGTTCTGAAGAGCATAGTCTTCCATATTTTAATCACCCTTAAGACCTTTCCTCACACAAATATTTCACATTTATTGCAGTCAGCCAGTATACCTGTCATAAAGATAAGCACTGGAATTAAAATACCTATCAGGGTTATTATCTAATAAAACATTTCTTCATTCAATAAACTGAATTACATCTACTTTCTCTTTGTTTGTCAGCTGATTGCAGGCCGAGGAGATAGTGAGCAGCAGGAAGGAGCTTGAACTGTGAACTTTTGCTTTATTGCATTGAATAAGTTTTTGTTGACTTGTTTGAACCTTTCCCCTCCCCTTGAATTAGGACGGCAATCATTCCTGCACACAAGCGTGATGTTTAGGAGTACCTCTTACACTTGAGTGTCTAAATGGTGGGCCTCCATCTGCAGAGCCACAGCAGGTAATGCTGCTGGTAACTCTGCCAGGGCATGTAGGAACAGCCCTTTTGTTTGAGCTCTTCGTTAGAGTCAGGCAAACACGGCCGTATATTAATATCTGAACAGTAAGTTACAACTACCCCTGCAGCAAGGAGAAGCTTACATTTCATAAGGGCATTAAAAAAATCATTGGAGTTACACCTACAATGAGCTGTTTCACATGTAATTAATGTTTTTTTTTCTCTAAGATAAGAAGTTTCTCTTAATATTTCCACTCAGTAAAACCCTCAAGCATCTTGTAGAGTG
This sequence comes from Phalacrocorax aristotelis, assembly GCF_949628215.1. Taxonomy (NCBI): domain Eukaryota; kingdom Metazoa; phylum Chordata; class Aves; order Suliformes; family Phalacrocoracidae; genus Phalacrocorax; species Phalacrocorax aristotelis. The sequence goes on along the minus strand of NC_134311.1, from coordinate 13,666,553 downwards.
CAAAATATTGTTGTCTTCCTATAAACTTATGGGCAGAACTGCTGTAGAAATATTTGTGGTATGAGCATTAATCTTTTTTTTAAATGCTTATTGTGAAACGTGGCACTTGCTGTGAATTCAGAAGGCAGCTACAGGATTGGGTGCCATATATGGTCTCTGAGGTCATATGGAAGTGTTAAAATGCATATACCTGGACAAGGTATTAGTTCATGATAATGTCAAACTGCCAAGCAATCCTTGTTTTCTAAATTCCTTTGACTCATGTTCATGTCACTCAAGGTGACGGGGAAGACATATGTCTTCTGAATCTCAGTCATAGATTTCATGTTTGAAGATGTCATTTCCAGAGTGGTGGGAGGACATGATCAGACTGTGTAGCATCATGATCTCCTCAGGGAATTTTTAGTCGTCCTGCAGAGGCAAAAGCCCAAGCCACATAGTACAAGGAGAAGCGGCCATAGGTGGACAAGGAGCATTTTGGAGACCCTTGTAATAGGAGAGGCTGGAAGCTTGTGCTCTGTGTCAGCAGCAGGCAGGCACTTTTTTCATCCACAGGCCTGTAACAACCAAACAAAAGTCTGGGACGCAGGCAAGGAGGAAGTGTCACAGTACTATTTAATGTTTATGTTGACAACCTGGATAATGAGATGAATGACAGTCTTGAACATTGGCAACAATACCAAACTGGGGGTAGGAATCAATGTGCTACAGGGCAGGCCTAGTGTGCAGAGGCACCTGGACAGGTCCAGAGAAGGGTCCCTGTGATCATCAGGGTTGGAGCACAGGGCATACCAGGGGAAGTGGGGGTCACTGGGCTCGTTCAGCCTGGGGAAAAGGAGGGGAAGAAGAGAGATCTCTGCGTCTGCAACTGCCTGGTGGGAGGGAGCAGAGAAAATGGAGCCAAACTCTTCCCAGTGGTGAACAGCAACAGGATGAGGTGCAATGAACATGACGTGGAACATGGGAAATCCCCATTAGATATTAGGAAAAACTAAAAGACTGATCAGCCATTGGAACAGGGCCCAGAGAGGATGTGGAGTCTCTGTCCTTGGAGGAATTAAAGTTTGACTTGACAAATTTCTGAGCAGCCTAATCTGACTGGACCTGCTTCAAGCAGTGAGTTAGATTCATTCCAGAGGTCCCTTCCAATCTGAATTATGTTATGATTTAATTAAAATAATTTGGAAGAAAAAATAGTTGTATTTTGAAAGTAAATAATAAGCTCCCCTAGGTTTCTGTACTCAAATTTGAATGTTTTTATGTGCTTTTAAATATACAAATGTTACTATCCCATTTTTGCAAGTTTTCTAAATTATGCACGTATAAAAAAGAAATTGGAAGGCCATTATTACTATTGTACTCTTCTACATTGTTATTATTATAAGTTGTTAAATGCAGAAGAAAGTGTCCCCTTAAGTTAACATGCACTAGTAAATGGTGACATCTTTATTGTCATGGTATTTAGGACTGTTAGCCATGTATCAGAAAGTGACAGAGCAACATACTGCATAAATTAGGTCCAAAAAGTCTATACCACAGGAAGCTTTTGAGCTCAATAGAAAGAATATTTTTGTATTCTTAAGAAGGTTTGCAAGTGGGCTTTTTTTTTTTTTGCACTGCAGTTTAGGAAAAGCAAGCAAGAGGGAGAGCTGATGTGAAAGCACACAAAAAGAAACATATGTGAATCTTCTATATCAACACAAAGTTAGTTCTGAGAAATTTTTGCTCATTGTGCATCTCCAGACAGAAAAAAAATCTTTTATTTCTGTCAAAAATAAAGATAAGTCATGCAAATAAACAGTTTTGCTGTTCTTGTGGTAGTGTCTTAAATACATGACACCTTTTAGAAAAGTCAATGTCAAAATACTTTCCGTATCCCAAACTAAGTTACTGATCCAGAAGTCTAGCATTCCTGGAAGCAAGTCATAGCAAACTGTTGGGAAGACTTCTTGAGTAAGGGAGGCCAGAAAGTAATTTTGAAAAGTTTCATATTACATAGGTTTATTACACCATGAAACACAATAATAGAGTGCAAAGTAGTGGAAGAAGCACAGTCACCATAATTCAAAAATAGCTAAAATCAGAATTATCTAGCTAGATGAGCCTTTGACTTTTTCATGGACTGTATCTTCAACATATGTCAAAACTTTTGTCAAAGTACTTTCTTCCAAATTTTCTCTAAAAAGGGGGAAGCCATACCTAAGTCTTACCCTTGCTGCCTGTCACCCACTTGAAAGCAACTGTCCCCTCTGCATCTTAATTTCCCTTCACCTAGAAGACACACTCAGTGACTTAAAAGACTTAGTTTTGCCCTTTTGTGTTTAGCCTGGGATTGTTTTGAACTATATAGCCTGCACTCATGATGTCAGGTGAATTTATTCAGCTTTCCAAAAACTGGTTCTTCTTCTTTCTGTAACTAGACTGTCCTGGTCACATCACATCAAGGGAGTGGATATCTGACTCATCTTTTTCTTACAGCTGCAGTTGCAAGGCTCTAACGAAAAACAGATGCAGAAAACGTGCCCGAATACGAACCTTCCTTCACTCCCCAGCCACAGCATGCTTGGCTGCAAATTGCACTGTCTCCATGGGAGTGGTGTTGTGTTACCAGTGTTGCAGCTGAATCAATCCCCGGTTGCAGCAGCTGTGCATTATCTTTGTTGTTGCATTTGCAGCTAACGTGGCCTAATGGTCCCAAGCCTAAATTAGGTCTTTCATGAGGGACTTTTGTGCATTACTGCTTTATCAGGGCTGCTGGGATTAGTTAAGTGATAGATCTGAAAGGCTTGGGGAAGGAGATGTGTGAGCAAAAAACAACATATAGCTCTTGTGTACTTAACTCTGTGGTTTTGCAGCTAAGTAAGGACATTTTGAAGTTACTTTTTTTTTTTTCCAAAAATTTCTTTAAAAATCAAGGCTTGCATTTTGAAAGATAGTGGTTTGTCTCTCCAAAACTTGTGGCCTCTGTTGCAATGTTGCTTATGTAAAATTCTTTAAATATCCCCAAAAAATGGTGTTTGCTGTATGTGGACAAGAGAATATTTTCCACTGGTGACTAAACAGCTTTAATTCTGTTAACTTGCTTGTCTATAGTAGTCACAATTCAAGGAAAAGGAGCTAATAGCTAGGGAGCTGGAGTGTATTTGACATTGTGGTTATGTGTTTGGCCATGGCACATAATTCCCAGAATTTTTACAAACAAAATTGCACATTGTTTATAGGACCTAAGCCAACTTAATGCAACTTTATCTACCAGTTAGGAAGCATACATGAAGAAAAATGTACTTTCAGCTTCCTTGCCTTTGACGGGGCCATATACACATCTGAGAGCAGTAGAAATAAATGGCACACAGAGCTGCTGTCACATTAACTTCCGTATTTGTACATGCGTACAGTTACCACGTGTGGAAGGAACACTCATATTTGTCAATGGAGTTATATTTTGCAGACATTTCTCATGTCTTAGATGCCATAACTGCACTCAGAGTATAGCTGAACTAATGGTTAGAGAACTTCTGAGGCATGTGTGATATTGGTGAAGTGGATGTTTATGCATATGTGTCTTTGTTCCGTGAAAATTTTTCTGTGGTTTATCTCATCTCCAGCTTTTTTTTCCCTCTCTCCCTCTCTCTCTCTCTCTCTCTTTATTCTAGCCTGATGTAAAAAAAAGTGTGTTTTTTTTTTTAATTTGCTTAGTAGTTTTATAACCAAATATGTTTCTTACCATTCATCACAGAGGATGTTCTCAGCAACGAAGCTGCTCCAGACAAATTAGAAAGGAATTCTGCAAACTGCTGAAGGAGAAAGAACAACTTGGACAACTATGAAGTAGAGTAAAGGACAACTATTTATCTGGTGCTTGTTTATACCCTTGAAAGCACACATGTGATTTCTGGTAAATTCAGTTGTAGTTGTGCTGGGTACAGTTTTATGACTAGCTTCAGTGATAAGCTAGCTGAACTAAAGAGCTGTTTTCAGCACAAAGTGCAAGACCTCTAATGGAGTAAAATCTTTTTTTCCCCTTTATTGAACAGGAAAGGTCTTGGTTAAAAAATTAAGCTGTGGATTTTATGTACTGTAGGCTAGGTCTTCCACTTGTTTGCATCAGCCCCCTCCAGCCCTGTGTGTTAGTGGGTGTATAACCATAATGGGATGTTTGCTCAGCCACTAGGAATGAGATATTTTGCGTATTGGAATAGACTCCAGATTTACATTTCTGTCCCTCTGCATCTGAGGAGGGTGTTTGGGAATTGCATTTGTTCAGATAAGCTGTTAGTTAAGTTTGTTACTAGCTGTTTTTACTTGAATCAGGTACAATACCAATACTGGGAAACATTAAAACACATAGTTTTTAATTCCCTGCTCTCCTCCTGTTGCTTGACAGCATTGTGTCCCTGCCTGGCCAGACATTGTGAGTCAGATCATTACCTTTCAGGGCAAAATTGCTGTGAGGGAAAACATTTCACTGAAAATAATAGGATGCACTGAGTGAGGCATCATTTTGTCTTTTTCCTTAAAATATGAAGTCTCTTCCTGAATGAATGACCCTTATATGGTAAAAGTGCAGCCTGTTCTGGCCCTGGGATGTTCGAAAGCATCACTTTTCGGCATGTCTGGCATTAAGAGGTATTTGGAAGATCAGATTATTTTCTCTTTAATCTCTAATAAATGATGACTCTGAACACAGTCAATGTTTACTTCCTGCTCATTCCTGAAAGGGGCATGAAAAAAAGGATTAACCAGACAGCCTGCTGTTCTTGCTGCTGCAGCTGTCTATAGTGCTTCCTTTCAGTAGCTGATGGAAAATTCCTGTTGTATGCAAACAGAAAAAGCCTTTCGGTTGTTTTGTGTACCTGTTCCACCAAATTCAATAACCAGCTACAGTCCTGAAAGTTGGAAGGGGACTTAAAAAAAACAAACCATCATCTATTAAATGCCATGAAATTGAAATCTGTAGGAAGTGCCTAGAATGCGGCTTGGTTCTGTTCCATTTGTAAGGTGATCCTCCAGAGCTGTTACTTTGCAAGGTTTCCCATCCCACAAAGAGGAGATAATTAAACACGGATGACAGGCAGGAGGACAGAGTTTCCTATCCTGTGTCAAAATTTTGCAATTTAATTTTCCCCTCCCCCTTTCTGCACTGAAACAGAACTCCCAAATAGTGCAGAGCTTTTTGTGCAGAAGCCCTACTCAGACCTGAAGGAGTGGCTCTTCTTAGAGCTAGTATATGAATTTTGGAAGGAAATTGCTGTGATCTGGCCTTCTCCTGTTGCCTGAAAAGTCCCCATCTACTTTTAACAGATAACCAGTAGTCAAAGCATTTACAAATGTAAGGTGAGACCAGAAGACAAGGCTTTTCAAATGCATTTAGCATTACAACAGATTAGTAATTACTACTACATTACTAGCACAAGTAAAAAATAGGTAGCTATATCTACATTCTGCACAACTTTTTGTTTGCCTTATACAGGTCCATAGTTCATTTGAAGTATAATTAAAAGAATTTTAGGTGTTTTCTATGACTGACCAATTACAAATTCTACGCCTGTAGTACCAAAATTCTTTAGTGTTTTTAGTACTCACGCCCCCTTTCCCAGAATGTTGTCAGCCATATGTTTAGAAATTTGTTTAAAAGTGAAAGTCTGCAACTGGGCACACAGAAATACGGAAATAAGTTCATATCTATGCAAGTGGAGTAACTGCATACATAGATGTAAGTGGAAAGTTAAAAGTAAATCTATCTCTGAGCAAAAATGTGAGGCAGCATGAAAGCTGCCTTGGTTTGTAAGCTCTTAGTACACTTTGGTCTGAATCACACCCATCAGTCTCTGTAGTCAAGCACAGTCTTGACCTTTTAGGCTATACTCATACTGGAGAACTAACTGGAGGTTGATTCATCTTTGAAACAAAAATCTTCCAAGGCAAATCTTTTATCATACTGTGAAATAGCCTTGTGATAAAATCTGTTCTACTTAGCCTTGGGACCACGGCAATGTTCTGGTCATTAGTACAAGGTCTAAAAAGATTATGATAGTGAGCACATCATAGATTTCTTCGAATCATTCAGTGCCTGCTAAATTGGCACAGTTTCAGCACCAATCCTGCTGCTCCTACTCCTCAGTGCTGTCCTGCCTGCACATAGAGTTAGTAGCATTGCTAGGGTTATTTTTCATTTTATTCACAGTGATGAATGACAAAAGAGAATGACCTGAAATGAAAAAGCCTATGGGAGCGACTTGTTCAGACCTATCCCATGGAAAGCAGGGCACTTGAACAGGCTGCATTGACCTTAACAGATGCCTTGGTCCTGCCAAAGTTCCAGTCTTAGAATCTCTGTTTCCCCCAAAGGCCAATGTCTAGCTGAAAGAGGAAGAAAATGCCTGCATGTCTTTTTAAAATTTACACAATGCAACAAGAAAGCTGCAGTGAACATTAACTGATTTCAGTTTGCTGAATTATTCTTAAACATATGCTCCTGGATTTAATCATACAGTAAAATCAGCAAAAATATATACCATTATTTATACACACATGGTAACAGCCTGGGTGGTAACTTCTCAGAAAGTGTTAAAGAAAAAATGCTCTTTTCTCCTATCATCACAAAATGAAAAAAAGAGAAGAATACAGGCAAAGTGAAATGATTTGTCCCCAGATCACATATTTGGAACATTACGGCTGGCAGTTTGTTTACAACATATGTAATAGGCTTACAAGTTTGTATGTTCCAAAGAGTTAAAAAAAATATGTGAATAGGAGACTACTTGTTGCAACCTGTCATATCTTTCTTTTTTATGAATAATCTAATGACTCCAAATTTATTCAGGTCTCACTTGGTTGTATCCTATGACCTAATGAGAACTGACAGTCTCTCACCCACGCATGGACTGCACAACTTCTTTCAGAATTTCCTAAAATAATCCTGGGCATGTCCTACCAGAAAGGTGTTGGTGAACCTGCCTTTCTGTGTCTTAACAGGGTAAACGGCTGCCTTACTCTAAGGCAGTCTTACAGTAAAGCTGTAAGACTAATTTGTACAACTCTAGAACAATCCATTTTAAGCTGTAAATACTTGAAATCTATCCTCACTGAAGAAAAATAGTTTATGTGTACTAGACTTCAACAGGCACAGGAATATCTTCCACATAATTTTGATATGGACTACAGCACCCTTTTTTTCCTGTTGTCCATTTTTGGGGCATATCTAATATCTGCCTGTTGTTATAATTTTCTCTGGCCAGGACTAGTTAAGGGATCTTGGGTGAGCTTTTGGGAGTACGCACCAAGCTGGCATGCAAATTGAAGGGTCCTCACACCTGTTTTCCACAGGGATAAGAGAAAGACTGGGATACTTCAATCCTAGCAAATGTCACTGGCCTATTCTTTTTGGAGACAAAGGCTTATGATTGAGCTTTGTTTCAAGAGCAAAGATGAGCTTGTCTTTGTGGAGCTCACAGTGGCTGTTAACACAGAATTTTCCAGGGACCCACCAGTGCTTTGGAGGAGAGAAAGTCTTCAGGACAGGAGTCAAAACTTCAACATCTAATGGCAAAGCTTAAATGAGAAATAGCTTGACACATAGCAGCTGATTCCAAGGAGCAATCATGGTCAGCTGAAAAAAAGGCAGTGCCTGAAGATGGTGGTTATGCTTTTGTAGTCAACCAGCTTTGAGTTGTTTTGATTTGACTTGTGACTTACCAACAGCTGAGGATTGTGTACAAGTGTGACATCTTGTTGCAAGGAGGGAGGAAGCAAACAGCAACTTAGTAAATGATTTCTAATTGACAATCCAAAAGTTGGCCATTAGACAGGCCAAAAAGCAGAAATTAACCTGGCTAATATCCACCAAATTAGGGCCCTGGTATAAATAGGTAACTTCTATCCAGCCCATGGACACTGAAGTGTCCATTTACTGTCATGGACAGTTTGAGAGACTATGGTAATAAATGGCAGTATATATTTAATTATTTGCTGTACTGTAATCTATCAAAAGCATCACTACTCTCAGGAAGAGAAGCTCAGCTCAGCTGTACAAAGTCCCTTCCCTGTCTACTTGCATCAAAGAAATGTCTGTCCTGTGACCTCCCAGGACCAGAACTGCAGGCTCCACACGGGTCTTGTGTAAGGCTGGAAGGGGGAAGAGCAAAGGCAGGACTGTGGCTCTTCTGAAGCCTTTAAGGACAGAAATATGTCCATATAGCAATAGGTTGCTTTGCTGTGTGAGGTTACTGAGAAGCATGAGGGCTTTAAGACACTTGAGACTCACTGTGTCAATCATATGCTTCTCCAAAGCAGAGATAATTGACAGCTGAGTCAACGAAGAGCAGTACTGCAGTCTAGCTTTTACTGGCACAAGTGCTGCTTAGCTTCAATACCACTGAATCTGACTGCAGTTGCCAAGAGTGTGGGGCAACAGTGCATGGCTGGGGACTCCACTTGTTCCTCAGTTACATGCTATCCTAATCTTAGGTAGGAGATTGCTATATATTTGTCAGTAACAAAGACAGAATTTCTCTTGCTGATCCTCTGAACATGAGTAGGTTTCTTCTTTTATCTAAAATACCCTATGGTTTGATGCTGAACAGAGAAGTCAGGGTGCTTGCCAGAGATATTATCACTTAAGCAGCCAATCTGTTTTTCATCACATTTCTCCAGATGTCAAATGGAATAAAATACTAAAACAGATTTTCTGCATGGGGACAGATAAAAGAACAGACCTCTCCCATGGTCAAGGAGGAACTGTGGAGATATATTAAGATGCTAAGGATTAGGGAAAGCGACAGAGAGGGAGACAGCTGGAAATTGAAGTGGATGTGTTCGCAGTGGATGCATGTACAGACATGGGGAGGGATGGCAATGCTGTTCTGACTGTGAGGAGACAGTAGTGTAATGCTGTATGAGAGAGAAGGCAATGTTCCACTTCATGCTCTGTGTTGACTACTCAGTGATTATTGCATGGGCAAGAGTGTGCTGGTTCTCAGTCTTAGACTCTGTCCTGCAATCTGATGATTACCTTCAGAAAGACAGCATGTACTAAACTTAAGCATGTTAAAGTTATTGTCGTAACACTTTGCGATATTCTAATTAAAATGTGCTGTAAAGGAGTAAAACAGGAACAAGTGAGTAACAGGAGATCTCAATAGACAAGCCTGCTATGAAAATTTCTGAGAAGATAATATAATTTTTAAGCATGCAGATTAACATATAATAACACAATTATCCTGTACTTCAAGAACATGTGAGGTGACAAGAATAAAGAATTAGAATCTCATTAAGAAAACAAGCATGGTAGCAAAGTAATGAAAGAATTTTGTGGAGGTTAATTAATAATCTTTGGCAGCACACATTACATATTTAATTTTAAATAAGTTTCTTCTCTTTCATTTCCTGTATGCAATACTTTTGAAGCTGCACATTCACTGGTTAAAGTCAATGTCTTAAAAGAACAAACAAATTTTTTTCCACCACAGGAATAACTCCAAGACTAGCAAAAAAGTTCTGTAAGTGGCATTGATATTCTTAATGCAGAGTCATGGCATCAGTTGTTGTGCATCCCACTGCTTTAGAATCTAAACAGGTTTTAAATTGTCTGTAGGTCTGATATGCCAAAGGAAATTAAGAGTGCAGCATGAAATAACACAGGTATCCATCTCTTTGTAATACAGTATTCATAGAATCATAGAACAGTTTGGGTTGGAAGGGACCTTTAAAGGTCATCTAGTCCAACCACTTGCAGAGGGAACATCAGGGGCACAGCATGGACATCTTCAACTAGATCAGGTTGCTTAGAGCCTCGTCTAACCTGAACTTAAATGTTTCAGGAACTTTGTTTTGAAGGGTCTCACAGCTTGCTTCCCCACCCCCGCCCATTTTTGCTCATGAAAATGTCTTGGTTTAAGACCGACTAGGAAACCTAAAATTGAACTTTGTTTTCATCCCATTTCAAGATGTAATCAACAACTCTTTGATGCTTTCCATAAAAAGTCATGAATGTCTCAGGTCTTCTGAAATCTTACACTGCCTTGCATAAGCACTTTTCTTCTCTATTGTTAAGATTATGTAAATATTTCATTGCAATTTGTTACCATAGAGGGGACAATCAGGTTAAATAATTCTGTGTTGAGTGAAGTATATATATAAATGAGATAGGCAGTAATTCTTTACCTTTAACATTGTACTCAGAGGCTGAAGTTCTTCATATCTAAACTTACTGTTTAGAAAAGGGTCTATTATGAAGCCTGGTATTTACTGTTTTGGTAATTACTCTACAAAATAAGTCTGATTCATGAGAAGCAAAGTATTTTCAAGGCTAATTCCTGTAAAATGGAATGAGGAGATGGGTGAGTCAAGATAGATTCTTTCTTCTATATGTAGAAACATGTTAAACTCCAGCATTGATTACAGCTATGAATCAAGTTGTCTACAAGCTTGTTTTGCAATAAATGCACACATCTGAAGACAGTAAACAGCTGAGTAAAAGACAGACGGCAGTCCAGTTTATGTCAGTGTGTAAATTTACACCCTGATGATTTAGGGTAATTCCCTACGGTGCCATTCTAGCCTGCTTTTATTAAAGGGAGTCTGTAATTGATTTCATATTGAGTCATATAATGAGGGTGGCTGTTAAACACCCTTGGTCCACAGTACTGTATTTTACCTGCTGTCATATTAGATAGAGAAAGCCATTTGTAGGTTTAATTTCTGACATACCTTAGTGGAGACAACTGTGTTGCCAAGAGATGTTAGGTGAGCTAAGGTAACAAGATTTTTATCTAAGAGTATGGTGCAGTAATTAAGTGTGATTTAAGCTTGATGATTTAAATGATTTTGGGGTAGAACTGTAAAAATGTTTGAAAAGGCCAAGAAGAGAGTTAGGCAGAGCAGGTCGATAATTCAGGAGCTTTTGGCTACTGAATCTCCATTGAGTTTACCAGTGATTTTTGCCCCAGGTCTAAGTTTAAAAATTGCAGTCAGATAGGTTTATGTACAGGATGGTGTTATAAAACACAGATAGGTCTCACTTTGTCCTAGACATGTGCTGTTCCCATTCATTTTAAAGTGAGTCTCTGTTCTGAAATATATCTCCTTTGGTTTGTTCTGGGCAGGATCATTAAAAGCACTGTTGTGGGAATTACAAGAGTAGGGCTCAGTTCTGCACTTTGCTTCAGATATCCTTGTAAGCTTCAGCAATTCTCCTTATTTCTCACATCTGAAAGGTGGAGATCATATTACATCTTTGTTTTGATGGATAGTCTGAGGATAAACAAACCAGGTTGCATTGGTCTTCTGTGATGTGAGAACAGAAACATACTCATACCTGAGTCGAAGTCAGCTGCATCTCAGAGCAATTTTTATGACAAAAAATTCCCTCTTCTCCCAATAAGGCTGTATTCTTAAAAAAAGATTGTTTTAAACATTTGATCCATTGAAATTATTCCCTTTTAGAAGCTAAAATTACTGTAAAATTTTCTGGCACTATTTGATCAGTTTTGTTCACCTTGCAAACTAGTGGCAATATTTATTTGTTAGTCTTCTACATTTAGATTTTAGGGTACCTTTTAAATACATTTAATTAGGTCTGTTGACTTCCTGATTGATAAGCAATGGCTTTATAAGCATTCTTTTCATGCTTCTCAGTTGCCAAACAAAACACTGTGGTTAGAATGGGAAAATTTCAGGAATGTATGAGGCATTTGCAAGAAGAAAAGAAATCCTCTTTCTGTTTTGTTGACTGGAATAAGAAGCCATCAGTCCTGTCCATAGCGCATCTTATGCTAAAAATAAAATAAAGTTTTTTAAATCTCAGCTTGATAATGCAAAAGAAATCAGAAAACCACAGGAATTTTCAACTTGAGATGTGTTCAACTTGAGATGGCCTTTAGCTTATTTAAAGGACAGACAGTTATTTAGGTGTGACTCATACGCCTGTTTTATTGATCTGTCCTACTATCAAAATATATGTAGGCATATGTGCTTCTGGCACTCATTTGTTTCCAGCACAAATATTTAGGAACAACATGTGCCAAGACATTAAGATTTTGCCTCTGCTATTCTTTCAAACTTCAGTGCTCTAAAATAGAAGACATCTCAACAGATAAGGATCACATTACGCATACTGTATTTGTCCTTTCTATACTAAATAAGACGCCTTCCTACAGACTTAAAAAAATAACTTCAGAAGTCAAGGTCATATTTTGTTTCACAGGAGCTTGCTAGGTAAAACCAACAGTGCATACACAGGTCACATTGCTACCACTTCGCTACGTGACTGCAAAAGGCCTCATCTCAGTCACATTCCTGCAAAATCTCTAGTTTGAGTAATCTCCAAAAGAAAAAAATAATTCTTTTGTACATTGATTCTTTAACCCAATTCAGTCATTCAGCTGCCATTAGAGGAGCTTGTTTACCAGTTACTAGGCCAAACTCTAACCATTTCAGATTAAATATTCCATCCCATCTTATTATGCCTGGAGGGTTAGACTCCCTTTTCACTGGAAAGGTCTGCCATTAGGCCACCCAGCCAACTAAGTATACTAGCACAGTCCATGGGAGGGAAACTTTAAGCCAGTTAGAAACATACAGGTCCATGGGACCAGACAGGATACACCCAATGGTGTGGAAGGAGCTGGCCAGTTTAATTGCTAGGCTTGCCTCCACCATCTTCATCTCCACCAACTTCTTCTCTGTCATCTTAGATTACTTTGATTCCTGAGGATGACACAGAGGCAGATGTTGCATGTATCTGCAAGAAGAGCAAGAAGGAAGACCCAGGGATTTACAAGCTGATCAGCCACAGCTCAGTCCCTGGAAAGGTGATGGAGAAAATAATCCTGGAAGCCATTTTCAGCCATTGGAAGGACAAGAAGGTAATTGGGAGCAGCTTAGTCAGACAGACATACCAAGGGTAAATATTGCCCAACCAACTTGATTGTTTTCTACAGTGACATGAGTAGCTGTGTGGAAAACAGGAAGGCAGCAGGGATGATGGGTTGGACAGCATTCTTAGGGTGTTTGCAGATGACACCAAACTGGGGGCTATGCTCAATGTGCTGGAAGGCAGGGCTGATATTCAGACAGGACAGGCTGGAGAAATTGGCTGATGGGAACCTCAAAGGATTTATTGCACAAAGGCCAATGCAAAGCTGGGCCTCCAGGAGGGACAAAGCCCTGCAATAGGACAGGCTGGAGCCAACCAGCTGGGAGCAGCTCTGCAGAAGAGGTCCTGGCATCCCAGTGGGACACAACATGGCCAGGAGGCAACAGTGCATTCATTCAGCAAAGCAGCCCCCCACACCCAGGGCTGCACCACCAAGGGGGAAGGATCCTATCCAGATGCTCAGCACCAGTGAGATCACTCCTGGTGTTCTTTCCCCAGGCTTGGCCTCCCAGCAGAGGACAAACACTGACATACAAGAATGAGTCCAGTGGAGGGTCCCTGAGATGGCTGGAACTGGAGCACAGAGCGTATGAGGGGAGGTGGCGGACAATGGCCTGGTTCTGCCTTGGGGAGATGAGAGTAAGGGGATACCTCACTGCTGTTGCAACTGCCTGGTGGGAGTGTACAGAGAAGACAGAGCCAGGCTCTGCTCAGAGATTCACAGCAGCAGGGTGAGAGGCAACAGACATATGCTGGAATGTGGGAAATCCCCATTAGGCACCAGGAAAAACTTTTGTAACATGAGGATGGTAACAATATTGGAACAAGGCCCAGGGCAGTCCTTGGAGATATTCAAACCTCAGATGGACAAAGTCCTGGAGCAACCTGATCTAACTGGACCTGTTTCAAGCAGGGAGTTGGAACAGCCTACCTATAAAGTCCTGTAATCTAAATTATCCTGTGATTACTTTTAAATGGTGAATTACTTCAGCTAAAGCAGTTCAACTTCTTTGGAGAATAAATTTAGAAGAAAATTAATTCTTTAGTACAAGTTCCAACTGATAAGAATAAATGTGACAAATGTTTTGGAAGAACTGTTTTAACAGTTCATTACCAGGCCAGATGAATTTGATGATACTGATAGATACAGAAGCTTGTTCTGCTGTTGGGATGATGTTTTTTTTTTTGCTATAAGGATGGTTTTCTCTTCAGGTAACAGCAATGCTGCCCTGTAGGAAGACACCAGGATCTGTGCCACATAGAAATGCCTAGAGAACCAAGGTACCCTTTAGGGGTGTAGCCAGATAGGCGGAAGAAGGCACATGTTTTATTTACTCTTAATGATGCTGGATTTTTGCTTTTAACATAATTTGTACCTGTTAAGAAAAGTAGTTTCACTTGCCTAGCTGAACCAAATATGCTGAACAGACTTCCTAAAAGGAAAAGAATAATTTGTGCTGAATTCCATCCACATTTCTCTGATAACTGTTTCAAGCCACACACTGAACATACACTAGCTACATAGACAAAACAATTAACAATTTCCTTATCAATGTTTAGATTGTCTGAAATTCATCTACATATGAGGAATGTACCACTCCCTGTTAGAGACCTAAGGTGAG